>NC_045975.1:42411828-42742661 GCF_010909765.2 Amblyraja radiata
TCCTGCCTCCAGGGAGTTTTGGAAAATTATCACCAATGCATCCACAATCCCCACCGCTATCTCCCTCAAGACCCTTGGATGTAATCCATCAGGCCCAGGGGATTTATCCTCCTTCAGTCTCATTAATTTCCCTAATACCACCTCCTTGGTGATCTTAATAGTATTTAGCTCCTCCATTCCTACCGCCCCCTGTTTATCCAGCGTTGGAATATTTTTTGTGTCTTCTATGGTGAAGACTGATACAAAATACTCGTTTAATGCCTTTGCCATTTCCATGTTCCCCACCAACAACTCTCCAGTCTCACCCTCCAATGGACCAACGTTCACCTTAGCCACCCTTTTTCTTTTTATATAGCTATAAAAACTCTTACTATTAGTTTTTATGTTGTTCGCTAAATTCCTTTCATAGTCTATTTTCCCCGTCTTAATTAATCTCTTAGTTATTTTTTGCTGACCTTTAAATGCTTCCCAATCCTCTACCCTCCCACTATCTCTGGCTACCTTATATGCCCTTGCCTTCAGCCGAATACTATCCTTTATAGTTTTACTGAGCCATGGCTGACTGTTCTTACCCTTACCCCTTTTTTTCTTCATAGGAATAAATTTTTCTTGAAGGTTATACAGTATACCCTTAAACGTACACCACTGCTCATGTACCGTCTTATTCTTGAGTCTGCTATCCCAGTCAACTTTGATCAGCTCAGTCCTCATACCTTCATAATCCCCCTTATTTAGACTAAGCACCCTAGCCTGAGTTTCAACCTGCTCCCCTTCTATTTGAATATGGAATTCGACCATATTGTGGTCACTTGTTCCCAACGAGTCCCTAACTATGACATTTTTAATTAATCCTGCTTCATTACACAGGACCAGATCCAAGATTGCCTCCCCCCTTGTCGGTTCGGTGACATACTGTTCTAGGAACCCGTCTCTAATACATTCTATAAACTCTTCCTCTAGTCTACCCTGCCCAGTTTGGTTTGCCCAATTAATATGAAAATTGAAGTCCCCCATGATTACAGCAGTTCCCTTTTTACATGCGTCAACTATTTGCAGATTTATGTTCTGACTAACAGCGTCACAGCTATTTGGAGGTCTATAAATTACACCCACTAGTGTTTTTTTCCCCTTATTATTCTCTATCTGTACCCAAGCTGTTTCACTATCCTGATCCTTCAACGCAATATCCTTCCTCTCTATTGCCGTTATTCCCTCCCTTATTAAAAGGGCCACCCCTCCTCCCTTTCTTTCCTGTCTATCTTTCCTAATTGTCGAGTACCCCTCTATATTTAACTCCCAGTCCTGATCTCCTTGCAGCCATGTCTCCGTAATGGCCACGATATCATAACTATATATACTTAATTGCACCGTTAATTCATTTATCTTATTACGAATACTCCGTGCATTTAGATAAAGCACTTTCAGATGATTTTTACTACCCTTCCTTTCCGTTTTTGCCCCTTTTACATCTAGATCTTTATCTTCACAAATTCTGTCTCCTGTCACATTTTGAATTTCCGCTTCCCCACTGATACCCTGCTCTATTTCCTCTACCCCTGCCGTTATTACCCCCCTTGATACCTCCCCCCCGCTACTTAGATCTATAGGTTAAGATCTATAGAATGTTTTATCGTTTTGTATCATATTCATTGGAGTGCAGGTGGCTGAGGGGTGATCTTATTAAGGTGTATGAATTCATGAGGGGAATAGATTGGGTGAATACACAGTCTTTTACCCAGAGTAGGGGAAATCAGGTCAGGGTAGGTCTGAAAAAGGGTCCAGATCCGAAACATCATCCAACCATGTTCTCCAGAGATGTTGCCTGACCCGCTGAGTTACCAGAGAGAGAAGAGGGGAGAGAGAAGAGGGGAGAGAGAAGGGGGAGACGGGAGCGTGGGGTTCATTTTCCCACACAAGCCATAGGTGACTGGGCAATCTGAACCCAAGCACCAAGTTGAAAGCGGCTGAAGGTGTGCATCCCTCGGGACAGCCCCCACTCTCCCACGGCCACCTTCCGCGGGCTGCGGGTCGGGTGGAGCGGAGGTTTGGGACAATGTTCATGCCTTCACAGTGATGTGATGGACGCGGGGGTCTGGACCAATCGCTGACAAGTCCCGCCCTCCGCCAATGTCATGTCCGTTATTGGACGTTTCTGTTGAGCGGCAGTCGGTCCTTTGGCTTATAGGCAACGCCGCCTTTCGGGTAGGTGGCGTTTCGACAGAGCGGCCATTCGGTAAGTTTGCTTTTAGGCGACTCAGCTTTTCGGTTCGATGGCTTTTAGGCATCCCGCCCTTTCGGTTAGTTTGCATTTAGGCGTCCCATCCTTTCGGTTAGTAGGCATTTCGTCTTCGGACTTTCGGTTTATTGGCGTTTCGGCCTCGTTTCCATTCCGTTCTTTAGCTTCGACTTCTTTGCTTCGGCTTCTTGTCTGTCGGTGACACGTCCGGGTACCTGTTATCACATCATCCCCAGCCAACAATGGGCCATTGTGGGCTCCACCCTTCCTGAGGTCATCTGTTGCCGGCTCTGCTTTTTTTGGCCTGTTCTCACCAGTTTATTTCCCCTCCCCGCCCACCCCCCACCCCATTTCTGAAGAAGGGTTACGACCCGAAACGTCACCTTTTCCTTTTGTCCAGAGATGCTGCCTGACCCATTAAGTTACTCCAGCATTTTGTGTCTATCTCCAGCATAGTTGGTGTGGACGAGTTTGGATGAAGGGCCTATTTTTGGTAGCTATATGGCTCTGTGACGCTATCACTAAATGGGAACTGGATCAAGGAAAGCGCATTCACGTCGTGCCCCTGTTTCCACCAATCTTTCCACCACTACGCACAAGAAGCTCAAGATGCCTTTGTATGCAGATGCCGAGAAGTGTGCTCAGCTCTGGCTGAACAATTTCTAATCTTGTGAGGTGGACTTGATAAGAAGAAGATTTGGAACTTACTTCATAACCTTGTCGAACGTTAGTCACCCTTCCGGGAGACTTGGCATTCTCCATTCTCCATTCTCTCAGTCCATCTAAACTGATGCAAGGTTTGTTCGGGTCTGGTGGAGAAATCAATTGCTGATGACAGAAGTGGAGGTCATAATGGCTTGCTCCGAAAATATTAGAATTGGAAAAATGTGAAGCCAACCGAAAAAACGCATCTCTGGCACAATAGCATGAAGAAATAAAAGATTATGCCCATTGTTTCCAAAATCATCTTATTTGCTTTGTTGGAAAATGTGTTCGATTATTGAACCTTTTCATGTGGAAGTTCATGCCACGGGGCCTTGGTCATAGAGATGATCGCACCCGTCTAAAACAGGACTGCTATCAGGAGGACTCAAAACAATTAGAATGGACTGGAATTATTATAGGCTTTCTTTATTTCTGCCAATTTTTATACATTTTTCAATTTTTGAAACAGAATATTTATTTAGCTGCAAAGGTTTTTGTTCATATGTTCATAAGTTACAGGAGCAGAATTAAGCCATCAAGTCAACTCCGCCCTACAATCATGGCTGATCTATCGTTCCCTCTCAACCCCATTCTCCTGCCTTCTCCCCATAACCCCTGACACCCGAACTAATCAACTAAGCAGGTGACTACGTAATTGAGTCTGAAGAAGGGTCCAAACCCGAAACATCACCTATCTGTGTTGTCCAGGGATGAAGGACAATCGGGGCTGACTGACATTTCTTGAAATAAATCACAATTCACAGTGATAAATTTATGGGAGACTTCACCATTTAGCCAGCTATAGTAACTCATCTCTTTTGAAGAAGGGTCTCGATTCGAAACGTCACCCATTCCTTCTCTCCAGAGACGCTGCCTGAGTTACACCAGCTTTTTCTGCCTATCTGTTACCCTTCCACATGCTCTACCCTCTGTCCCCTTCCACACACATACCTCTCTCCAGCTTTACATTTCACTCTATCCCTTATCTGACACCCTTTACTCTCCTTTTTACCTTTGTCAACTGGCCTTCAAACCCACAAAATAGACACAAGTGCTGGAGTAACTCAGCAGCTCAGGCAGCATCTCTGGAGATGGATGAAGTTTCTGAGAACACAGACGGATGACGTTTCTGAGAACACAGATGGATGACGTTTCAGGTCAAGGCCATTCACTTGGCCACAAGTATCGAATAAGAAGTCAATGTATGTACGAATATCAAAATAACCACCTATCATTCACTTAAGCCACCTTCTCAACATCCTTCGATCCAGACTGCATCATTTCTTTCTCTGACCTTTTCATAGCTCATCCCCATTGGGGTTTTTTTGTGGCATTCTTGTTCTTCTTTGTATCTACTAAAGTCCAATTAGATGAATATTAAAAATGACTGAGAGACAAAATTAAACAGAATGTCTGTAAATGTAAATGTGAATCTGTCCGTCTTTGTAACATTGGGTCCTGAACACTTTTCCAAGGAGAAGTACAGCACAGTGGCACAGCGGTAGAGATGGTTCAATCCTGGCTGCGGATGCTGGCTGCACAGAGTTTGTACCTTCTTGTGGGTTTTCTCCGGGAACTCCGGTTTCCTCCCACACTCCAAAGACATACAGGTTTGTAGGATAATTGGCTTTGGTTAAATTGTGAATTGTCCCTAGTGCGAGTAGGATAGTGTTAGTATGTGGGAATCGCTGGCCAGCACGGTCTCGATGGGCCAAAGGGCCTGTATTGCTAAAGTAAACTAGAGGGCAGAAACCTGGCAAGAAAGCAGCAGCAAAAAATGTTCCAAATGCCACAAGATGCTGGAGTATCTCAGCAGACGAAAATGCTGGAGAAACTCAGCGGGTGAGGAAGCATCTATGGAGCGAAGGAAATAGGCAACGTTTCGGGTCGAGACCCTTCTTCAGATCCCGACCTGAAACGTTGCCTATTTCCTTCGCTCCATAGATGCTGCCTCACCCGCTGAGTTTCTCCAGCATATTTGTCTACCTTCGATTTTCCAGGAAAGGCAGTTCCTTCTTAAACACGGAGTTTCTCAGCAGGTCAGGTAGCATCTCGGGAGAACATGGACTCTGAAGACAGTTGTCGACCCTAAATGTCACCTATCCATGTTCTCCGGAGATGCTGCCTGACCCACTGAGTTACTCCAGCACTTTGTGACTGCTTGTTTATGAACCAGCATCTGCAGCCCTTTGTTACAACAGAAAAAGTAATACAATTCAAGTAAGCTGGTGTATGTCAAAATAAGTTTTAAAGTTTTGTCAAGTCAACTTTATTTGCCACATACACATACAAGATGTGCAGTGAAATGAAAATGGCAATGCCTGCGGATTGTGCAAAAAACAACAGAACAACAGAACAGAAAAGAACAGAACCAGTATTTACATTTTAGAATAAAAAATGTTTTAAAAGACACAACACAACATTAAATTAGTAAATTAGTCCCTGGTGAGATAAGAGTTTACAGTCCTGATGGCCTGTGGGAAGACACTCCGTCTCATCATCTCTGTTTTCACAGCATGACAGCAGAGGTGCTTGCCTGACTGTAACAACTGGAACAGTCTGTTGCTGGGGTGGTAAGGGTCCCTCATTATGTTGCTGGCTCTGGATAAGCACCATACATTGTGATCAATAGAAACATAACGACATAGACAATAGTTGCAGGAGGAGACTGTTTGGCCCTTCGAGCCAGTACCGACATTCATTGTGATCATGGTTGATCATCCACAAGCAGTAACCCATGGCTGCCTTCTCCCCATATCCCTTGATTCCGCTAGCCCCAAGAGCTCAATCTATCTCTCTTTTAAATTAATCCAGGTGAATTGGCCACTACTGCTTTCTGTGGCAGAGAATTCTACAAATTTACCATTCTCTGGACGAAAAAGTTTTTTCTCATCTCAGTTTTAAATGGCCTCCCCTTTATTCTTAGACTGTGGCCCCTGGTTCTGGACTCCATTTTTCCTGCATCTAGCTTGTCCAGTCCTTTTATAATTTTATATGTTTCTATAAGACCCCTCTCAACCTTCTAAACTCCAGTGAATACAAACCTAGTCTTTCCAATCTTTCCTCATATGACAGTCCCGCCATCCTGGGGATTAACCTCGTGAACCTACGCTGCACTGCCTCAATAGTCAGTGATGTCCTTCCTCAAATTAGGAGACCAAAACTGCACACAATCCTCACCAGGACCCAGTACAACTGCAGAAGGACCTCTTTACTCCTATACTCAAATCCTTTAAATTTTAATGCACATATATTTAATATCAGAGCATAATAAACCATTCACGGGAGAATTATGGTGCAGCTTAAGGTAACAACATTTATATCAAATAAAACTACAGAAGAGAGGTTTAGATGTCATGATATGCAGCAGGATTAACTTAAAGCTTCCACTGATAAACATCATCAAAGGAAACAGCAAGAGATAAAAGACTATCAGGTATTTATACTTTATTTAAATAGAACACACTTATGCAGATCACTAAATATTAACAGATGTATGATGTTCTATATCACTCAGATATCACTGATCATTAAAATTTATAATGCCACATGAAATAAAGTAACAGTTCTTATTTTAGGGTTTTTTTTGTAGACATGGGGTCTCTCATTAGATTTTCCCAAAATAAGGTTATTCATTCAACCCATCTTCTAATTCCATTCCTGTTTCCCATCTCTCAGTCTCTTTTCAAGTTTAGTTTTATTCCCGCTGTCAGGAGCAGTTTCTTCCCAGCTGTTAGCAGGCAACTGATCCATCCTCTCACCAGCTGGAGTGCGTTCCTGACCTCTCATCTACCTCACTGGAGACCATTGAACTATCTCTAATCGGACTTTATCTTGCACTGTATGTTGTACGCTTTATCCTTTATTGACACAAAGTGCTGGAGTAACGCAGGCAGCGTCCCTGGCGAAAAGAAATGGGTGGCATTTTGGGTCGCCACCTGAAACGTCATTCATTTCTTCTCTCCAGAGATGCTGCCTGCTCCGCTGAGTTAATCTAGAACTTGTGCCTATCTTTGGTTTAAACCAGCACCTGCAGTTCCTTCCTACACCCCTTATCCTTTATATGTGCACTGTGAACGACTTGATTGTAATCATGTAGACACTTTTCTTTAGGTGGACAAAATTGCTGGAGAAACTCAGCGGGAGCGGCTGCATCTATGGAGCGAAGGAAATAGGCTTTGCCATGCCTTCATCTCCTCCCGACTGGACTATTGCAACTCACTTCTCCTTGGCATCAGCTCCACCTACATCAACCGACTCCAAATGGTCCAGAACGCAGCCGCCCGACTCATCACCCACACCAAATCCTGGCATCACATCACTCCAGTCCTCAAACAACTTCACTGGCTTCCCATCTCCCACCGGATCACTTACAAAATCCCGGTCCTCACCTACAAAGCCCTCCACCATCTGGCCCTCCCACATTTCACTGGCCTCCTCTCCCCCTACCAACCCTCACGGTCCCTCAGATCCACATCAGCCGGTCTCCTCTCCATCCACAAGTCCAACCTCCGCAGTTTTGGGGACAGAGCCTTCTCCAGGGCAGCTCCCAGGCTCTGGAACTCCCTCCCCCAACTGATCCGCAATTCCGTGTCCCTCACCATCTTCCAGTCCCGCCTCAAGACCCATCTCTTCACCTCTGCCTATCCTTAGCCCCACGTCCCCCTCCCTTTTCATCTGTGCATGAATTGCCTCATATTGTGTTTTGAATTGAATTATGTCTTTAATTTGTGTACTAGTCATGTCTCTACTATTTATTTCATTCCCCTTACATGTTTTTCCTCTACCTGCTAAATTTTTGTAAGGTGTCCTTGAGACTCTTGAAAGGCGCCCATAAATAAAATTTATTATTATTATTATTATTTCCTTCGCTCCATAGATGCTGCCGCACCCGCTGAGTTTCTCCAGCAATTTTGTCTACCTTCGATTTTCCAGCATCTGCAGTTCCTTCTTGGAAACTTTTCTTTGACTGGATAGCACGCAAAGAAAGCTTTTCACTGTACTTCAGTATACATGACAATAATAAAATTAACTAAACCAACATCGATGCACCAACTAAACAAAACACACAGAACAAAGTATATCCTTTATGAGGAAAGTAAAGTGACCTTTTCCCAATATTAGCTTTGTACGGCATGCTTTGAGACTAAAGATAGTAAAAAAAAACTCAGCGGGTCAGGCAGCATCTTTGGAGAAAAAGGATGGGTGATGATTCAGGTGGGGGCCCATCTTCAGACTGTGCTATGAGACTACAATTGGCACAATGTTTTGATGTGGACATGAGAGATTTTTCACACAGCACCCTTTGCGGTGGCTCTTCTTGAAAGTCAACATGAACGTGGCAACAAAAAATATCGGTGATATTTAGATCTTATTCTGAAGGTGGTGTAGATGGATATGTCAGAAATAAACTTGCTTTGCTCTCCCTTATATTTATTAAAGATTTCTCACTTAATATGGATATACATCAAATGCGTACACTTCAAGGAGTATTTAATATCAAAGTAATGTATTTTACAACTACATCTGAGCTCGGTTCTTTCAAGCTTCTATTCAGCCTATTTAGATTACTTTGAGGCTACAACAAAGAAGAATCCTGTTTTTCCCATACTGGGAGTGTTTGCCAATTGGAACATTAAGTAGGGCAAATGAAGTGAAGCAGTGAAGCAGTGAAGAGCCGGCAAATCCTTACTGGACCTCTTGCACAAGTACAAGACATCCTGAACCGAAACGTCCCCTATCCACGTTCTCCAGTGATGCTGCCTGACCCACTGAATGACTCCACCATTTTGTGTCTTTCTATGGGTTAAAGGGATATGGGCCAAACACGGGCTACGTAAGTGTTAGGCAAACTGGCAAACACATTGAGTTCCTCTAGCATTTTGTGTCTTTCTTTAGTAAACCATCTGCAGTTTCGTGTTTTTATTTAGATTATGTCAGGAGATAGAATTAGGAATTCTATAGAATTATGAATGCTATAATAGAATAGAATAGAATTATGTCAGGGGTAGATCGGGTAAATGCAGTCTTTTTCCCAGAGGAGAGAAAATTTGATAGGAATCTTAGGGGAACCTGAAGGGTGCTGGATGTATGGAACAAGCTGCTGGAGGAGGTAGCCAAGGCAGGTACTAACACAAAGTAACTCAAATGGTCAGGCAGCATCTCTGGAGAACATGGAGAGCTGACCTTTCGGGATGTATCAAAATGTCACCTATCCGTGTTCTCCAGAGATGCTGCCTGACCCGCTGAATTAATCCAGCATTTTGTGTCTTTTTATGGTTTAGAGGGATATGGGCCAAACACTGGCAAATGGGACTAGCGTAGATGGGAAAAGTTGGGTGGAGGGACCTGTTCCTGTGCTGCATGACTCTATGACTATAAATCCATTGGCTTTAATAACACCCACTAACCTGATTCCATTGATTCTTGAATGGGAAATATGACCGATATTACCAGTCACACATGAGAATAATCAACTAATGCCAAGGTCAACATTTCAAAATGTATATATATTTCTCCATGTGCATAAATCAAATAAGCACAGCGTAGAAGACATGAATATTTTTCGATGAGCAAATACAGAAACACTCAGCGTATGTTTAAAAGCTTCTATTTTCTACTTAGGTTTTCCACTTTTGACATGCACGACTGATTATTGGCGGAAACACACGCCTCTCCAGTGCTGACTGCAGCTATAAATAACACACGTTCAAAATAAATGCAGTGCACATTTTTGTAACTTATACCCACACCATTTGTCAGTCTGAATGTACTAAATCACTGGTCGTTTTACCCAAAGCATTGTCTTTAATTCTCAACAATCATCATCAGTCGCACTGTGGTTTGAGTGAATGATTGGAGATTATTTTGATTCACCTTGACTACTGAACCACAACATTGTGAAGTGGACGTAAAGCAGGAATAGGAGGCAGCTGTGTCAGCAAAGAAGGTGCATACACTGGGGTACTAGGTACACAGGATATGCAGCAAGCAATGGAAGAATACATGGTCAAAACCACTCAACGTGATTCACTAACCTGAGTAATGAAGCTGGGAAGTGTACACATCGTTTTATTACTCCACTTTTTCTAACAAATCATTTTTTCCACAAAGACATTTGCGGCACAGTAGCGCAGCAGTAAAGTTGTTACCTCACAGCACCAAAGACTCGGCAACAAATTCTGACTACGGGTGCTGTTTGTATTGATTTGTAGGTTAATTGGCTTGGTATAAATGTAATTGTCAAGAGTCAAGAGTGTTTTATTGCCATATGTCCCAGATAAGAACAATGAAATTCTTACTTGCTGCAGCACAGCAGAATAGTAAACATAGTACACTGTAAACAATATGAGAGAGAGAAAAAAGTTCAGTGTGTATATACACAGACATATATATATCCACACACACACACACATATATATATATACACACACGTACTCAAAAAAACAAATAGTAGTGCAGTAACAATAATAATAATAATAATAATAATAGTCCCCAGTGTGAGTAGGATAGTGTTAATATGCAGATTCGGTGAGCCGAATGGCCTACAGTATCTCTAAATTAAACTGAACTAAAATAAAAATACTTGGTCAAAACCACTCAACATGATTCACTAACGTGAGTAATGAAGCTGGAAAGTGTATACATCGTTGTATTACTCCACTTTATAGCAAATTATTTTTTTCCATACAGACATTAGCAGCACAGTGGCGCAGCGGTAGAGTTGCTGTCTCATAGTGCACAAGACGCGGGTTCTATCCTGACTACGGGTGCTATTTGTACAGAGTTTGTACGTTCTCCCAGTGACCGCGTGGGTTTTCTTCAAAACATGTTTCCCCCACATTACAAACATGTGCGGGTTTGTAGGTTAATTTTACTTCAGAGTCACGTGAGTGACGACGTGAAGAAGCCCGTTCAGCTGCACGTGCGTCATTTATGTCAGACGCATTGGTGCAGGCGGCCGGTTGGAGCAGCAGGAGCTTCTCCAGCCCGGTAAGTTTAAACTTCAGGTAAGCTTGTTTTCTTACCTGTTTTATTCCTTGCAGGAACCTCTTGTTCCAGAGGCTTCCTGCCGGAGGATTCGCGAGGCCCGAGGAGGGAACTAGCTATGGGCTGCGGGGAAACCCCGGTTCTCGCCACGGGAGCGGATAGCTGGAGAATGTCGGGTGTCGCGAAGTCGGTCGCTGACGGGTGGTCAGTGACTTCCAGGCGCTCCGGGTGCCGGGAGGGTTTCCCTCCGATAGGCACATAGACGGTGGGATTCCCGAGGAGGGGACCTCCAGTAGGCCAGGCGCCGGGAGGGCTTTCCCTCTGATATAAATATTAATGCTGGGGTTCCCGGGGAGGGGACCTCCAGTAGACCGGGTGTCGGGAGGATTTCCCCCCGATATAATATAGATGCCGGGTGTCGGGAGGATTTTCCCCGATATATACATAGATACTGGGGTTCCCAGGTAGGGGAATCCAGCAGTTATGTGGCTTTCAGACCGCAGGGGTCCCCAGGAAAGGGGTTAAACAGACTGGAACGGTTAGGCCTGGTGCCGGTAGGGGGTTTTCCCTCCGATAATATATATGGGTGTTGGGATTCCTGGGGGAGGGGAAATCCACCAGCAATGCGGTGCCCAGACCGCAGAGGTCTCCAAGATATGGGGTAAATCGACCAAAGTGGTCAGTCCTGGTGCCGGGAGGGTTCCCTTCCAGTAAAGTGAAAAATGTGGAGGTTGACCAGGATGGAGCCCTATTGAGAGGAGGCTCAAGCTAGATACACCCTAATAGTAGGAGTTGTGTCAGTGCGGGACTATGGGAGAGTCCGCGCCAGCAGCAGGGCTGCTTAATGAGGATGCCGAGTCTATGGCAGTGCCGGCCTATTGCTCTAGGCCGCGCCAGCAGCGCCTTGTAATAGGGCTGCTTAATGTATGGCAGCAGCACCTGTAGAAGGGCTGCTTGATGTCTCCCTCATGGAGGAGGTGAGCTTACCGGGGCATTTTCTGACCCTGAAGGGTGGGCCTTTTGGATAGGCCGTGCCAGCAGAACCTTGTAGTAGGGCCGCTTAATGTCTCCCTTATGGAAGAGGAGAACATGCCGGGTCAGTGTAAATCTGATGCCGAGGCTGAGGGTATAGCGTGGAGCATACCTCAAGGGATGAAGGGCACATGTCAGAGGTACGATTCCTGGTAGCAAGGTTGCCATCCCAACACAATGCAGTGAACACCGCTATCAGGGGACGTTAGAGCCACCCGCCGAATCTTCTATTCAGGTAAGACCTATTCCACTGGCAAAATCTGAAGGACGAGCAAGGATTCATAGTCTAGGGGACAGCGCACCCCACGGCATCATCGGCAGGAAACGGTTCACTGAAGCTGGTAGCAGCAAGAAAGCTGACCAGAGTTACTCTACAACTAAGTGACCACGAACAAGTTGGTAAGATTTACAATTGGTTGTACAATACACAAATGATTGAGACATTGTCATCTACTCAGATAAACTGGACATTACTAGTATTCCAAGAAGGTTGGAATTTGGCCAGAAGAGTGTTGAGCCAGGTCCAGTATTTTAGCCAGGTTTGCCTTCGAGACAGGCTCGGAGATATGGGGAATCGTCTTTCAAGGCAAGGTCAGAATTATGGCAAGAGTTGTCTTGGGACATGTGAGAATTATCGGAACCGGGCCAGAGGTGCCGTTCAGGGCAGGCACGAAATGATGGCAGGCGTGGCCTGTTCATTATGAAAGAAGGGTGATCAAACTGATTTCATAGAGTTTTTGATAGATAGATAGATAGCCTTTTATTGTCATCCAGACCGAAGTCTGAACGAAATTGAAGCAGTCATACATACAATACAATACAATAAAAAAACAACAATAAACACATATTAACATCCACCACAGTGAGTCCACCCAACATCTCCTCACTGTGATGGAGGCAAAAGTCTTAGGGCTGCAGTCTCTTCCCTCCTCTTCTCCTTCTGCGCTGAGGCGATACCCCCCGGGCGATGTTAAAACCTGTCCCGCGGCTCAAACACCGCGGCCGAAGCTGCCGCTCACCAGACCTGCTGACGCAGCCGCTGGCCCGCGGCCGAACCCCGGTCTCAGGCCACCGCCACCAGAACTGCCGTCCCAGCCCCCGGAGCATCGTTCCAGCCCCGAGCCGGATCGCCCTCACGTGAGTACTGCCACCGTCTCAGCCTCGCGCCAGGCCGCCGCTCCTCCCTCGCGCCAGGCCGCCGCTCCTCCCTCGCGCCAGGCCGCCCCGACTGGGCGCCGCTCCTCCCTCGGGCTGGGCCGCCCCGACCGGGCACCGCATCTCTGGGCCGCCCCGACCGGGCACCGCTCCTCCCTCGGGCTGGGCCGCCCTGACCGGGCACCGCTCCTCCCTCGGGCTGGGCCGCCCCGACTGGGCGCCGCTCCTCCCTCGGGCTGGGCCGCCCCGACCGGGCACCGCTCCTCCCTCGGGCTGGGCCGCCCCGACCGGGCACCGCTCCTCCCTCGGGCTGGGCCGCCCCGACCGGGCGCCGCTCCTCCCTCGGGCTGGGAACGCCGTACCTCCCCGAGCTCGGCCACTCCGACGGGAGCACCGTTCCTTCCTCGGGCCGGCCGTCACAGCCCCTCACGAAAGCCCTGTTCCAGCCCCGAGCCGGGCCGTCTTCACGGGAGCGAGCTCAGTGCGAGTCCTGGCGGGCTCTGCCTCCTGAGCCTCGAGGTCGCCAGCTCCGCCATTAGGCCTCAGCGCAGACGGAGGCAGAGAAGGGGAATACGACAAAAAAGTCGCATTCCCCCGCAGGGAGAGACAGCAAGCCCCGTTTCAACCCCCCTCCCCCCCCCCCCAAAAAACACAAACTAAAAACCAAAACTAGACTAACCAAAACGAAAATAAACAACCCAAAAAAACACAAAACAAACAGGACTGCCGGAGAGCCGCTGCAGCCAGAGCCGCGCCGCCAATCATTTTCTATGTACAATGATCATCAGAGATATTTGAAGGCATTGCTATGATGAGGCAATTTAACAGTATGATGACAATAAATCATTCAAAGGACTACTCACAGTTGAAAAACACTTGTGATGTATTGTCTGGATTATATTTTGACGCTGTATTTGGCTAAAATCCACAGTTTCAGTCTCAAGCTACTTGAGAAATTGTTCTCTCCTATCCAGTTAAATTAAGTTGTTATCAAATGGATAGTTGGCCTTTGACTCCGCCCTGGGCAACAGATTGGAGTCAATAGAAACCTGGAACAGCCTTGTTGTTATAAAGCAGTTTCTATTCATTAGACTAACTGGCAATGTAATAGATGTGATGCAGCTGTGCAAGTGGGAGAACTGACAGCATGCTTAATGGCAAACTATAAAGGGCCATGAAGGTCATTGATAATACACCTTTGCTATTACCAACTGAAGCTACTAAAGTCACTATGATGGACAAACAGTATTCAGCATTGCTCCAGTAGTTGATCAATAAATATGTAATTATATTGCAAAATGATGCTATGGCCTAAGGTGGGAAAATGCGAATGTCATCTCTAGTTGGAGGTGCAGGAGATTTGCATGAGTTATTAACTCTTCAGTATTGGTATCAACTATCTATAGACCCTAGGTGCATTTTATGGGTTAAAGAGTGATTGAGTGAATATGCATAGGTGCATGCTCAACTTCATGTTGATACACTGTGATGTGGCATATGATAAGCACGAGGGTGCAATCAGGTAAAAGATCCTGTAATAGGTACATAATCCCATTTGCCACTGGAGTATCATTAAGTACAGATCAATGAGAACACAGAATGGGTGTTGGACCACACAGTATTTATGAAATTCTGATTCAATGCAACACCGAATGTTGTTTTCATGCTAATTCAAAGGTTGCAAAAATGTGTGGCATAACAGTGGCGAAAGATACATTCTCGCTACAAGCATGTGAAATGGTTTTTTATGTCTTCCTCCATTTTGCTTTATGAGTTGGGTCTTGAAATAAAGTCATCAAGAACCCACTTTAGGTTCCAGCTGTGGGATTGGCCTATGCAGTTTGATTCCCAATTTGTCGGGAATAATAATAATGCAACCTTATATGGTTATTTTAAACGTAACTTGCTGGTTCAGCCTGTGGCTCGGGAAATCAGCCTTTGCATGATAAAATCAATTTATGTTCTACAGATTCTCAATAGACTGCTTACAGCTTGGGTTGTCACACCTATTTTTGTATGTGTTCACAGTGCTGGAATGGTACCAAAAAGCGGTACTTTGCTGCTTCTGGAGATGGGAAACATTTGTTTAATGCTCATGTTACATTTAAAATGGTACAGATTCTGAACTATTGCAGTTCATTTAAATGGTCTTTGACAATATTGAGTTATAGGGTCATTAACTGTGCCAAGGTGCTTTCCATCAGACTTACTGCAGCTAACGAGGTCCACTTTGTTGGGTTCACCTCGGATATCGAGTTAATAAAGGATATCTTTTACACAAGTTTTCCCAGGCCAAGTACAATGCAGTATGGGAGATTGACATTGTGTTAACACTATTTCACCAGGGGGTTCCAGCTACATTCTTAGCTTTGACCGGACCTCATTAGGTAGTTATCCTCCTGGCACTGGTTAGCGCACCAGGTCACTCGCTACATTATTGTGACAGGAGAGGATGATTACATCTGCAAATATATGCATAGTATTTTATGCTATAATTTATTTAAGCAGCGCAGCGCAGTCAGGTCTCAAAATAGTTCTAGGCATACCCAGGGACCTTTCATTATGTGAGGACACACATATACAGCAATACGTCAAGGTCACCAGAGCCTTCGAGACTCTGAGCCAACTATGATTGTTAGTTACAAAAAACGTTATAAGAACGTATCTGCTCAGATCTTGCCAGGTGTTAAAACAAAGTTGAGTTATGCAGGAGTAGATACTGATCCGGATCTCACTCCACCAGGGCAGTTATAACAGCAGCAGCAAGGGTTAATTACATTCCGCTGGACCACATCCTAACGGCTGTAGTGTGGTCACACGAACAAATTTTCAAACATGTTATAATAACCCGTTGCCAGACCAGGGGTACTTCTCAACTTTATTTTATGTTCTGTTATAAGTTCCATCCGCATGAGAGATGTGACTATTGTTATTGCTTATTTAACAGCATCAGCATGTTTAAATCTATGTCATGACTGTATGCATTATGAATGTTTTCCCTCATTTGTCAATGGGGCAGTTGTGGTTGTGTAGACTTGTTTCTCATGGCATGAAATCACAGAGCTTTGAAATCTTCACGTAGTCACTCACGTGACTCCGAAGTAAAATAGTAAGATTAAATGAGAACTTACCAGTTTGAAGTTTCTTTATTTTATGAGGAGTTACGATGAGGGTCTACGTGCCCTCCGCTCCTAGCCCTTATTAAGGTCATCTGGTAGTTCTAGTCTTCTTTCCTTACTATTATACTTCAGTCACTATTATCTGTGATTTCACACCGTTGCTTTGAAGATTGACGCACATGCGGCTGAACGGGCTTCTTCACGTAGACCCTCATCGTAACTCCTCATAAAATAAAGATCAAACTTTAAACTGGTAAGTTCTCGTTTAATCTTACGCTTCTGTAAATTGTCCCTAATATGTAGGATAGAACTAGTTTATGGGTATTTGTTGTTCATTGTGGACTTGGTACGCCAAGAGGCCTGTTTCCACTGAAGTGTAGTAGGCTGAAGTGTTGGAGGCTGGGGTTCATGAACTCAGGTTGACAAATTGAGGTACATAAAATTATGAGAGGCATCGATACAATAGATGGTCAGAATATTTTTTCAGATGCTGGGCAGCAGACAATATAATCACTTGAATCTGCCAAATTCTATACACACTTCAAGAGTATGCTGGATTTGCCTGGAAAGATTGCATTAAATTGATTGATAGATACAGCATGGAAACAAAACCTTCAGCTCACCGAGTCCAGGCAGAAGCTTGATAATCGGCCCACATTAGTTCTAAGTTCTGCCGCTCCCGAACTACCAGTGACAATTTACAAAGGCCAATCAGCACTCAAACCCACAGGTCTTTGGGATGTGGGAGGAAAGTTCATAAGTCATAGCAGCAGAATTAGGCCTTTTGGCCTTCTGAGTCGACTCCACCAATCGATCATGGCTGACCCATCTTTCACTCTCAACCTCATTCTCCTGCCTTCGCCCCGTAACCTTTGATATGCTTATTAATCAAGAACCTGGCAATCTCCTCTTTAAAAGTAAAAGACATGGTCTCCACAGCCGTCTGGAAACCGGAGCACCCAAAGGAAACCCACACAGTCACAGGGAGAACCTACAATGTCCACGCAGACAGCAGCCAAGGTTAAGATCAAACTCGGATCTCTGGCGCTGAGGCAGCGGCTCTACCAGACGTGCCACAATCCCACACATAACCATGCCAAGCTTCAACAACATGTAAGAAGCTTATCACTGTCCAAGACAAACCAGCAAACCCCATTGACCATCACTTGTATTCATCTCCAGTGGCCATAGGACCCAAGAGCCAAGTGTTTCATTGTCCGATGTACTGAAAACTGAACAATGACATTCTTACTTACAAAGAAGATAGACACAAAAAGCTGGAGTAACTCCGGGATAGGCAGCATCTCTGGAGAGAAGGAATGGGTGACGTTTCGTGCCAAGACCCTTCTTCAGACTCTTCAGGGGAAAGGGGAATGAGAGATATAGATGGTGATGTGGATAGATAAAGAACAATGAATGAAAGATATGCAAAAAAAGTAACAATGATAAAGGAAACGGGCCACTGTTAGCTGTTTGAGGGTGAAAACGAGAAGATAGTGTGACTTGGATGGGGGAGGATAGAGAGAGAGGGAATGCCGGGGCTACTCATTGGGACGACAGATGGCACAATGGGCTAAGTGTTCGGCTGGCAACCCCGGAAGGTAGCCGGTTCGAATCCCGCTTGGAGTGCATACTGTCGTTGTGTCCTTGGGCAAGACACTTCACCCACCTTTGCCTGTGTGTGAATGTGTGTGAATGTGTGTGAGTGATTGGTGGTGGTCGGAGGGGCCGTAGGCGCAGATTGGCAGCCACGCTTCCGTCAGTCTGCCCCAGGGCAGCTGTGGCTACAGAAGTAGCTTACCACCACCGAGTGTGACTGAGGAGTGAATGAATAATGCGATGTAAAGCACCTTGAGTATTAGAAAGGCGCTATATAAATCCCATCCATCATTATTATTATTACTTAAGTGAGAGAAATCAATATTCATACCACTGAGCTGTAAGCTGCCCAAGCGAAATATGAGATGCTGTTCCTCCAATTTGCATTTAGCCTCACTCTGACAATGGAGGAGACCGAGGACAGAAAGGTCTGTGTAGGAATGGGAAGGAGAATTAAAGTGTTTAGCCACCACGAGGTCTTACCTGCAGCAGCAGAATGGGTCTGTAAGCACAGTAATCGCAGAAAATGTAATTGTTAATATTGGCCAAATTAAAGACCATTAAATAGAGGATCCCTACAGTTGTCAGAATTGCTTAACCTTTGTCAGCTGAACTTTACAGGCTCTGAATGGCGCCAGCCAGTCTAGGCTTAGACTGGTATGCAGGATGGTGAGGGGTCCAGGTGTTCTCCTTGTTTCTCCTAAATTGATAAAATGTATAGCAGTTTTGAAAACGAACCTTAAATACATCATTTTGATTGAATCACTGTAAAAGCATTGTAAATAGTATAAATAATGTTGCAAGACCCTCATCCTGTTAATCGATGATTGGTCGAATTGTTGAGCCTTGGAGTACAATGTAACCAATACATTTCGAATACAATGTATTGGTTACTGTATTATTGGGTTTGGGAAATGTAGTTGAGGCCAGTTCATTGGCTATATTTAAGAGGGAGTTAGATGTGGCCCTTGTGGCTAAAGGGATCAGGGGGTATGGAGAGAAAGCAGGTACAGGATACTGAGTTGGATGATCAGCCATGATCATATTGAATGGCGGTGCAGGCTCGAAGGGCCAAATGGCCTAGTCCTGCACCTATTTTCTATGTTTCTATGTTTCTATCATATACTGTATTAATTGATATCTGTTATTGGACTGTAAAGAGACCACCCCCATGTGGTTTGGCTCCTCAAGGTTTGGGGACCTATAAAAGGCCGTTCCCATGAGGTCCTGTGTCAATCCTCTGGGAGAACGCTTGGGACTGCGTGACCTTCTGGAGTGTCTCTGCTTGAACGAGGATGAAGAGGGGCTTGATCAGGCAGATAAGAGGATCGAACCTGTGGTGGTTAGGTATAGTACTGGCAACTGTAATTGTGTTTTTCCAAAATAAAGTTGAGATGCACAAGTGCTTGACAGTGATTTTTGACTGAAACTAAACTGGGGAGAAGCTTAGAATGAGCAATTTACATTGGGGGGCTCGTCCGGGATCTCACCGGACCCCCAAACACAAGTTTGCGATCAAGAGCTGTTTTGATCGCGAGTGCAGAAATCGGGCTCACTGTGCGGTTTTCGCATAGATTTTCGGCACTTCGCCAGTCAGAGCGGATCGATTATTCGTGGGCTTGGGAAAGGGTCTAATCGAGATCATTAGAACAGAGTCTAGCAAGCACAGGTGGGTGGTTAGCACTACTTTGGGTTAGGGGCCCATAAAACAGGGCGAGGTATGGCCCAAAACTTGGTTGTAGTTGGCAGACTGCATCTGCTTTAACGAGAGCCTGACGCGCTTCGAGGGCAAGGGGTGGCCCATTGTCCAGATTTGGTATCCAATTGGTGGGGTATTGAAACTCAGGTCTGGTCTACATGTTGATCTATCTTTGCCGGGAGCGTTGATTGGAAAGGTGCGTTCTGAAAATCGAAAATCGTGTGAATCCCCGGTGCCCAGCAGAGAGTGGTGTCTGCATGAAGGTGTCTGAGTCCCTCCCTGGAGTGACGGACGAGGAATCTCGTAAATGTACTGGGCTCGGTGGCTAGAGTATAGATTGGCTGGGGATACTCTAGTCCATTTGAGACTTCATTGGGCAATTTGAATTCGAGAACCCGCGTATGTGAAGAGATACGCGCCAAAACTAGTTGGTCCGAGAATGCGTCTAGATTTGCAGAATCAAATTTCTCAATACAGAATTTCACATTGAAGTTCTGCGAATACGGTAGAATTCGAATTCTGTGTAGAAAGAACTTCGGAGTTGTGCATTTGAGATCGATTCCAAATAACGGCTGATCAACAGTGAATAGTAACCCTCTGATCAATTGTTGATTAGTACCCGATAGCGAAGAGTAACTGAGAGACAGGAACCTGGTTTACTTGGTGAAAAGTACCCGGATATCAAAGATACCCTTAATTCTGTAGAACTTAGAGAGTAGGGATAGAGGTTCCCCTATAGAAGTCCAGTCTTATAGGCCTTTCTCACGGGGCGACTTGACGCAAGAGTTAACCAGAGTTTAACATCGTGGGAACCTCGTGCGATAACAGTACGGCATTCGTGGACCACCGTGGCGCTAACGGCAGGTAATCGTGTAACTTGGTGACTCGGGAGAAAATTCAAGCAAGCTTGAATTTCTCCAAGAGTGACTTGTACACTTGTGGTTGAGCATTGCAACTTTATATGAACGTAGTGGCCAGTGCGATATCCGTGCGATATCCGTAATAACTCTTGCGGTTACCGTGGGAACTCCTGCGAACGGTAAACCTGGAAGCTGGACAGAGGGGACAGAAGGTGAGTAAAAAAGGTGTTCTCAATATCCTTTATAAATGTCTGTATGTTAATATGTGTGTCTTTTCCTCTTGGGCATTACTTTGTTTCTGTTGGTGGCTCCACATTTTATGATAGCCTGAAGTGTGATAAAGCTTTTACCTCAGCAGTTTGATTGTCAGTGCTTGTTTACCTCATTGTTAAATAAATATATTTTTTACTATCAGCTTGATGTCTGCAATTCTTCATTAACACATCACTACAAGATGAATGTCTCTAATGTTATAATCCCTCTCATGCTGAAACACAAAATAGTTGAAGGGAGGTGATATAATCACATTTTCATTAAGTTTCATTTTTGAGTGTTCAGGTCCATCAATTGTTGAGCTATTTAAACATTTGAAAGTTTCACCTCTCGGTAGAAAATAAAATAAGCCAATCAGCACGGTAAATGTGAGACAAAGTCTTTATTCCTATTTGACAATATAAAAAGACGACTTCTTGCACATATTGAGAGAAGGTGCATCACACCAAACATTTGTCTATAAAAGGGCCTCGCAAACACGAAAATCAACAAATGAGGCACGCTAGATTATTTTAAACACATTATATTCATTAACCTCCGCAACAAGCCTAAACTCAGGCATTAAAAGGGACAATGCAATGTGCTAAATGGCAGGTTTTGCGGACGAACATCTTATAGGAAGCACTTTTCAGAGGACAACACTAGAAAGTCAGCTTATTTGCTATGCATTTCTGCTAACATGCAGTAGTGTTCCTGTGGTCGGCTACCCATCAATAGAGCTGTCCTGCCACAGCACGCTCCCCAATTGTGAATTGTAGTAAGCGCAGAGATGGCCTCTTTGCTCTTTCACACCCAGTGAGACTTCCTCTTAATTCTCTTTTTAATTAATCTCTCCCTTCTGCCTTCACGCAAGCGTCCTCGATGCACATAGTGGGCTGCTGCATACAGCGCGTCAATGAAAAAACCCACCATCCTGTACTCGAAACTACTTAGTATAGGCATGTCTCCAAATGAGCCAATTCAACCAAGGGAGGATATTTATAGTGTGTGAAAAAAAAAGTGACATCATTTGTGCCACGTGTAGTTCACAATGTTCATTCAAGATTTAACGGGAAAGCTCGGGAGACGGACAAGTCACTCGCACGAATAACAGAAATGCCGAGTACTGTGGGAACTATTTATCTACCCCCCGTTATATCATGTGATATCGTGCTAGACCACGACCACTTCACTCTGGTTACATCTTGCGTCAAGTCGCCCTGTGAGAAAGCGCTTTTAGCAGGAGGGAAGTAACATTTAGGAAGAAAAGTAGTCATTTAAGAAGTAGTTCCCCTCAGCAAAGAGGAAGGGGAAAATCTTCGGTATCAGAGGGAGAGGTTCACTGATTGATAACAGCGTAACGCAGCATTGAGATCAAGTGTTTGTTAACTGTGCGCTAGCGTGTTAAATTATTCATGTAAATTGTAAAAATCCAGCATCGTCATTTTTAGCATCGATATTAGATCCGAATTGTACAAATACTTTGTGTATGTAAAAAGATTTAGAGTGTGTTCAGATTTATAAAGTTAAGATTTAGAGTGTGTTAAGTTCGTGGACCGCTGTTTGTATTGTTTGTGTGAGTGCTTAAGGATTTTTGGGTGTTAGATATTTGAAGTAAAAGTGTGTTTGAATTAAATATTTGTTAGAATCCGTTTCGTGGTGGTTCGATCAAGGTTAATTCCCGGGATGGCGGGACTGTCATATGCTGAGAGAATGGAACAGCTGGGCTTGTACACTCTGGAGTTTAGAAGGATGAGAGGTTATCTCATTGAAACATATAAGATTGTTAAAGGCTTGGACACGCTAGAGGCAGGAAACATGTTCCCGATGTTGGGGGAGTCCAGAACCAGGGGCCACAGTTTAAGAATAAGGAGTAAGCCATTTAGAACGGAGATGAGGAAACACTTTTTCTCACAGAGAGTGGTGAGTCTGTGGAATTCTCTGCCTCAGAGGGCGGTGGAGGCAGGTTCTCTGGATGCTTTCAAGAGAGAGCTAGATAGGGCTCTTAAAAATAGCGGAGTCAGGGGATATGGGGAGAAGGCAGGAACGGGGTACTGATTGGGGATGATCAGCCATGATCACATTGAATGGCGGTGCTGGCTCGAAGGGCCGAATGGCCTACTCCTGCGCCTATTGTCTATTGTCTATTATCAGGGTTCGTACTCCTTCGATCGCTGTGTCAGGGGAGGAGTTGTTCTGTTGACCAAGTTTGCCACGAGGAGGATTTATTAGAGTGTGATTTATCGTCATAATAAGTGGATGTTTATGGTTTATACAGGAGTGTGGTTAGGCATTCTTCTAATAAGTGGAATTATTTATTTTCTGTGGTCAATTTTGCTTACATGTTTGGAGCTCATTTGCATGTGTTTAGATTAAGGTCGGGGATAGGAAACGGGCTGCGAGAACATGTGTGATTGTGGTTGGTTGTTTCCTGGAGCATTTTGATTTGAATATTGTTCAAAAACGACTGGTAATTTCGGATTTAGAAAGGGAAATTTTTAAAAGGTGCGAGTAGCTTGAGAGTTGCTTCCATATCCAATAAAATGGGGAACCACGCGAATAAAGATATGACCGCTGACTCGGAAAGTCCTTTCCAAAAATATGCATTGAATTTCCATAAAAAGCTGACCGATTGAGAATTCTTTCTGGATCATTAAATAGAGAATTAGGGAGCGAATTATGGCCCAGAAGGGGCATAGATGCAGTAGAGGGATTGAAATACATTGAGCAGATTATATGGCAATGCAGCAATAATGTAGAGGCACTAAGGAACTAATTGAATTGTGGAGAAATTATTATGAGGAACAGAAATCGAGTAGAGCGGAGGAAAGAATGGCAAGTTGGAAGGAAGCAACTCTAAAGCGGGGGATAAAATGAGAAAATACTGTAGCATTTGAGCCTCCAGGTAACCTAAGGGAGGAGCCTGAGGGTATTAAAGATAAAGGGAGAAGAAAATCTTTCACAGAAAAACTGTCATCAATAAGTTTTAAGCGTGAGGGTTTGATGGTTGGCGCTCGTTACGAGGGGGGTGATAATGATTATTTAGAAGATTGGGAGAGTGTTAAAATTAGGAATTCATGTCCACCACCTTATACATCTTACGATCCCAATACCTTAGATACACATTGTGGAGCTTGTAACCGGAATAGACAATCAAATTCCATGGCACAGACTTCCTTAAACCCGACCGTTACGTCGATTACAAACAGTCCTACATTTCACGGTACCACAAGCCAGACTAGAAAAAAGAACTCAATTAGTTAAGGAAAAAGAAGAGCTTACCCCTAGACAAGTTGAACGAATAGTTAAAGAAGGAAAGAAATCATTTAGAAAGTACATCTGGGGGTGAGACAACCAATGAAGAGGCCAAGGTAAATCTTGAAACTAAACAAACAATCCTCAGACAGTTCCCTGTAAGGGACCAGGGACCAGGTTGCCTCAAGGATTTGTCAATTTGCCTACTTTATTTTCCAGGTGTCTGCAGGATCAACTAAGTACTTTGAAGTTCAAAATGAATTCAACATTAGTGCGATATGTTGATGACCTATTAGTGGCCAGCAAAGATGAATCCAGTAATCGGAAAGATACTGCACAACTACTAAATCATCTAGCCGATCTAGGATATGTGGTCTCACTGGTAGCTCAGGAGAAAGTAACATTTCTAGGAATTATAATTTTGGCCACCGAAAGAAGTCTTGAGAAGAGCAGACTCGAACCTATCTGCGAATTTCCAGTCCCAAAAGAAGCCAGACAAATGAGGCAATGGCTGGGCATGGTTAATTATTGTAGACGCTGGATTCCAGGAATAGCTCTAGAAACCAAGGAGCCAAGAAATCAAGAAACCAAGGACCTTATACCAGCTGGGAGGGCAAATTTAAATTAACAAAGGAGGCACAGGAAGCATTTGAGAACTTAAAAAGGTAATTGATGCAAGCCCCGGCATTGGGAAGGCCATTATACGATCGTCCTTTCCAACTGTAACAGTATTGAACAATTCTATCTGACTGTGCCACAAAAGCATGGGGATAGACATAGACATAGACCAGTTGCATATTACTCCTCCAAATTAGATCCAGTAGCTAGGGGACATATTCTTTGCACTCAAATCTTAACTGCAATCTACAATAGTTTACAATCAGCTGCTAATTTGACACTCCAGCAGGAAATTGTAGTGTACAGTTCACATTCAGTATCGGCATTGTTGGGGCAGCTTCAAACCCAGCACTTGGACAATGGCCCGCCAAGATAAGTATGAGATCCACCTGTTGAACAATCCGAAATTGCAGTTCAAACATTGTACATTGATTAACGCAGCCTCTTTTCTTATTTCACCCTCAGAAGAGCAATCAGAAGCAGGACATGACTGTCTATTTGTTATAGACGAAGAAACATCAGTGAGAGACGACTTGAGGGATGTACCCATGGAAGACCCTGACATCACATTATATGTGGACGGTAGTGCATCCATGGGACCGCGGGGTGAGAAATTGTCTGGGTATGCAATTATTAATCAAAAGACAGAGATTGTAGAAGCAGCTGCTTTTGAATCACCCTATTCAGCACAACGAGCTGAATTATTCGCTTTAATTTGGGCTTGTATTATTGGAGAAAATCTAAAAGTAAATATTTACAAGACTTTCGATATGCATTTGGGGTGGTGCATGATTTTTGACAATTATGGAAAAATAGAGGATTCCTAACTTCTGCAGGAACCCAAATATCACATAAACAATTGGTGACAAATTTATTGAAGACCTTAATGCTACCCAGAAAAATCTCTGTAATGAAATGTAGCGCCCATACTAAAGGACAGATCCCAGTAGATATTGGAAATTGTAATGCCGATTTAGTAGCTAAGAATGTATCATGGGAACGTAAGGTACCGAAAATGATGAGGCAGACTAAAAGTGTAACTAACAAGTCCTCCTTGGAGAAACTGATGCCAACCATCCAATAAATCGTTCGATTACAAGAAGAGGCTACTGAAGGAGATAAGGAAAGATAGAGACAACTGGGATGTGTACTGGATTGTATGACTGGGCTGTGGCCCACTCCAGCAGGGCAAACTTGCATGACAGACTCATTAGCAGTAAATGTTATGGAGTGCATGCACTATGCAAACCATTGTGGTGCAAGGGCAGTAGCGGACACTCTATTGGCTACTTGGTGGCATCCAAAATTACAATCTTTTGCTCAGAAGGTAAGTAGTAATTGTCTGGTCTGCCAGAAATACAACCCAGGGAACGGAGTAGGATGTGAAGGAGGGAAAACACCGTTGCCTATGGGTCCTTTTGAAACATTGCAAATGGACTATATTGAATTAGAAAGATGCCAACGATATAAATACGTTCTTGTCATCGTCGATGTATTCAGCCGGTGGATTGAAGCATACCTAACCCTTAACAATAAAGCGGCTACTGTTGTCAAGGTGCTAATGAGAGAAATTGTCCCTAGATTCGGCATTCCCATTCGACTTAGCTCAGATAATGGTCCACACTTTATCGGACAAATCACTAAAGAATTTTGTGAAGAGCTGGGGATCCAGCAGCAATTACATTGTGCTTATCGACCATGGGCTGCTGGACTTGTGGAAAGGGCAAACCAGACCCTTAAAACTAAATGAGCCAAATTAAAGGCAGAGACTGGGATGAATTAAATTACTCCCAATAGCCTTATTTCCGATGAGAGTCACACCTGCAGGGAAATCTAGATTAAGCACAGCTGAAATTATTTACGGTAGGCCTTTAAAAACCCTTTGGAACCAGAATGCGATGAAAATAGTTAATTTCCACCATATGACTGCAGAGATGACCGACTACATCTTAGCCTTGACCAGAGCCTTAAGAGATTTACATTGTAGAGTGAAAGCAGCCTATGGTGATATGCCTTCATTAGTAACTCCCATTAAAGTAAAACTTGGAGACTATGTCTTAGTGAAGAATTGGGTGAGTGAAGGATCAGACATTTGTTGGGAAGGACCTTACCAAGTTCTTCTAATGACTCCGACAGCAGTAAAAGTAGATGGAAGAAATGCCTGGGTGCATCTTCATCATTGTAAGAATATTAGTGAAGGTATCAGTGGTTAACTTGTTTCCTCCCAGGATTTCTTAGAAATTCTCCAGTCTATTACGAATTAAGGACCAATGAACTATCAAGATTGATGGATGGGATTCGCGCCCATGAAAACTCAGGAGGTGAAGACTCATCAGACAGAAATCATGGAGCTACGCCCATAAAAACTAGGGAAGCTCGATGAAATTCTGAGAAGCTACATCAACAACTTCTTATTAGAACATTTGTTAAAGTATAGCAGTCATCATTGTATTTTGGGGTCATCATTTATGATGAGGGTTATCATGAATGATAAAATGGGGGAATGTTAATACTGGCCAAATTAAAGACACTATAAAATGTAGGATCCCTGCACTTGTCAGAATTGCTTAACCCTTGTCAGCTGAACTTTACAGGCTTTGAATGGCGCCGGCCAGTCTAGGCTTAGACTGGTATGCAGGATGGTGAGGGGTCCAGGTGTTCTTCTTGTTTCTCCTAAATTGATAAAATGTATAGCAGTTTTGCAAACTTACCTTAAATACATCATTATGATTGGATCGCTGCAAAAGCATTGTAAATAGTATAAATAATGTTGCGAGACGGTCATCCTGTTGATCGATGATTGGTCGAATTGTTGAGCCTTGGAGAAACTGTTTGAATCTCAGGGCACATGTTTCAATGTTTATTCTTGTTTGCTTCCTTCTAAAACTTTCTTTCGACGACAATGTATTGGTCACTGTATTATTGGGTTAGGGAAATGTCTATCATATACTGTGTTAATCGATATTTGTTATTGGACTGTAAAGAGACCACCCCCATGTGGTTCGGCCCCTCAAGGTTCTGGGACCTATAAAAGACTGCTCCCACGAGGTCCTGTGTCGATCTTCTGGGAGAGCGCTTAGGACTGCGTGACCTTCTGGAATGTCTCTGTTTGAACAAGGATAAAGAGGGCTTGGCCAGGCAGATACGAGGATCAAACCCGCGGTGGTTAGATATAGCAGTGGGAACTGTAATTATGTATTTTACAAAATTAAGTTTAGATGCGCAAGTGCTTGACTCAGTGATTTTTGACGGAAACTAGACTGGGGGGAAGCTTAGAACGAGCTATTTACATAATAAACAGAAGAAAGTTCAATAAAATAAAATAAAACAATATTAGTGCAAAAACAGATCCCCAAAGAATGACTGGGTGGGGCACATCCATTCACAATATGTTTGTTCATGCCATTTATTTATCAATATTTCTTTTAAGCTTCTTCTAGTTTCATTTTGGCACCATATTTCATAACTGACGGACTATGTACAGGTATACAAATCCAGTAGTAGGCCAGGATTGCAAAATTTTAAGAGTCAGGAGTATATAATTACCATGTACACTGGCAACGGAACAATAAGTTCTTCCTTGCAGACCCATGACTGTAATACAGGTCCACCACCGATTTTCTGGCACCCTTGGTTCCAGAGCCTTTCTGGATTATCCATTTTGCCGGGCCAACGGAGGTCATGGCCTTGGGGGCCTGAGACACAGGCCCGCAAAGTCGAGTATGGAAGTCGGCTATGGGAACAGATCCGCCGGCTCTAGCTGGGACGGAGTTCCAGAGCCAGAGCAGGCGGCAAATTCGACCCGCCGATCGGCGGCAAAGTCTCGATGAGGTCGAGATCGGCCGCCTCACCCGCCCCAGACGGCACATTTTCGGGGGGACTTCCCAGGTGGGGGGGGGGGGGGATTTCGTCCAAAATAAAGGAGGGGTGCCAGTCTCCTGTATCTACCTCCCAATGGTACTAACTTTCAACAATCTAACCATCACATAGAAGCTCTCAGCCACAAGGTCCATCTCTGCCTCTCAGACACACTCTGGCTGGAACTCAATGGCTTATTTACCGAAGCTACTGATTCAATGTTCAAATTTTACTTTTATCATGAAGACTGGGCTTTTAAGAATTTTTATCTTCCCTTTTTTTTTAAACGGCTTCTCTTAAGCTTTGCTTTGCTTCCAGTTGTCCTTCAGAATGTGTGCCCGCTACCTCCCACATTGGGACGCGTTTGAAATGGAACAGCAAAGAGTTGTGCTAATGGCTTGCCGTCTGTTCCTCCAATACCTAAATTATGAAAAGAGGCACATAAAGTAAACATCAAATCTTCAAAGGTGGCTTCAGTGATTGTAAAAAGATCAAAAGGGAGTGTTTCGTTGGATTCCTTTGTCAGTGTGGCCACCCAAATCCCAGCCTGGTTTACAGTGATATAACCAACAACAAGCAATTTACTCACCAACAGTGTTTCCCAGTTAAATTGCAGGTCACTTGAAAATCTCTGACTTTAGAGTCTTTAGAGATATAGCGTGGAAACAGGCCCTTCAGCCCACTGAGTCCGTGCCAACCAGCAAACACCCCGTACACTAACACTATCCAACACGTTAATGATAATTTACCTTTTTTACCAAAGTCAATTAAGCGACAAACCTGCACGTCTTTGGAATGTGGGAGCAAACCAGAGCACCCAGAGAAAACCCACGTGGCCACAGGGAGAATGTACAATCTCCATACAGACAGGATCGATCTTTAACTAAACTAAATTGTCAACTAACGATAGACACAAAGTGCTGGAGTAACAGCGGAACAGGCAGCATCTCTGGAGAGAAGGAATGGGTGACGTTTCAGGTCGAGACCCAATTTCAGATTGAGGTCAGCCCAATTTTGGCTGATCAGTTTACAATAAAACTAAAAGACGCAACAATTGTTTTATATTTGACAGTAACATGCATTTGTATCTATAGCATGTATGCACTCTTACTTTAAAAGGAACATGATCACACAAGCCAGACTCCCCCACCGTTGGCTCCATCTACACTTTACATTACTTTGGGAAAGAGCCAGCATAAGCAAAGACCTTTCCCACCCCAGTCATTCCCTCTCTCCCGTATCCCATTGGGGCAGAAGAAACAAAATCTTGACAGCGCGCACCACCAGATTCAGAAATAGCTTCTTCCCTGCTGAATAGTCTTCCCATAAGCTAGGATATCATCCCAAACTTCCAACCTACCTCATTGCAGACATTGATTTTTTTCTCTGTTACTGCAGCAATAAATTGCTGTAACACTAAATTCTGTTTTATTTGACATAGTCATATAGAATATATTCACAGAGATAGAACCTTTCCATTCCATGTATATGTTCAAATGTCATTTAGATGTTGTTATAGTACCTGCCTCAACCATCTCCTCGGGCAGCTCGTTCCATGTCCCCAGCACCCTCTGTGTGAAAAAGTTGCCCTTCAAGTTCCTATTAAACCTTTCTCATCTCACCTTAAACTTATGTCCTCTGGTTCGTCATTCCTCTATCCTGGGTAGAAGACTGTGTGTTCACCCTTTTTATTCCACTCAGATGCTCATGTTTTGCCAGCGGAGCCTGCGCCAGACTCAGGAAAAGAGTCTTTGAAGACCGAGACCTAAAGGCTCAAACAACGTTCCTTTAGGAAGGAGATGAGGAGGAATTTATTTAGCCAGAAGGTGGTAAATCTGTGGAATTCATTGCAACAGACGGCTGTGGAGGACAAGTAAATGGATATTTTTAAGGCAGAGATAGATAGAGTCTTGATGAGTATGGGTGTCAGGGCTTATGGGGAGAAGGCAAGAGAATGGGATAGATCAGCCATGATTGAATGGCAGAGTAGATGATGGGCCGAATGGCCAGTCCCACTTGGGTGACCTAATCCGCGAGTCCAGAAGAGTGTCTTCGACCTTCAAGCTCGAGGGCACTCGCCTGGCAAGCCTCGAGCTGGATCGACCAGCTGCGTTGAAACAGCGAGCTGGATCGAGCGAACCATGAGCTGCATCTACAGACCGCACACACACACACACACACACACACACACACACACACATCGCGAAGGTGGGGGCCAGGGAAAGCGGAGGAGCGATGTCTGCGCGATGATGATGAAGGTAAACAGCTGCCAGAGTAATGGTAAGTCTTTAAGAGAGCGCGGGGGGGGGGGGGGGGATAGAAGGGGAGAGAAGGGCGGGGGGAGAAGGAATGGAGACACTTTTAAGAAGTACTAGACCAAGTGCAGACCCGTTGGGTCTGTTCCCCCAATTTGCGGTTGCATGGGGGGGGGGGCAGCATGCAGCGTCGCACACCCTAACCATTAACCCACACACTCCCCCCCCGCACATACGCTAACTACCCCCCTTGATATTATATTAAAATTATTAATTTGCTCCTTTTACCCCAATTTACTTCCTTTTACCGAACTGAACTCACTGTGGAATGAAGTAAGTGAAAGTGGCGGTTAGAGAGTGTGAGGCCTCGCATCCTCGGCACTTCTGAGACGCCAGCTCTGTCGCGCTGGCTGTCCCCCGCAGCGGTTGAAGATGCGATGTTTGGCTTGCGGCAGCGTGACAGAGCCGGGCCAGGCACCAGCAGTTGGGAAAAATGTCGGCGTTTTTGGAGCAGACGTGGGTGTCAGCAGCCGTTATGGTGGCTGGCCAGCAGGAGGCGACAAAATGAGTGAGTGGGGGGTGGAGGATTTTATTTTAAAATGGGTACATAAAAAAGTAAAAATGTTTGGAGGAGTGCATAATTGAATGTAAAAGTGAATGAGCTAGTGAAATGGAAAAAATGATGGAGTTTCATGACGGAGTGCTGGCGGACCAAGGAATCAAAGGCCGAATCTGGCACCCACAAACACACACACACAGAAACACACACACAGAAACACACACACACACACACACACACACACACACACACACACACACACACACACACACACACACACACACACACACACACACACACACATACACACAGAAACACACACACACACACACACACACACACACACACACACACACACACACACACACACACACACACACACACACAGAAACACACACACACACACACACACACACACACACACACACTTTTAATATTATATATAGACGTGATATGATAATAACCTTTAGCGGGCATTTTACCTACCATTAGGTCCTGAAAACTCCAATGAGCCAATCAAAATGCCAGGTCAGCGAAGGAGATAGCCTATGGCTGCTCTCAAGTGCCTGTAAGTAAATAGCGACCCCACTCCACTGCACTATGTGAAAAAGACCTATGCCAACCAAATTATACTCGCGGAAATGTTTTCAATATCCTGATTTTTCCGCGACCTAGCGGACCGAGTAGGCGGGAACTTCCCTCGAGCATGAAGGAGAGTTTCAGCTATCTCATAGGACCTCATGTCGACCATGCTGCGAGTTTGAGTCCAGGGCAAACTCTTCTAAACTTGCAGATTAGGTCGCCCAAGTGGGACAGCCCCTTAATTCTGCTCCTATTACTTATGAACTTATGAACTTACTCTTTTGCCCAGAGCAGAGGAATCGAGAAAAAGAGGTTATAGGTTTAAGGTGATGGGGGGAAGGTTTAATATGAACCTGAGGGGTAACATTTTTACACAAAGGATGGTGGGTGTATGGAATGAGTTGACAGAAGAGGTAGTTGATGCAGGCACTATCGCAACATTTAAGAGACATTTAGACAGGTACATGGATAGGACAGGTTTAGAGTGATAAAGGCCAAGTGCAGGCAGGTGGGACTAGTGTAGCTGGGACATGTTTGTGCAATATGGGCAAGTTGGACTGAAGGGCCTGTTTCCACGTTGTATCACTCAGTGTACAGATGTGAGTGGGTGGAATGATCAAATGATGATTGAGTTGTTTTATAGAGCTTCACAATTATGCCTCGCTTTAGTAATAATGCTGTTCCGTGAAAAAGGAAGTACATACTTTGAAGGAGGAAACAACTTTAGATGAAGATGCAAAGTGCTGGAGTATCTCAGTGGCTCAGCTCTGTGGAGGGAATGGACAGACTGAAGAAGGTCCCGAACTGAAACGTCGCCTGTCCATTTCCCCAATAGATGCTGCCTGACCCGCAGAGTGCCTCCAGCACTTTGTATTTTGCTCAAGATTCCAGCATCTGCAGTTCCTTGTGTCTTTAAACAATTTGTGGTAACCTGGGCAGCACAGTGGTGTAGCTGAATTCATTGCCACAGCGCACGGCACCAGAGACCCAGGTTCGATCCTGACCTCGGGTGATGCTTTGTGTGATGGTCAGCGTGGACTTGGTGGATCAAAGGGCCTGCTTCCACACTGTATCTCTGAAGTAAACTTTAGAGGCTGTGAAACGTCGTATCTGGACTGACACAAAGCAAGTCACCCAATGTTAGTGCTGGCATTGATGTGTTTTCTTGAATCATAGGATTAGTCCCAATCAAAAAAGACTTTATAAAAAGCCACGAAGATCAGAGGTGCCTACAGAGAGGCTAATAAAATGGTGACTACAAAAATCTAGGATTTCTTTGCCTTTTAAGCAGTTGCATTAAATTTACAAATAAGGGTGATTACAGTCAGGAATAAAAACTACTGGTGATAATCCGCTGGATAAATCTCTCAGGCGGCAGCATTCAGATTACGAGTAAATTTGGAGTATAATATTAACAGCAGTGTTTCCGTATGCCCGGTGTATGTTAACAATAAAGACATGCTTTATGTTTATAATTCAATATGCTGAAACCATAGCACATCAAGTTCCTTAAAAACCATTCATTTATTGAAGATAGACACAAAATGCTGGAGTAACTCAGAGGGACAGGCAGCATCTCTGGAGAAAAGGAATGGGTGACATTTTGGGTCGAGACTCTTCTTCAGTCAGGGGAGAGGGAGTGTAGATATGGAAGGATAAGGTGACAGATCAAAGCATTAAAATGACAGATTAATGCAGATGTTGATAAGGAAATGTAGACTGGCTCATTGTTAACTGAGGGGAAGGTGACAACGAGGTATAAAAATCAGTAATATTCGATCAGCTGGACAATAGAACTAGTCGGAGAAGTGGGATGGGAGAGGGTTGGTGAGAGAGGGGAAGTTATTGGATTCGTAACATAACTTGAAGAGTTTTCCTGGTGAGCATCTCTTAGACACAGCATGCATTCATAATCTCTTAGAACAGAACACAGAACACAGAACAGTACAGATGGGAACAGGCCCTTCGGCCCACAATGTCTGTGTCAATTATGCTGCCAAATTAAACTAATCTCCTACAATCTCACCCTCAAGTACCTTCTACATTTTGTTAGAGTCCCTGCCTCAACTACATCCTCTGGCACACCACCAATTAGGTGCAGGAGGAGGCCATTCGGCCCTTCGAGCCAGCACCGCCATTCATTGTGATCATGGCTGATCGTCCCCAATCAATAACCAGTGCTTGCCTTCTCCCCATATCCCTTGATTCTGCTAGCCCCTAGAGCTCTATCGAACTCTCTCTTAAATCCATCCAGTGACTTGGCCTGAATTCCACAAATTCACAACTCTCTGGGTGAAAAAGTTTTTCCTCACCTCAGTCTTAAATGGCTTCCCCTTTATTCTAAGACTGTGGCCCCTGCTTCTGGACTTGCCCAACATTGGGAACATTTTTCCTGCAATCTAGCTTGTCCAGTCCTTTTATAATTGTATATGTTTCTATAAGGTGCCCCCTCATCCTTCTAAACTCCAGTGAATACAAGCCTAGTCGTTTCAATCTTTCCTCATATGACAGTCCCAAGGATCAATCTCGTGAACCTACGCTGCATTGCCTCAATCACAAGGACATTCACTCTATCCATTCCCCTCATTGGATTGGATTGGATTGGATTCAATTTTATTGTCATTGCACTTTTCAGTGCAATGAAATGGTTTAGCCTGCAGTCATAACATAGAATAAATAACAAAACAAACACTCAACACAGTTTAAAGTCCCAAAGTCATTGTCTCTTCCTTCCTTGCTCTCCCTCTGCGCTGAGGCAATCCAGGCCTCCGTTGTTGTGACTCCGCCGGATGATGGTGAGCAAGTCCCTCGGCTGAATCCGAGTTCCGCAAACGGGCCGGTTCAAACTCCGCGGCCCGGGGCGGTCGAAGCTGCCGAAGCTGCCGCCCTCCAGTCCAGCGGACGCAGCTGTAGTTGCGGGAGCTCCGGAAAAACAGGTCACCAACCTGTGACCTGCGAGCTCCCGACGATGGCGTCTACAGGCCCGCTGCCGAGCCTCCGAGACTCCGAAGTCGGGTCGGAAGTTGGGTCGCCCCGCAACCACAGCCCCGAAGTCGGCCAGCCTCATGTTGGTAAGTCCTCGCTGGCTCTGCCTCCGGAGCCTTGAGGTCGGTCCCAGTTGGAGGCCGCCAGCTCCGCGATAGGCCTCAGCGCAGACGGACACGGAGAAGGGGGATACGGCAAGAAAGGTCGCATCCCCCCCGAAGGAAGTCAAAAAACATGTTACACCCACCCCCCCACACATACACAACTAAATAAACTGAAATAAACTGTAACAACGGGACAAAAGAAAACAAAAAAAGAAAAGACAAACGGACTGCAGGCGAGCCGCAGCTGCAAGGCAGCGCTGCCACTTCTGGAATGACTTTATACACCTGTATTAGATCATCCTTCAGCCTCCTGCACCCTAAGGAACAATGTTCTAGCCTGCCCAACCTCTCCCTATAGCTCAGGCCCTCGAGTCCTGGCAACATCCTCGTGAATCGTCTCTGCGCTCTGCACCTCATCTCTCAGCTTTGGCACAGTTCAAATAGTATTGTCCTCATATCCACATTGAGAATCCATGGCACTCTTGACCTACTCCCACCTGTGATTAGTGGTACGACTTTGCGGTTTTGGAAGTAACTTTGCCAGAATTGCCACTTGGATGTTCCTATGTGATCACTTTCTCTGCCTGGTGAAACTTCCAGCAAAGCCATAATCGATGGTGCCATTGACTATTCCATCACAGCCTGGTTTGACAACTCGAACGCCATCATGGGTACTGCCCTCCCCACCACACACTGCCCGTTCCATCACGGGTACTGACCTCCCCACCATTGAAGGGGTCTACAGGAGTCACTGCCTCAAGAAGGCAGCCAGCATCATCAGAGACCCACACCACCCTGACCATGCTCACATTTCACTCCCGCCTTCGGGAAGAAGGTACAGGAGCCTGAAAACTGTAACGTCCAGGTTCAGGAGCAGCTTCTTCCCTACAACCATCAAGCTATTGAACACTACAACTTCAAATAAGCTCTGAATTATGTAGACTTGTGCATTTTACTTCGGAGTCACGTGAGTGACTACGTGAAGAACCCGCTCAGTGCGCAGGCGCGGCATTACGCCAGCAGTGCAACAGCAGCTGCAGCGGGAGCTAGGCGCTCCCGCTACAGAATAAAACGGACCGTCAGGTGAGTACCCTGAGGTTGGGTTTCTTTTACAGGGGAGCCTTTTTCTGCTTGTGTTTTACAGGCAGAGAAAAAGGCTCTGGAACAAAACTGTCCCCCGTTCGAGGAGGAACGGTTTTCCGTCGGGGAGGGGGGCAGCAACAGGCGGTAGGAGCGTTTACCCGGTGTTCCGCTATTCACCGACACCGTGCCGAGCCCAGCCCGCTAGTACCTGAGCTGCGGGCTGGATGCATAGCCACCCAAAGAGGCATCCGGCAGGTGTTTTTCCCGAATTGGGACGGGACGTCTCTCCACCCGCACGAGGGGAGAGAGAGCCGCCTGAGCCGCTGGAGCGGCTCTCGGAGCAGGTGCCTGCGAGACGCGCTGCTTGAGGGGTGCTCTCGCTTCTACAAGGCACAAAAGCTCTAGAAGAACCTGTCCCCCGCTCGACTCCAGCGGAGGAGCGTTTCATTGCAGGGGGGGGGGGGGGGGGAGTAACAGGCGGTAGGAACAATTACCGTGCGCTCCGCTATCCCCATCACCGCGCCGAGCCCAGTCCCGCTAGTGCCTGAGCTGCGGGCTGGATGTTTAGCCATCCGAAGAGGCATCCGGCCGGTGGCTTCCGACTTGTCGGAGGGGACGTCTCTCCACCCGCAGGGAGAGAGACAGCCGCCTGAGCCGCTGGAGCGGCTCCTGGAGCAGGAGCTCCTGCGAGACACGCTACGTGAGGGGCAGTCTCGCTGGGGGTTCAGGCATACCCTCCACAGTGCCTAGGCACTGCCCATCGCTTCCTCCTTAGTGTGGTTAGCTTTGGGGTGACCAGGGGCTGGGCTGGTCATGAAGAGGGGTCACTGGCTGAACAACATCGGGAGTATGCTTGAGGCACAGGATCAGGAAGAGCTGCTGGGTGTGGCCGCTATGTGGCTCCACCACTAGCGAGATGGCTTTTCAGTCTCAATTGATGGCCAGCTTACTACCTGTTCTTTCAAAAATCTCCAAGACAGGTAGTCATGAGGCGTTGGAGTTCATCACGCTTCCCCTAAATTGCATTTACTCAAAGTGGCCACCATTATTGGAGGGTACATTGAGCATCGCTTTAAAAAAGCCAAAATATCAAAAAATGAATTTGATATCCCTGACGTCGGCTATCATTTTAGCATGCTCTTCCAGAGGGTCACAGTAGTATGGCAAAACACCTGACCTACTGTTCGCAGTGCTCCGCAACTTCTCAGGAAGTTACAAAACCTGCCCTCAAAGAACGCCGACCTCACAAAAACTGGACGAAGTGTCCAAAATATCGGCGCAAGAGGGCAGGGTCTGGAATGAGCACCACACGTAAACCAGTCAGCAGTAACTCTAACGCGTCCACCAGGAGGGTCCACCTCATGGTATTGGTGAAAGCTCGGGGCCTGCATGCCAAACCCGTAAGCCTTTCAGGCCAAGGCCCAGAGCAGGCCCCATGGAAAATGCGCCACCCCCCAACACTACCACCACCACGTCAGACAACGTTCAAGACTCGTTGGACCGGCAGGAAACAGAAGAATACCCATAACCATGGAGGTAGGTGGGTCTGGTTCCTACCAACGTATACAAAATAGGGGCTTAATACTAACAGGGGAGATTACACCTGTTTTAAGAAGCACGGGAGTCTATCACAAGTGATCAGTATATACTCAATGGCTTAGTGGATACAAAATACAATTCATACTAGAAAAATTGCCACCAGTTCAAGATTTACCCCAGAGGGTATTTTCCCTCTCCGTTAAAGAAACGAGAGGGACAAGCTGTACTGGTGAGACTAATTACAAAGGGTATCATGGGAAACATGAACCCTTGGAATTCGTATCAAATATTCATCACTAAACCGAAAAAGATGGTGGATGTCGCATCATCATTGACTTAACTTCACTAAATACGGTTGTTAAGTATATACATTTCAAAATGGAAACGGTTGTTACTGCCAAACAACTAATTTCCAAAGGATACTTCATGGCAAACATTGATCTTAAAGATGTTTACTATTTTAGTACCATTCACAAGGATCATCGCAGATACCTGAAATTTACCTGGATGGGGCAGCTATGGCAATTTAAAGCGTTACCCAATGGGAAAATAGGCAAGACCATGGAATTGACTATGTTAGCTGTATCAGCTACCAAACAGTTATTCGAAACCCTGGGATTGTCTTACATCCAGATAAATCTAGGTTGAAGCCATCCACAATCATGGACTACTGGGCTTCACAATTAATTCAGTCTACGTGACTGTAACTTTGCCAAGAGACAAAACAGTTGAATTGGCACAATCATGCAACAATTAATGGTCCACGTACTCCCAACTATTCGACAAGTAACAGAGTAATTGGGAATATGGTAGCAGCATTTCCGGCTACACAATTCAGACCTTTGCACTGTCAAAACTTACAAAGAGCAAAGGTACAGGCACCAAAACGACATACAGGTCATTATGATCGTGTCATTGAAGTCACCCACTGAAACAATATCATAACTACAGTGGTGGGCAAAAAATGTTTGGCATAATTTTATGGTTTAAAAGCATATGCACAAATATGCATCACTTGCATGTACGGTTACAAATAGATAATACTACGGTGGTGGCCTACGTTAACCATATGGGCGGCATAAAATCGGTATCATGCGACAAGTTGGTCAACACAATTTGGCAATGGTGTGTCGAAAGACATATTTGGCTATCAGTAACATACCTGCCAGGTAAGCAAAATACAGTGGCAGACACCAGGTCACGTAAATTTAATGACAATGGATGTTAAACCCCAAATAATTTGCAAAGTTATCATGCAATATGGCACGCCAGATATCGATTTATTCGCATCAAGGCTAAATCACCAGATACCTATGTATGTCGCTTGGGAACCAGACCCTGAGGCAGCAGCGGTAGATGCGTTCGCGCTGGATTGGGGAAATTCTTCTTCTATGCATTTCCTCCCTTCTGCCTCATCAGTTGGGGACTACGCACAATACAAATGGACTCTGCTTCAGGTATTTTAATAGTACCCGACTGGCCTACACAGCCATGGTTCCCAAAAGTCCATGACATGGTTGTTGAAACTCCGATGGTATCCCCAGTGACCCAGAGTTATTTACACCCAGTGTTGGGCACAAGCCACCCGTGCCATGAAAATCAAACTCCTGGGTTGCAGATTCTGCACAAACCACTTCTGGGACTGGGATTATCAGAACAAACCATCGACACCATGTCAGCATCCCTTCGAACATCCACTGAAAAACAGCACTTGTCCAGCATCAAGAAATGGGAGAAGTACTGCTTGGATAAAGGGACCACCTACTCAACCGCTACAGTTACCAACGTACTGGAATTCCTGGCGAACCTTCACCACGATGAAGGACTCAGCTACAGAGCCATCAACACGGCTAGAAGAGCCATGCCTGTCTATTTAAAACCAGCTCCAGAACAACAGGCAATGGGGTCCCATCTGCTGGTGGTCAAACTAATGAAGGGTATTTACAACTCTAACCCCTAGACCAAGGTACACCCATACATGGGATGTCAGTGTGGTCCTGACATACCACAGGGGATGGCCACCAGCCAGACCCCTTAACCTGGAACAATCTATGCTCAAAACACTCATGTTGATGGCACTTGTATCTGCACAGAGGGTCCAGTCACTACACCTATTGCGACTGGACAACATGATCACAGCTCCAGACCAGATCTGTCGTTATCCAGCGACTGATCAAACAGAGCAGACCAGGAACACCTAATCCAGTCGTGGAATTCCGGGCTTACCCACCAGAACCACGGTTATGTGCCATGGCCCACCTACTATCCTACATAGACACAACCAAAATATTCGAGGGAGATGAAAAGCCTTGTGGGTCAGTCATAAAAACCTTATGGTCGGGTGACGAGCCAAACCATTGCGAGATGGCTCAAGCAGGTGCCAAAAACTGCTGGGATAAACACTAACATGTACAAATTTTATTCCACCAGGGCAGCATCCATGTCGACGGCTAAAAGAATGGACATGCCTATAGACCACATCCTGGCTACAGCAGGATGGTGGGGGGAAAAGACCGTTCAGAAATTTTATAATAAGCCGTTGGCAAAACCTGTTTTATTTGCAGTAAAGATTACGGACTGCAAATATTTAATTTAAGCCCAGGGGAGCAATTTAATTCTTTGTTGTTATTGTTTAAAAAATACCATTGTGTTTTTCTACAAATAGATTCATTGGTTGATTACGAAAACACTTCCTCCCTCAAGAACTTCAGCAGTGAGTGAAATAAAACTGTTACACGGTTTGAAATCACAGAGCTTTGAAGACTTCACGTAGTCACTCACGTGACTCCGAAGTAAAATAGTAAGATTAAACGAGAACTTACCAGTTTGAAGTTTGATCTGTATTTTATGAGGAGTTACGATGAGGGATTACGTGCCCTCCGCTCCCACCCTCATTATATGGATCAAACTAATAAATTGATGTCTCCTTATCTTTACTATGTTTACTTCAAATAACTGTGTCTATCTGTGATTCCACACCGCTGCTTGGAAGTATGCCGCGCCTGCGCACTGAGCGGGTTCTTCACGTAATCCCTCATCGTAACTCCTCATAAAATACAGATCAAACTTCAAACTGGTAAGTTCTCGTTTAATCTTACTATTATATATGTGTTTGCTCTATTATACGTATATATAATACACATTAACTATTTTGGTGTTTATTATGGTATTTACAGTGTACTGTGTTTACATACCTGTTGTGCTGTTGCTAATACGAATTCCATTGTTCCGTTTCAGTATCTATGACAATAAAACACTCTTAACTTCTTCTTCTTCTTGCATATGGCGTGCACAGCCTTAAGTTGTAGGACAACTTGTTCTATTTGATCTAATTTGATTGTGCACGCCGGGTTGATTGCATTCGTCGAAACAAGGTGGACCATGTGAAGGTTACAATCTTTCACCCCTCTTGACTTGAAAATGCCAAAAGAACCTTCCTTCTCCTCTGCTATACATCTCTTCAAATGTTGCCGTGATCACTTTGACTATCCACAACATAGATCACCATGGTCGGACCCTTGCTCTCTGTTCCAAAGCAGGTACTGATACCACAGCCACTTTATTCTCGAATTGGATGAATGCCACGCCCCAGGATTCTGCCCCAACTCAAGAGCCAGCGATTCCTCTATCAATGGAATCCTTAAAGATTTCCTTGAATTCTGATTATTCTATTTGGTATGAAAGATACTTAAATAAAACGCATTCTGCTACCATTCTTCTTTGTGCCCATCTTCATTCATTTCTCCTGCTCCAGTCTTGCAACTTGTCACTTCTTCCTGAGCATCTTCCTGGTCCCATTCACCACCTCTTCGACCTGCAAGTAACTAACTTTAGCATCCTGCTTTGAAGTACTGCCTTGATCTTGCATTAGTGACATAACACGCGCGGTTAGTAATTCTTAATTGAAACCCATTCCATTCCCACAAGTGAATCGGTTACAATTTTATCTGAGTGAACACATTTCGACTTCCAAAGACAATAAGTTCTTGGCTATATTTACTGTTGTTTCAGAAACACACCTTTCACTCGTTGCAATACTATTCTGCGAATTCTCAATCTCGTTCACTTCACTTGAGCAATCATCAAACTACCCTGGAATTGGCGATTGTTTGAAAGATACAGCAGGAAAACATGCCCTTCGGCCCATCAAGCCCATGCCGGCCATCAATCACTCATTGACACTACTTTTACATTATCTGTAAGAATTTTATTGATCCTATATCGGTACATATGACAATTTAAAATTCTTGGCTCTTAATTCCGCGTGTGTTGAAATCAACTGAGTTGTGATGGAGACCTTCCAGTATAATTGTAGTTTTAGGTATGATGCTTACTGCAAAATGAAACATTTAAAACAATTATTTTGCAACTTTCAACAATCCAGGTACACATCTGCCAAAAAACAAGATTTGGAACAATAGTAGAAACTAAGAACTGCAGATGCTGGTTTATACCAAAGGTAGACACAAAGTGCTGGAGTAACTCAGCGGGTCAGGCAGCAACTCTGGAGAAAAAGGATGGGTGACATTTCGGGTCGGGACCCTTCCTCATCCTTCAGTCTTAATACGGGTGCCTTCTGTACGGAGTTTGTACGTTCCCCACGTGACCTGCGTGGGTTTTCACCGAGCTCTTTGGTTTCCTCCAACACTCCAAAGACGTATAGGTTTGTAGGTTAATTGGCTTGGTATAAATGTAAATTGTCCCTAGTGTGTCTATGTAGAATAATGTTAGTGTGTGGAGATTGCTGGTCAATGCGGACTCGATGGGCCAAATGGTCTGTTTACGCGCTTTTATCTCTAAAACTAAAACTAAACTAAAAATCTGAAATGTTGCCCAACCTTTTTCTCCATTTGGAACCATAACAAGAAGTTAGACACAAAATGCTGAAGTAACTCAGCGGGGCAGGCAGCATCTCCGGAGAGAAGAAACGGGTGCCGTTCTTCAGAAACTTCACCCATTCCGTCTCTCCAGAGATGCTGCCCGTCCCACTGAGTTAATCCAGAATGTTGTGTCTATCTTCGGTTGAAACCAGCATCTGCAGTCCCTTCCCGCACAATAACCAGAAGTTTGCAGGATGCGTTACTGGTAAGAAGTAGGTTTTACGCAAAGCCAACAAGTAAGAGGAAAGTGGTCTCCAACCACAGTGAGTTACAAGCAGCTTGCAACCGCATTAATTTGACAAACATACCAAGGGCTATGGATTTTGTGCACACTACGATATAATTATGCTTCTTGGAGAGTTACTGCAGCAACCCAGAGAGCCTGAACACACTGTAGATCTCCTGGGAAGTCCACACCCTGCGGGAAATACTAAACTGGTTTGTTTTCCAATGAGCAATTTTGTTCAAAGGGACCTGGCAAATTCTGTTTAGACACTCTTCCTGCAATTAAGAATGCAGCTAATTAATCAGGCAAATAGATTTGGGCTCTTAGATGCCTCCAAATTGTTCAATTATATGCAAACATGAATTTGTAAATATACCTCCAGCCTTAAATATGATAATTTATTTTCCTCAGCTGCATGGCTATAAATGTTTTGTTTTTATTTATGAAAGTCCCCGCAACGAGAGGGAGAAAATCAGCTGAGAAAAGTGATGTGTTGAAACCCTGGATGGACATATGTTTCAAGACCATGAATGCAACTGATTCCAGTTATTGGCTCAGCGTGTTTAAAGCGCAAAACAGTAATCAGATTTGACACTTTACTGGCACTATTTAACAATTTCACTGACAGTGCTGTAGCACTGGTTGAAATTAAGATAAATTAATCCATGCAAAACAGCACGTCACAGTTATCTGTGCCAAAACTGCACTAATCCCCAGATATAAGTATATATAAAATGTGGGGGAAAATATCCTATTCTTCAAAATTGATCTGCAAAAATACACAAATAAAAGAGAATTAAGGTGTCATTGTCTCGAAGGTAAGCTGCAAACTAAAGTGGAAAAAAATAAGCATGTTGGAAATGCGAGGAAGAGCAGATTCTGGAATCTTGAGCAAAACACAAAGTGCTGGAGGAACTCAACGGGTCTGGGTAGGGAAGTGGACAGGCGACATTTTGGGTTGGAATCCTTTACAGAAGGCACGATGCTGTGTGTGATAACATTGATTGAGGAAGATCATCGTAATTTTGTCATGATTTGGAGTCCGGTCAGTTGTACGTCATATCTCACCGTATATTCACAGTGAATTCACAGCTTTTTCTCACATCTGTTTTAAAAATCTTATTTTTCTTTGATAAAAATCAACGTCAAAAATTATCGTTCAAGAATCATCAGTCAAAGTCCAGTTTAGTTTAGAGATACAGCGCGGAAACTGGCCCTTCGGCCCACTGGGTCCGCGCCGATCAGCGATCCCCGCACATTAACACCATCCTACACACACTAGGGACAATTTACAATTATTTCAACCCAATGTATGCCTTTGGAGTGTGGGAGGAAACCGAAGATCTCGGCGAAAACCCACACAGGTCACGGGGAGAACGTACAAACTCTGTACAGGCAGGACCTGTAGTCGGGATCAAACCTATATCTCCAGCACCGCAAACCCTGTAAGGCAGCAACTCTACCGCTGCGCCACCGTACAATCATAGTCTAAAACGGTGGTGCAGCGGTAGTGTTGTTGCCTCACAGCGCCAGAGACCCGGGTTCGATCCTGACTACGGGTACTGTCTGTACGGAGTTTTTACGTTCTCCCTGTGACCGTGTGGGTTTTCTCCGGGGACTCCAGTTTCCTCCCACATTCCAAAGACATAGAGGTTTGTAAGTTAATTGACTTCAGTAAATTGTTCCAAGCGTATAGAATAGTGCTAGTGTATGTGGTGATCGCTTGTTGGCATGGACTCAGTGGGCTAAATGGCCACTAAATCATAAAGTCCAAAAATGTTTTTTGGAAACTCCCAACAACAATTTCTGGCTTCTGCTGATACTAACTCTGGAACAATGCAAAGGCTCTTTCCCCAGTGGCATTACAGGCATTGGCAATGAAACCGGATGTATAGATGTGATTACAGCCCATAATAAATATCCTCTCTGTAGTTACACATCCTATACTCATCAATCGGTACAGCTTACTTTACCACAAGGTTGATCTTTGGTGCCACTTATTTAATTTGTCAATATTCTAATGATAATATTCACCACTGGGAAAGTGAGTGTGCCATTAACTTTTTGTCGAGAAAATATTTAATTGATTGAGACAGCATGGACATGGATCCTTCAGCCCACCAGTCTATACCGACCATCAATCACCTACCTATCTATGCCACCCATTGTGGCGCAGCGGTAGAGTTGCTGCCTTACAGCGGCAGAGTTCCGAGTTCGATCCTGACTACAGGTGCTGCCTGTATGGGGTTTGTACGTTCTCCCCGTGACCTCGGTGGGTTTTCTTCAGGAGCTCCGGTTTCCTCCCTGGTACAAGTTTGTAGGTTAATTGGCTTGGTAAAATTGGAAATTGTCCCTGGAGTGTGTAGGGTTGTATTCGTGTGCGGGGATCGCTGGGAGGACGGCCTCTAAACTAATCTCTAAACACTCATAATTTTATATGCTTCTATCAGGCCTCCCCTCAAACTCTGATGCTCCAGAGAAAACAATCCAAGTTTGTCGAACATCTCCTTAAAGCTAATACCCTCTTATCCAGGCAGCATTCTGGTAAATTCCAGGACCACTGGCCACTACCCACACAACTCCTGACCACAGTTAGAGATCCAGGCATGAGGTATTCACTTCCCACCTCATGGACGAATGGACATTTTATTCTTTGGAAAGAAAAATCTCCAAAAATTCTAAAACTCTCCATTAAAGACCCACGAGGAATTGCCGAGTTGTAGACCCAGCGCAGACTATCACGACAACCAACCTCCCTTCCATTGGCTCCATCTACACATCACACGCTACCTCGGCAAGGCCACCAGCATAAGCAAGGACCAGCCTCACCCCCTCTTCTCCTCTCTCCCATCAGGCAAGAGGTACAGAATTTTGAAAACACACACCTCCAGATTCAGGGACAGTTTCTTCACAGCTGTTATCAGGCAACTGAACCGTCCTTTCACCAACTAGAGAGCAGTCCTGACCATATCTACCTCATTGCAGACTGAACTATCTTTAATCGAACTTTACCTTGCATTAAATGTTTTCCCCTTATCCTTTATCTGTACACAGTGGACGCCTTGATTATAACTGTAATCGTGGTTGTATGGTCTTTTCACTGACTGGATAGCACGCAACAAAAGATTTCACTGTACGTCAGAGCAAATGACAATAATAAATTAAACTAAATTATACTAGTCTTTTGCGGATGTCCCAGAGAACTCCTACAGTTGTTCCCCGTCTGTTATTTTATTCAGCTTCTCAACAAACATCAATGAATACAGTGTGGTTGTAGCAGATGTAAAGTGTTATTCACGATGCAAGCACGTACAAGCTCATTTTCACAGATATACCATTTTGCAAGTTCACAAAAGATAGACACAAAATGCTGGAGTCACTCAGCATATCTGGATAGAAGGAATGGGTGACGTTTCGGGTCGAGACCCTTCTTCAGACTGATGAAACCAAGTTCACAAGCTCAGTTAAACCATCGGTGGAAGATCAGTGTAAAACAAACATCCTTCCCTGAGAAAGAGGGAAGAGACATAAAGATATTTGGCACAAATGATTCTCTTGCATCTCCATATGACCAGCTGAAGTAGAGCATTGAGAACAGCATTCCACCGTATGGCAAATGCTTCAGAAAGAGATAAAAGGACTCAAGGATAGGGGAAAACTGTTGAGAAATTGAAGCTCCCTGGATAACCTCTTGAAAGCCCTTAAATCCCTGCCAATGCACAAGTGCACTTTGAATACTCATCTAATCCTCAAAAATATGGAAGTTGAAGCTTTGGTAAAAAACAGACACTTTTTTTTCTTCTTCCCATGACATTAGTCTTTCCAAGTTTTCATTTGCATGAAAGCTTGCTGGTGGTTTTCAAAAGAATCAAAGGATTATAAACAGTACAAACAAACGCAGCAACTAATGGCTTTCTCTTAATAATTGTCAAAACTACAGACGTATCGCAACATCACTTAAAACCGTCTTACTTTGAACCTAATTCTCTACAAAGTGGGAATACCAGAGGCTGGGCAAGGAATCACACCCAAAAGACTGATAAATGCACACACAATTCTTCAAACAGTTCTGAAAATACCATTTCATCATTCTGAACTAAATAGCGAATTGCAGCTAGGAACTTTACATTAAACATATAAACAGAACTGGTGAAAATGCATAAATATTGGTAAAAAGTGACTGGTTCAAACAAGGTATAATTAAAGTCTATAACATTTCAGTGTTTGTGGTTGCTTGCCAATTGCACGGAGACATACACCTGTAAGGGAAGGATATAATGCAAATTCCTTTGCATTACTGAATGCCGAGCATGTTACAAGGGATTTGTCCCACTGTATAACCAATACTTTGTCTTGTACAATCAGGAAAACGCTTGCATTTATGTAGAGATTCGGTGGCAGCACGGTGCCACAGCGGCCTTTACAGTGCCAAAGTCCCCGGTTCCATCTTGACTACGGGTACTGTCCGTACAAAGCTTGCACGTTCTCCCCGTGACCTGCATGGGTTTTCTCCGGGATCTTCGGTTTCCTCCCACACTCCAAAGACGTACAGGTTTGTAGGTTAATTGGCTTGGTATAAATGTAAATTGTCCTTAGAGCGTGTAGGATAGTGTTAATGTGTGTGGATCGCTGGTCAGTGCGGACACGGTGGGCCGAGGGGCCTGTTTCCGCACTGTTTCTCTAAAACTAAAAACGAAAACTCAAACAACCTCAGAATCCCAAATGCTCCATCCATCCAAATATTTGTTAATCATTATTCTGAGATACAAACTATGACATCCCAACAAGACCAGAGAGTCAATAATTGAGACATGCATTGAGAGAGAAAAATAGATCAGTCATGATTGAATGGTGGAGTAGACTTGATAGGCTGAATGGCAGAATTCATCTCCAATGTCTTATGGTCTAAATATTCACCAGGACACTGGTGAGAGGTTTGTTATTCTTCTTCTAAATAGCATCACAATCTTTTTTACTCCACCTAAGTGAGATGACCGCTATTTAAACCTCTTATATCATCGTCATCTTCATTGTTGAAAACATCAACGTAAAAGAAGCGGAAACCACTTTCGACCATTAGGGAGACTGACAAAAACCTCCGGGAACCTCCGAGAACCACACGGAAACCTTGGGGTGGGGCGCAAAGTCTCCAAAGGTTTCCGTTCAGGTTTCCTAAGTGGGACAGGGGCATAACAATGCTATGTACGACAGTGATCGCAACTTCTACTGAAGTGTGGATGGTCGTTGGCTCGCTAGGAGCTCATCCGCCCTTTGACAGGTCTTGTCTTTGGTCCTGTGGGGGTCCACAGCCCCCTCCTCACCTGGCAAACCAGGAAGGGGAGACGGTTTAGTCGCCGACTATCCGACCATGGAGCAGGTTGCACGGGATTACATGGTACCCGTGGCGGGGGCAACTCCCCCCAACCTGACCTGAATATCATTGGACCCTCCAACATTTTTTGTTAGTTTAGTTTAGTTTAGGTTAGAGATACAGCGTGGAAACTGGCCCTTCAGCCCAACGAGTCTGTGCCTACCAACGATTATCTGTTCACACTACTTCTATCCAACATACCGGGGACAATTTTGCAGAGGGCCAATAAACCTGAAAGACCCTCACGTTTTGGCATGAGAAAACCGTAGCAACAGGAGGAAATCCACGCGGTCACAGTGGGAACGTGCAAACTATAGGGCGGACAGCACCTGTAGTCAGGATCGCACCCGGGTCTCTGGTGCTGTAAGGCAGCAACTCTACCGCTGCGCCACTGTGCCGCCTCATTCTTTGAGTAGAAACAAGGAACTGCAAATAATAGTTTATACAAAAGGGCACAAAGTGCTGGAGTACCTCAGCGGCTCAGGCAGCATCTCTGGAGAACATGGATAGGGGAGGAGGGGGAGGAGGGAGAGGAGGGAGGGGGGGAGAGAAGTGGAAGAGTGGGGAGGGAGGGAGGGAGGGGGAGAGGGGTAGGGGGGTGGTGGAAGAGGGACAGAGGGGTAGGGGAAGGGGTAGGGGAAGGGGTGGGGGGGGAGAGGGGAGGGAGCGGGAAGGGAGAGGGAGAGAGAGGGGTGGGGGACGGAGAGGGAGAGGGGTGGGGTAAGGTGGAGAGAAGTGGAAGTGGGGAGGGAGGGGTAGGGGGAGTGGTGGAAGAGGGACAGAGGGGTAGGGGAAGGGGGCGGGGGAGAGAGGGTAGGGAGTGGGGGAGGGAGGGATGGGGGTGGGAGGAGGAGGGGGAGGAGAGGGAGAGAGGTGAGGAGAGGGAGATGGAGAGGGGGATGAGCGGTGGGAGGGGGAGGAGAGAGGGAAGGGGAGGGGGAGAGGTGTAGGGGAGGGGGAGGGAGGAGAGGAGATGGGGTAGGTGGTAGAGGGGGAAGAGTGTGGATGGAGGGGGAAGAGTGGGGAGGGGGAAGGGGAGAGAGGGAAAGGGATGGGGGAGGGAAGGGGGGTGGGGGGAGAGAGGGAAAGGGATGGGGGAGGGAAGGGGGGTGGGGGGAGGAGGGTGGGGGGGAGAGGGAAGGGGGTGGGGGAGAGAGGGATGGGGGTGGGAGGAGGAGGGGGAGGAGAGGGAGGGGGGAGGAGAGAGGGATGGGGAGGGGGAGAGAGGGATGGGGAGGGGGGAGAGGTGTGGGGGAGGGAGATGGGGTAGGGGAGGGAGGGAGAAGAGTGTGGAGGGAGGGGGAGAGGGGTGGGGGGAGAGAGGGGAAATAGTGGGGAGGGAGAGTGGAAGGGGGAGGGGTAGGGACAGTCCATCTGTTCCACATTCCCTATCACCGCCAATCCTCTTTCTCTATTCCCACACACGTGGTGACGCGCTTCGACACAGGCTGCGGGGGTGGGGGGGAGGAGCTGGGGCTGGTTGTGCGTGTCAGTATCCACACACACACAAACATATATTTTTATATATATATACTGAACTTTTGTCTATATTATATTGTTTTGGACATTTGACAATAAACCACTCATGCCTCGTGACTCGTGACTAGTAAATCAAATCCCACACCGCCTCCCTTCCATCCCCACTGCCATCCACTCACAAATGTTCACAATAGTCCAAAGTCACTCGAACAACACGCTCAAAATAACTAACTAACGTTATCAGAACAAGTTACAAAAGGAGAAATACAATTGGAGTCCACCGATGACGTTGTAAATCACGATTCATAATAGTGCCGGCTTTATAAAACCATCATGGCAACTTCAGAGCCGATACCTCATTAGGGAGTGCAGCCAAGAAAACCATGATACTTTAATGTTACTAATTTAATATGAACTTAAACTCCCTTTAGTGAATATTTTAGCCAAGCCAGCTATTTTATTACGAACATGAAGTTGTAAATTCAGTTGACAACTGCAGAAGAAGCATTCTTTATTTCACCGTTTGTTCCAGACTTACATTTATGTTTTTCAGTTAAGAACAGGGCAGGGATATTTATTGTGTGTCCACTAAAAATGTATCCTTATCTGGTCTCCTATTTTGGAATGATAAAAATACACGTGGGCTAGTTTAAATATTGTTTTATAATTGGGAATGTGTAGTCATTATCTTATTTCATGAAACATGGTTAAGACAATATCACACACTTACATTATGCCCGAGGCATCACTGATGTTGAGAGGAGGGTTATGCTAGTGCAAGGGGACTGATTAGAGAGATCAATGAACTGCTACATGTCTTTGGGAAGAAGGTATAAATTGCACTCACTGTCTCTCCATCGTCTCCTGAGTTTTCTTTAGAGATACTGCACAGAAACAGGCCCTTCGGCCGACCGAGTCCACGCCGACCAGCGAACCCCGCACTCTAATGTTATTCTACACACGCTAGGGGCAATTTTACAATTATACCAAGCCAATTAACCTAAATATCTGTACATCTTTGGAGTGTGGGAGGAAACCTGAGATCCCAGAGAAAACCCACGCAGGTCACGGGGAGAACTTAAAAACTGAATACTTCTGATGGAGGCCTCTACATTTCTTTATTGACCCACTGCATCTCCTCAGAAATTTGTCTTTAATTCTATCTTCCTTTACTTGGACATTACATCAGCTTTGGGAGGAGGTTTTAGTTTATAGATGCATCATGGAAACAGGCCCTCTGGTCCACTGGGTCCACGTCAACCATTGATCACTGCTTCACACTAGTTCCACGTTATCCCAATTTCTCATGCGTTCCCTACACATTTTACAAGGCCAATTAACCTGCAAGAGGTTTTTAAATACTGCTTAACTTGTATTTTATTTTATTTCTTCCTTTGTTCAATTAGACCTTGTTTTCCTTCTGCAGATGTTAATTGTGGGTTTCTATAAGTTCCAATTGATTGCATCAAAATTTGACTCTCAGATCCAAGTACAGACTTGAACGCTGAATGTGTACCTTCATGCCAAGATATGCCAGATAGAGATGCTACAATTCCTCACTTGCCTCTGAAATTGCCAAATGTTATACAATGATAGTCTGTCATCTCTAATTCTAATAGTTATACCGTTATAATACTCAACAAGTTCATTTCACATAGCTTGCCCTTATGGGAATCTTCACATACCCATCTTGAACCTAGGTTATAAGTGCTATTTAATGACATAACTTTTAGTTTTTAGTTTTTTAGATTTAGAGTTACAGCTCGGATACAGGCCCTTCAGCCCACCGAGTTCGTGCCGACTATCGATCACCCGTACACTCGTTTACTTTAGAGATAGAGCGCGGAAAAAGGCCCTTCAGCCCTCCGAGGCCGTGCCGCAGCCATCCCTGCACACTAAGCCTATCCTATACACACTAGAGACAATTTACAACTATGCCAAGTCAGTTCGCTATGCCCAGCCCAAGTACGCCCGCGCCACGCCTCCCGCAGCTGGACTCCCACGCCAAACCCCCCCCCACCATTTTCAAAATGCCGTGCAGATCGGGAGGTCACCGGAGGTTACAGCCGGTCACTGGCTTGCTTCTGAATTCACTCCGTCTCCCCCACCCCAACTGGCGGCGGCAGTTATTGTCGCGCGGGGCATTACTCCCTCTGGGAAACCTGAAATTCCTCCGTTGATCACAGGGACACGGGGAATCGTCATGCGAGAGCTGCCGAAGCAGCTGCAGTCAAAAATCGCCTTATCTGAAAAATTTCATGCATTATTTCTCGAGTTATTAATCAAAATGTTCAAAAATCTGAAATGACTGAAAATAAATGAGATGGTCTCGCTGATGACGCCACAATGGATCTGCTCCGCGCGGCCTGCTGAGTTCTATGCGCATCCCCCTCACCTCTCCATCGACCCACATTATTCGAAAGAGACACACAAAGAACGAGCAAGTTGGGCCGTGGAATGAAGACTACAGATCATAGCTGGACACTCTCTCTCCCGGCCTCGCTCTGGCGCCTGGAGCCTAGAGCTGGAACTGGAGCTGGAGCCCGGAGCTGGAGCTTGGAGCTGGAGCTGAAATTCGGGAACCAGCCCTCCCCTGTGATGCCGTGCCCCCCCCCACCCCTCAAACTCTACCCCCTCCCTCTCTGCCCCCGCTCCCTCTCTGCCCCCTTCCCACTCCCTCTCTGCCCCCCTGCCCCCTCTGCCCCAGCTCTCCCTCTGCTCCTACCCTCTCTCTGCCCGTGCCCTCCCTCTACCCCTGCCCTCCCTCTGCCCTTGCCCGTTCTCTGCCCCTGCCCCCTCTCTGCCCCTGCCCTCTCTCTGCTCCTGCTCCCTCTCCCTCTTTAGCCGCACCTGCGAGTTGGGAGCTATGCGTGAGTGGACAGGGCGGGGGATGGGGTAAAAAGAACAAATGAATAATATTAATATAATATCAAGGGGGATGGTTATTATGTGTGTGTGGGGGGAGGGGGGGATTAGTGTTTGTGTGTGTTTGTGGGGGTGGTTAGTGTGTGTGTGATACCACAGGCTCCCCCCCCCCCCCCCCCACAGGCAACCGCGCGTTGAGGCGATGGGACCCGACGAGTCCCCTTTGGTCTATCCAAATCCATATCTATTATCTATTATATACTTAAAGGTCTGATCTTGAGTGTATTTATTTGTGTGTGTGATGTTTGTGTGTGATTCACATCTTCTCGGAAACAACATGCTAATGGTGACATTTTTACATATTCCGATCGAGATTTATGCCGTGAAATCAAAAATCGCCTTATCTGAAAATTTAGAGCTTTATTTCTCGAGTTATTTATGAAAATGTTCACAAATCTGAAATAACTGAAAATAAATTAGATGGTCTCGCTGATGATATCACAATGGCTCTGCTCCATGTGGCCTGCTGCGCTGTGTTTCACGCGCAGTGAGTGATGTCACCCCTCCCCGACTCGCAGGCCTTTGGTCGCCGTCCGCTCACCATCCGCCTCGCCCGCTCGCCGACCGCCCCACTCGGCCAGCCGTCCGCACTGCCCACTCAGCATCGTCCCCGCCCGCTCAACATACGCCACGCCCGCTCACCATTTGCCCTGCCCATACAGCATCCGCCCTGACCACCGAGTTCAAGTCCGCCCCCTCCCTCTCTGCCCCACTGCCCCCACCACCCGTAGCCCCTTCTTCCCCCCCTCACTTTCCCCAGTCTCTTCACCCCTCAAACCTCTATCCCCCCTCTCTGTCCCCCCTCTCTTCCCCCCTCTCTTCCCCTCTCTTTCCTAACCCCTCTCTTCCCCCCTCTCTTCCCCCCTCTCCCCGCCTCTCTGCCCCCATCTCTAGCCCCCTCTCTCCCCCCCTCTCTCCCCCCTCTCTTCCCTCCCTCTCTCCCTCCCCCTCTCCTCACTCTCTTCCAGTGTGTGTGTGTGGGGGGTGGTTAGTGTGTGTGTGATGCCGCAGGCCGCCCCCCCACCCCCCCCCCCCATAACTGTGCGTTGAAGTGATGAGACCCAGCGGGTCCCACTTGGTCTAGTAACTATTAAAAGTCTGATCTTGTATGTGGATTTGTGGATTTGTGGATTTAATTGGTCATGTGCGATCACCTTTTCTCGAAAAAACGATGCGCTAACGGTAAAAAAATGTACATATTCTGGTAGAGATTTATCCCGTGAAGTTAAAAATTGCCTTATCTGAAAAATTCATGCATTATTTCACGAGTTATTAATCAAAATGTTCACAAATATGAAGAAACTTTTTCCTGTGCTTACAGCTGTGACATCACAATGGGATTGTAGCCCTGTATCCAAGTACACTGAATCCTGCTAGCCCTAGCAAGTGCAAATGCATTTTTTTAAATCACAGTACACTGAGTTCTGCTAGCTAGCAAGTGCAATTGCATCTTTTTAAGTTTAAAAATGAGGGAGGGTGCACAAACGGCGAAATAAGCACCCCCTGCACAGTTGTCAGCAATGGATGAGTGGTGGAATATTGCGTTGGGGAACGGGTTGCATTGGGGGACCAGGCCTCCCGTGTGAGGGACCCAACAGGTCCCACTTGGTCAGATAGATAGATAGATAGATAGATAGATAGATAGATAGATAGATAGACAGACAGACAGACAGACAGACAGACAGACAGACAGACAGACAGACAGACAGACAGACAGACAGACAGACAGACAGACAGATAGATAGATAGATAGATAGATAGATAGATAGATAGATAGATAGATAGATAGATAGATAGATAGATAGATAGATAGATAGATAGATAGATGTGTGTCTGTGTAATATAAACATTTTGTTTATTATATTGTTTACAGAGAATTGGTTTACATATTCTGCTGTGCTGCTGCAAGTCTGAATTTCCTTGTTCTGTTTGAGACATATGACAATAAAACACTCTTGACTCTTGGTTTGACTCTTGAACGGTAGATAAATAACTTTCACAAGTATTCCTGTCGTGGAAATCTGAATTCAAGGCTCAGCCACCTCTTCACTTTCATGAGTAGGAAGGAACTGCAGATGCTCGTTTAAACCAAAGATAGACACAAAAAGCTGGAGTAACTCTGCGGGTCAGACAGCATCTCTGGAGAGAAGGAATAGGTGACGTTTTGGGTCGAAACCCTTCTTCAGACTCTCAAGACTTTCCTCCAGAGATGCCATCTGACCCGCTGAGATATTGCAGCTTTTTGTGTCTATCTTCACTTTCATGAACAGTTTAGATGTGTGTTGAACAGGTGATCTTGTCCTCTGCGAGTCAGTGTCACTATGTGTGTGTAAACCCAGGTACAATAATGGTTCAAATGAAAGAGAGTGTTATTTTTGACTTTTCAGTGAAGCTACTGAGAACATGTTCAGTGATCCGTGGCAGTAACCATATAAACCATATAACAATTACAGCACGGAAACAGGCCATCTCGGCCCTACAAGTCCGTGCCGAACAACTTTTTTCCCTTAGTCCCACCTGCCTGCACTCATACCATAACCCTCCATTCCCTTCTCATCCATATGCCTATCCAATTTATTTTTAAATGATACCAACGAACCTGCCGCAACCACTTCCACTGGAAGCTCATTCCACACCGCTACCACTCTCTGAGTAAAGAAGTTCCCCCTCATGTTACCCCTAAACTTCTGTCCCTTAATTCTGAAGTCATGTCCTCTTGTTTGAATCTTCCCTATTCTCAAAGGGGAAAGCTTGTCCACGTCAACTCTGTCTATCCCTCTCATCATTTTAAAGACCTCTATCAAGTCCCCCCTTAACCTTCTGCGCTCCAGAGAATAAAGACCTAACTTATTCAACCTATCTCTGTAACTTAGTTGCTGAAACCCAGGCAACATTCTAGTAAATCTCCTCTGTACTCTCTCTATTTTGTTGACATCCTTCCTATAATTGGGCGACCAAAATTGTACACCATACTCCAGATTTGGTCTCACCAATGCCTTGTACAATTTTAACATTACATCCCAGCTTCTATACTCAATGCTCTGATTTATAAAGGCTAGCATACCAAAAGCTTTCTTTACCACCCTATCTATATGAGATTCCACCTTCAAGGAACTACGCACGGTTATTCCCAGATCCCTCTGTTCAACTGTATTCTTCAATTCCCTACCATTTACCATGTTCGGCCTATTTTGATTTGTCCTGCCAAGGTGTAGCACCTCACATTTATCAGTATTAAACTCCATCTGCCATCTTTCAGCCCATTTTTCCAAATGGCCTAAATCACTCTGTAGACTTTGGAAATCCTCTTCATTATCCACAACACCCCCTATCTTGGTATCATCTGCATACTTACTAATCCAATTTACCACCCCTTCATCCAGATCATTGATGTACATGACAAACAACAAAGGACCCAACACAGATCCCTGAGGCACCCCACTAGTCACCTGCCTCCAAGCCGACAAACAGCCATCCACCATTACCCTCTGGCTTCTCCCATTCAGCCACTGTTGAATCCATCTTGCTATTCCTGCATTTATACCCAACAGTTGAACCTTCTTAACCAACCTTCCATGAGGAACCTTGTCAAAGGCCTTACTAAAGTCCATATAGACAACATCCACTGCTTTACCCTCGTCAATTTCCCTAGTAACCTCTTCAAAAAATTCAAGAAGATTAGTCAAACATGACCTTCCAGGCACAAATCCATGTTGACTGTTCCTAATCAGACCCTGTTTATCCAGATGCTTATATATATTATCTCTAAGTATCTTTTCCATTAATTTGCCCACCACTGAAGTCAAACTAACAGGTCCATAATTGCTAGGTTTACTCTTAGAACCCTTTTTAAACAATGGAACAACATGCGCAGTACGCCAATCCTCGGGGACTATTCCCGTTTCTAATGACATTTGAAATATTTCTGTCATAGCCCCGGCTATTTCTACACTAACTTCCCTCAATGTCCTAGGGAATATCCTGTCATGACCTGGAGACTTATCCACTTTTATATTTTTCAAAAGTGTCAGTACTTCTTTTACTTTGAAACTCATAGTATCCATAGCTACTCTACTAGTTTCCCTTACCTCACATAATTCAATATCCTTCTCCTTGGTGAATACCGAAGAAAAGAAATTGTTCAATATCTCCCCCATCTCTTTTGGCTCTGCAGATAGCTGTCCACTCTGTCTCTCCAATGGACCAATTTTATCCCTCGTCATCCTTTTGCTATTAATATAGCTGTAGAAACCCTTTGGATTTACTTTCACCTTACTTGCCAAAGCAACCTCATATCTTCTTTTAACTTTTCTAATTTCTTTCTTAAGATTCTTTTTACATTCCTTATACTCCTCAAGCACCTCATTTACTTCATGCTGCCTATAATTATTGTAGATCTCTCTCTTCTTCCGAACAAGATGTCCAATTTCCCTTGAAAACCAGGGCTCTTTCCAATTTTTACTGTTTCCTTTCAACCGAACAGGAACATAAAGATTCTGTACTCTTAAAATGTCCCCTTTAAATGTCCTCCATTTCTCTTCTACATCTTTCCCATAAAACAAAATGTCCCAGTTCACTCCTTTTAAATCATCTCGCATCTCATCAAAGTTAGCCTTTCTCCAATCAAAAATCTCAACCCTAGGTCCAGTTCTGACCTTCTCCATAATTATATTGAAACTAATGGTATTGTGATCACTGGACCCGAAGTGCTCCCCAACGCATACCTCCGCCACCTGTCCCGTCTCATTTCCTAACAGGAGGTCCAGCACTGCCCCTCCTCTAGTAGGTACCTCTATGTATTGCTGCAAAAAACTATCCTGCACACATTTTACAAACTCCAAACCATCCAGCCCATTTACAGAATGTGTTTCCCAGTCTATGTGTGGAAAGTTGAAATCTCCCACAATCACTACCTTGTGCTTACTACTAATATCTGCTATCTCCTTACATATTTGCTCTTCCAATTCTCGTTCCCCATTTGGCAGTCTATAATACACCCCTATAAGTGTTGCTACACCTTTCCCACTTCTCAGTTCCACCCAAATAGCCTCCCTAGATGAGCCCTCCAATCTATCCTTCCAAAGCACTGCTGTAATATCTTCCCTGACTAGCAATGCAATACCTCCACCTCTTGCCCCTCCAATTCTATCACACCTGAAGCAACGAAATCCTGGAATATTTAGTTTCCAATCACAGCCCTCCTGCAACCATGTTTCACTGATCGCCACAACATCATACTTCCAGGTGTCTATCCAGACTCTAAGCTCATCCACCTTTCTTACAATGCTCCTAGCATTAAAATATGCACATTTAAGAAACCCCCCGTCTCTTATTCTGTTTATTTCCTTTTTTTTCTTTCTCCTCTTGTGTCTGAGTGCTTCCCTTTTCTGCTTCCTGCCTCCCATTCTGTCTACTAGCTTTCTCTATTTGAGTCCCTCGCCCCAACCATTCTAGTTTAAAGTCTCCCCAGTGGCCTTTGCAAATTTCCCCGCCAGGATATTGGTACAGGATATTAGTACTACAGAAGCTTGAGATATGAGGATGAAGGTTTCATCTGAAGATTGTTTCAAAGATAAAACACTGCCTAAAGTGTTCCTCCACTGCCTCAAAAGCATTCAATATTCACTCCTGTTCTTCCGAAAATGTAGGATGTTAAACATATCTCAGAGTGTGATGTAGCCACTGTAGGTTCCACAGCTCAGAAATTTCAAACGAGATTTTAATATAAACATTTACGGCTGCTTAAACTCAGCAGGACAGGCAACATCTCTTGTTAGAAGGAATGGGTGACGTTTCGGGTAGAGACCCTTCTTCAGACTGAGAGTCAGGGGAGAAGGAAACACAGAGACAGGTAAGGGTAAGTTGCGAAAACGAGACATCACAGGGAATGAAGTTCAAGGATAATGTGAAATAGATCATTGTTAGCTATGGGATGGTGACATTGAAGCATACAAAGATAAAATTTAATCAGGAGGACCGTCAGACTGATCAGAGAACTAGAATGGGGGAGGGATGGAGAGAGGGGGAAAGCAAGGGTTAGGTGAAGATAGAGATGTCAATATTCATACTGCTGAGTTGTAAGATGCCCACGCAAAATATAAGGTGCTGTTCCTTCAATTTGCACTGGGCCTCATTCTGATAGTGGAGGAGGCCCAGGACAGAAAGGTCAGTGTGGGAATGGGAAGGGGAGTTAAAGTCTTTAGCAACCGGGAGATCAGGTACGTTTAGGCAGACGGAGCGGAGGTGTTTCCAATGTGATTTTCAATTCCTATGTGATAAACTATGTGACAAGCAGTGTAGCTGCTGCTGTTGGCGCTGACGATGGCGGCCCCGGTGTACTGCTCCTTGCTGTTTTGTATGTGTTTGTTCGTTTGTGTCATCTGTGAAAACCCTACAAAGATTACTTTCACGAGAGAGGTACTCATAAACATCGGACATACGGTACCTACAAACATCGTTCCGGATTTCTCTCTCTCGCTGGATTATTTGTACATACTCGTCGGCGGGGCTGTGGCTGCGTTCAAGGTCTTGAGAAGGAGGAGGACCCGTGGGAAGCACTCTGGAGCACTCACCCGACTCCGGCGATGAGGATCACGCACACTACTCCCGAGCATATTCCTGGCAAACGTACGTTCTGTCAAGAACAAAGTGGACGAACTGCAACTCCTGCATCGGACAAACAAGGACCTCCCTCGATGCTGCTGCCCTGTGTTTCACCGAGACCTGGCTGTGTGAGTCGACCCCGGACACCGTGCTGCAACTGGCTGGCTTCCAACCTCACAGAGCGGACCGCGAAGTGGAGGCAGCGGGGAAATCAAGAGGTGGTGGAATATACCAACCAGGACTGGCGCAGCGACATCACGGTACTGTCAAACTTCTGTTCTCCCAACCTGGAATCCATCTTTATAAACTGCAAACCCTTCTACTCCCCGAGGGAATTTAACTCCTTTATTCTCGCTGGAGTTTACATTTCCCCACAAGCCTGCGTACGTGAGGCGCAAATGCAACTCGCTGACCAGGTAATGAGGGTAGAGAGTGACTTCCCGGACTCCATGGTCATTGTTTTGGGAGACTTTAACAAGGCTAATCTCAGCCATGACCTTCCAAGATACAGACTTCATGACACCTGCCCCACCAGAGGGGGGAGAACACTCGATCACTGTTCTACGGCAATCAAGAACGCATATCGCTCTGTTCCCCGGGCGGGTCTGGGTCTCTCTGATCATTGTCTAGTTCACCTTATTACGACCTACAGGCAGAAACTAAAAGCTGCTCAGCCTGTGGTCAGAACAACGAAAAGGTGGACAAGCGAGGACATTGAGAACATACAATTCTGCTTTGACTGCACGGATTGGAATGTGTTCAGGGAAGCAACCACAAGCCTCGATGCGTTTACAGACACTGTATCATCATATGTCAGCTTTTGTGAGGACAATTGCATTCCAACTAAGACCCGGACATGGTTCAACAACAACAAGCCCTGGTTCACTGCAGAACTCAGACAGCTCCGACGGTCTAATGAGGAGGCCTACAGAAGCGGGGATGCAGACCTCTACAGGCAGACCAAGTACAAGCTGAGAAGAGGAATCAGAGCTGCCAAGCAAAGGTACTCTGAGAAGTTGAGGAGCAAGTTCTCAGCTAGTGATTCTTCTTCAGTTTGGAAGGGCTTGCAAGAAATCATCAGCTGTAAGAGGAAAGCCCCCCCCCCCCCCCCCCCCCCCCCCGCTCCTTGGACAATCGTCAGCTGACCAACGACCTGAATGTGTTTTACTGCAGGTTTGAAAATCAGAAACGTAACCCTGGTACCCCCTCCCCAACCAACACAGCCAGACCCCAGTCTACAAAGAATGGACCCTGCACCCTCTCCTTCCCATTCACCACTTCACACCTACTTAAGGCAAAACTCCAGTACAAAAAGACTGGACCATTTCCCACCCCAACCAACACATCCACTCACAACCTGATCTCAGTCTGCAAAGACTGGGCCCTTCTACACCCCCCCCCCACCCCCCCCCTCCAATCACCCCTTCACACCCAATCACCCACATCCTCTGTGCTGCACAACATCACTTATCCAATATCAACACTACCAATAGAGGAAGTGGAGAGGCTTTTCAGAAGACAAAAAAGCCGGAAATCTCCAGGACCTGACAATGTTTCCCCCTCTACTCTTAAGCTCTGGCACTGGCCTATACAGACATTTTCAACCAGTCCCTGCAAACATGTACTGTCCCTGCCTGCTTCAAAGTCTCCACTATTGTCCCTGTACCCATAAAGGCAAGGATTAGTCATCTTAATGACTACAGGCCTGTCGCACTGACCTCTGTTGTCATGAAGACACTCGAAAGGCTTGTGCTGTCCAAGCTGAAAAATATCACGATCTCTCTGCTGGATCCTATGCAGTTTGCATATTGGGCCAATAGATCTGTGGATGATGCAGTCAACCTGGGCCTACACTTCATCCTACAGCACCTAGACCACCAGGCGACCTATGCGAGGATCCTGTTTGTTTATTTTAGCTCTGCATTCAACACCATTGTGCCAGAGCTACTACACTCCAAACTTTCCTAGTTGACTGTGCCTGAACCCCTCTGCCAGTGGATCACCAGCTTCCTGACAGACAGGAAGCAGCATGTGAGGCTGGGAAAGCACATCTTGGATGCGCAAACGCTCAGCATAGAAGCACCGCAAGGCTGCGTACTCTCCCCTCTCCTCTACTCTCTCTACACCAACGACTGCACCTCCACAGACACCTCTGTCAAGCTTCTCAAGTTTGCGGACGACACAAACCTGATTGGACTGATCCAGGATGGGGAGGAATCTGCCTACAGACAGGAAGTGTCACAGCTGGCGTCCTGGTGCCATCGCAACAACCTAGAGCTCAATGCTCTTAAGACAGTGGAATTGATTGTAGACTTTAGGAGAGCTCTCCCTCCCCTCACCCCACTCACCATCAACAACACCACAGTTACATCTGTGGAGTCTTTTAAGTTCCTGGGAACCATCATCTCCAAGGACTTTAAGTGGGGGGCTACCGTCGACTCCACAGTCAAAAAGGCACAACAGAGGATGTACTTCCTACGGCAGCTGAGGAAGCACAATCTGCCACAGGCAATGATGGTCCAATTCTACACGGCCATCGTAGAGTCTGTTCTCACCTTCTCCATCATGGTCTGGTTTGGCTCAGGCACCAAGCACGACACCTGGAGGCTGCAGCGAATCGTCCGATTAGCAGAGAAGGTTATTGGCTGCAACCTTCCCTCCATTGATGAACTGTACACAGCAAGGGCCAGGAAGCGAGCGGGTAAGATTATCTCTGACCCCTCTCACCCTGGCCACAAACTCTTTGAATCACTTCCCTCTGGAAGGCGACTCCGGACTGTCAAAGCTGCCACAGCCAGACATAAAAACTGTTTTTATCTACGAGTAGTTGCTCTACTCAACAGCCAAAAATCTGTAGCCTCCCTTTGATCTGGTATTTTGTTGGTTCACATACTTGATCAATGGTGTTTTATCATTAATGTTTTATTATTATTAATGTTTAGTGTTTTCTGAGTCATTCGTAACTGTCACTGTATGTCATGTTGTTACTTGTGGGCGGAGCACCAAAGCAAATTCCTTGTATGTGAATACTTGGCCATTAAACTTACTTACTTACTTTACTTACTGACCAAGAATTGTAGGAGCCTTCACCTCCACCTATGTACAAACTTGGGGTTCCAGGGTCAGATTAGAAACAGATTATACACCAGTTTGCCAACACTAGTGCTTGCCAGTTGTGGAGCTGGTGACTATGCAATTGTACCCCATGAGTTTACATTACCAAGTGAACCCATAGTAATTATCACATAAGGTGGCTCTTCCAACAAGGAATAAAGTAAGATTGCAAGAAGCACCCATTAGTGCAAAGCTCAAAATATTCACAGCGTTGATCTGAAATGTAAATTGCATTGTAAGAAAGTGTTCATTAAGTATGCGCTCGCTAATTGTTCACTATCTGATTATATGTAACGTTAATTGGGAAAGAAGATCTTTACTCCCTCTCGCTACCAGTCGACAAGGGATGCAACTGGTATTTCGAGGGTAAGTCACCAGATTCGCACTGTCAGAGCAGAGGCTTCACTGCTCTGTTGTGAATTGTGAATAACAATTACATACTTGGGTGTGGAACCTTCTCCTATAAAGTGTTTCACTTGCATTCCTTGTGGGATTCATAAGTTCACAAGACTTAGGAGTAGAATTAGGCTATTCGTCCCATCGAGTCTACTCCGCCATTCAATCATGGCTGCTTTATCTTTCCTTTTCAACCCCATTCTCCTGCCTTCTCCCCGTAACCCCTGACGCCCGCACTAATCAAGAATCTGTCAACCTGTGCCTTAAAAATATCCATTGATGGCCTCCACAGCCTTCTGTGGCAAGGGCGTTCACACATTCACCACCCTCTGGCTAAAGAAATTCCTCCTCGTCTTCTTTCTAAAGGTTCACCCTTTTATTGTACCCTCTGGTGCTATACTCTCCCACCAGCGGAAACATCCTCTCCACATTCACTCTATCCAGGCCTTTCACTATTTGGTAAGTTTCAATGAGGTTTGCCCTTCATCCTCCAGCGAGTACAGGCCCGGTGCCGTTAAACGCTCATCATACGTTAACCCAATCAATCCCAGGATCATTCTCGTAAACCTCCTCTGGACCCTCTCCAGCACATCCTTCCTCAGAGGTGGGGCCCAAAACTGCTCACAATACTCCTAATGTGGTCTGGCCAACGCCTTACAAAGCCTCAGCATTACATCCCTGTGAGCCTACAAAGTTACCCTTTTGTGTACACCCAGTTTTTGAGGGCTTCAGTTGGAATTGAGCCAATACTAAGTCAATGAAATCTGCTCTTGGTTTTAATTTGAAGACACAAGGAACTGCAGATGCGGGAATCTCGAGCAAAACAAAAAGTGCTGGAGCAACTCAATGGGTCAGGCAGCATCCGTGAAGGACTTGGATAGATGCCATTATAGGTTGGGACCTTTCTTCAGATTGATTGAGTGTAAAGTTAGACTAGCAGGAAACACACATAGAGACTCTGAGAGCATCTTACTGGTATGGAAAAGAGGAGAATGTGTGGGCCCTTACACACAGGTGCAAGGGGAATTTACACTGGGGAACAAAGAAAAGGTTAAACAATTACTGTGGATCTGTGCCAACAAAGGAAGGCCAAAGCCTTCCAGATATACAAGAGCATCATAGATCTACATCAAGGAGCAGGAAGAATAAAGAGGCTAAGAAGGAACTGCAGATGCTGGTTTATACCAAAGATCAACACAAAGTGCTGGAGTAACTCAACGGATCAGGCAGCATCTATGGACAAATGGAATAGGTGATGTTTCGGGTCAGGACCCTTCTTCAGACTGAACGATAGAGGTAGGGGGGTGGAAACTAGAGGCGAGAAAAAGCCGGAACAAATCAGGGCCGGCAACAGATGACCTAAGGAAGGGTGGAGCCCACAATGGTCCATTGTTGGCTAGGGAAGGCGTGTTAACGGGAGGATACAAGGATGCGACCAGTGGAACTGGTAGGACGATTAGGGTGGGGGAGAGGGTGGAGGGACTGCAGGAATTACTCGAAATTAGAGAAATTAATTTAGATGCCGTCGAGTTGTAAGCTTCCCAAGCAAAATAAGAGGTGCTGCCCCCACTCCATTCCGCCCCCCCCCCTCCCTTTAGTCTGAAGAAGGGTTCCGATCCAAAAGGTCACCCATCTTTTTTCTCTGGAGATGCTGTCTGACCCGCTGAGTTACTCCAGCATGTAGTGTCTATTAATGAAGAACTAAGTATCAGGCAAGAAATAGCTCAGCAGAAGTCAACGATCTCAAAAGCTGATAAATCCCAGGATCGGTGACTGAGCTTTGAAGGGGGGAAACTGTGGAGAGGGTGAATGCACGGTCATCATCTTCCATAGCTCGACAGATTCTGGAAATGTTCCACTAAATGAGGAGTGGCAAATGCGATCGTACTATTGCAGAAAGAAGAGTGAAGAGGAAGGACACAGTAGTAGGGTGAAAGGGGATAGGTAAAAATATTCTGCAGTAACTCAGTGGGTCATGCAGCATCTCTGGAGAAAAAAGGATGAGTAACATCGGGACCCTTCCTCAGACCGGCTTCTGCAGTTCTTTGTTTCTAGCGAAAAAGGAGAAGTCTAGAAGGAGGAATAAAGATGTCACAGTGGTGCAGCAGCTAGAGCCCCCCACACACAACTCTAGAGACCCAGGTTCGAACCTGAACTCGGGTGCTGTGTGTGTGGAGTTTGCTCGTTCTCCCCGGGACCACGTGGGTTTCCTCCGGGTGCTCCCGACATCCCAAAGACATGCGGGTTTGTAGGTTAATTAGCCTCTGCAAATATTGCCCCGAATGTGTGGGGAGTGGATGAGAAAGTGGGATAACATAGAACTAGTGTGAATGGGTGATCGATGGACTTGGTGGGCCGAACGGCCTGTTTCCATGCTGTATGACTAATCTCTAAACTCTAAACGTGTCTTCTTTACTTCCTTCTACTTTCTGAAAAGAAGAAAATAACATTTCTTCTTTCCGATAAAGAAGAAATATTCCTTTATCTATATAACTAAAAGTCTCATCTTGACCACTTCCTGCCTGTGCTGTGTAAAGGAATTTAGAAAAAATGCTACCCTATATCGCTATGATTTTTGGCCATCTTACTCACGGTCCTCCTCCGCTGAGGCAGCCCGAGGATTTTTCCCATCGATGAAACATAAAAAAGTTATGAATGTTTAAAAATCTTGATATCAGCTGATTCGTCCTCACGCCTGTCAACCACCATGATGAAGATAAGGCACCATCCTTCCAGGGTGGGGCAGGACTATAAAACCCCGGATGCCTGGACGTGAGTCAGTCAATCTGGAAGATCGCGGGGGAGAGGCCACAACTCTGATTCTGCTGTGAGTCTACCCTTTATGTGCTTTATGTGGTTAACCCTTCATGTGCTTGCAATAAATGATTTGTTAGCCAGTATTGTGCTTGCAATGACTGTTGATTTGTTAACCCTTAATGTGCTTGCAATAAATGGTTTGTTAGCCAGCAATGTGCTCACAATGAATGATAATTTGTTAACCCTTAATGTGCTTGCAATAAATGATTTGTTAGGCCTTAAATGAAATGAGTTGTTTGGCCTGCCCCATGCTTGTAATTGAAATGGAAATTGAAATGAAATGAGTTGTTTGGCATGCCCTGTGCTTTTGCTTTTGCTTTGCCTTTTCTTTGCTTGACATCACCTGAAATGAAAGTAAATAGATTGTCTTTTTGGCCGCCCCCGCCTGCCCTGTGCTTTTGCTTTTGCTTTGCCTTTGCTTTGTTTGACCTCATCTGAAATGAAAGCAAATGGATTGTAATGTTGGCTGGCCCCGCCTGCCCTGTGCTTGACTTGACTTGAAATGGATTGACTTGACATGAAATGGATTGAAATGGATTGTTGGCCCTGTACTCACTGTGCTTGACTTGACTCGACCCACAACACCCATGCTAGCGTTCCAGAACTCCCCCCCCCCCCCCCCCCCCCTCCCCACCACTGGCCACCAATATTAGAATTGGTGGAGTGGTGGAATATTGAGTTGGGGGACCAGACCTCCTGTGTGAACCTGGGACCCAACGGGTCACACTTAGTCTAGTTTGAATTATTTTTATCCATGTTTTGTTTCCACATTTTGTTTCATTTCAGCTTACTTTGTTGTCCAATTCAGGACCTGGCTTGATTCCTTTCATTTAGTCAGGCGGCATGGTGGCGACGGAGACCGGGGTTCGATTCCGACTATGGGTGCTGTCTGTACGGAGTTTGCACGTTCGCCCCGTGACCTACGTGGCTTTTCTCTGAGATCTTCGGTTTTCTCCCTCACTCCAAAGACGTACAGGTTTGTAGGTAAATTGTCATGGTATAAATGTAAATTGTCCCTAGTGTGTGTAGGATAGTGTTAGTGTGCGGGGATCGCTGGTCGGTGCGGACTCGGTGGGCCCGAGGGCCTGTTTTGCGCTGTATCACTAAAAGCAAACCTAAAACTAAAACTAGTTAAACTAAATGTTTCTGCATTATTTGATCCTTTCCACGTTTATTATTTCCAGGGCTAAAATATTCTGCCGTTATGTCTTTGCATCTGCTTGGTGGTCCTCCCGAGTATAATTCTCAGTTGAACCCGCAAACATAAAAGAGATCAGCTGTGATATGTTATAGTGAGATATCACAGGTTGGGTTTTACTGTGGACATATATAATGTGGTGATCAGAAGTCACTGTGTGAAGACAGCACATGATGAAACACCATGCAAAAACAAATATATAAATCAATACCAGCTTATTCTGTCCACTGACATAAAACAGACGCTAGTTACTGTACGGGCCTGATTTCAATCAGATTGTGGCACAAATATTATAAGTGTAAATAAAAGCTGATGCATCATCATAGAGAGATGCAACATGAAAACACGTCCTTAGGCCCATCAAGTCTATGCCGACCATTGATCGGACATTTATACTAATCATAGAGTCTCACAACATGTAAACAGGCCCTTCGGCCCATCAAGTCTATGCCGACCATTGATCGGACATTTATACTAATCATAGTCTCACAACATGTAAACAGGCCCTTCGGCCCATCAAGTCTACGCCGACTATCAATAACCCATTTATACTAATCATAGAGTAATACAACATGGAAGCAGGCCCTTCAGCCCAGCAAATCTATGCCAACCATCAATCACCCATTCATATTAATCATAATCATACGGCATAGAAACAGGTCCTTCGGCCCATCTTACCCATGCTAACCAAGATGTCCCATCTACATTAGATCCACATGCACATGTTTGGTCCTTATCTCTCTAAAACTTTTATTATATACTATGTACTTGTTCAAATGGGTTTTTTTTTTCATGTGTTGGAAGGAACAGCAGATGCTGGTTTAATTCGAGGTCAGACACAAAATGCTGGAGTAACTCAATGGGTCAGACAGTGTCTCTGGAGAAAAGGAATAGGTGATGTTTCAGGTTGAAACATGTTTCTATGTTTCTATGTTTCTATGTTTCTATGTTGAGACCCTTTTCAGACTGTCAGGGGAAAGTGAAGCAGTATGAAATGCTACAGAACAAATCAGAGCTGACACTGATGACTTTGACTTGCTCTGTCCATAATGTTTGTACGATTGTTATTTGCTGTTTGATTGAGGCATTAAAAAAAAGGTTCACACTTCTGATAAAACAACTGCCTTTAGAGAATGTGATCAGGAGCGCATTATTTGAGTAGGCTGGGATTCTATTCCTTGGAGCACAGGAGGATGAGGAGTGATCTTATAGAGGTGTATACAACATGAGGAATAGATCGGGTAGATGCACAGAGTCCCTTGCCTAGAGTAGGGGAATCGAGGACCAGAAAGCATAGTATGAAGGTGAAGGGGACAAGATTAAATAGGAATCTGAGGGGTAACATTTTCACACAAAGGGTGTATGGAACAAGCTGCCAGAGGAGGTAGCTGAGACTGAGACTATCCCAACATTTAACAAACACTTAGACAAGTACATGGATAGGACAGGTTTGGAGGGATATGGACCAAATAGGTGGGACTAGTGTAGCTGGGACATGTTGGCCAGTGTGGGCAAGTTGGGCCGAAGGGCCTGTTTCCACGCTGTATAATTCTATGACTATATGACTCTATTTCAAGGGATACAATAATGATATTGACTCCTACCTCCTGTCAGATGCTAGCTGAGACTGGCTGGACTTGAGTAGCGTCAGGTACTTTGAGAGATTCGTCCAGAGGTTGGGTTCCGAAGAATCATTGTTGTCAGACTGGACAGAATGAAACTGGGCCATTGCTCTGGCCACAAGTCTGTGGAGACAACAATGAAATAATGTATAAATACTTTACATATTATTCACACCTTCATTAGTACTATTATAGTCTTAGAAACAGCCCATCCTGACCAAGATGCCCCATCTACAGTAGTCCCACCTGCCTACGTTTGACCCATATCCTTCTAAACCTGTCCTATCCATGTATCCATCCAAATGTATTTTAAATGTTATTAAAGTACCAGGAATGTCTTATGTCATAATTCTGTTTCAGTGAAATATTTTCAACTGCTGAATTCATCACATGTATAAAAGAGTTCCCATTCGGTTAATCATATTAAAAAAATAAATAAACTATTATCTTTTACGGTTGCAAAAGGACACAAATGCTGTAGTTTTCTTCTTGCGTATGGCGTGCACAGCCTAAAGTTATAGATCAAGTGTGGACATCCAGGCCAGGACAGCATCAGCTACTGGGCGGATTGATGGCTTTGATTCCCCCAGGGAAAAGCCTCAGTGGGCAGTCAATGCTGTAGTAACTCAGCGGGTCAGGCACCATCTCTGTAGAACATTGATAGGTGACGTTTTGAGTCAGGAAGGGTCGCAACCCAAAACGTTGCCTATCCATGTTCTCCAGAGATGCTGCCTGGCCCGCTGAGTTACTCCAGCATTGTGTGTCCTTTTGTGTAAACCAGCATCTGCAGTTCCTTGTTTATAAGGAACTGCAAAAACCGAGATGAGAAGAACATTTTTCACACAGAGAGTGGTGAATCTCTGGAACTCCCTGCCACAGAGGGTAGTCGAGGCCAGTTCATTGGCTATATTTAAGAGGGAGTTAGATGTGGCCCTTGTGGCTAAGGGGATCAGAGGGTATGGAGAGAAGGCAGGTACGGGATACTGAGTTGGATGATCAGCCATGATCATATTGAATGGCGGTGCAGGCTCGAAGGGCCGAATGGCCTACTCCTGCACCTAATTTCTATGTTTCTATGTTTCTATACATGGAACAGGTTCGTCATGAACATGATGCCGAGTTAAATAAATCTCTTCTGCCTGGGCATGATCCATATCAAGAATCTAGAGAGTAGAATTGTTTATCAGTACCAACAACCGGACAATGACATGCTTGCTGCAGCATAACAGATCTCTTCGCTAATATCATTTAAAAAAGTTCAATAAATTAAAAAATATATCAGTACAAGAAAAGCCCCAAGTCCCTCGTGTGACCAAGGCAGTTCAGTGTTTGTAGTCTCGTGTTCAAGAGCCTGCTGGTTATAGTCATACAGCGTAGAACCAGGCCCTTCGGCCCAAACAGTCCACACTGAACAAAATGCCCCATCTACACTAGTCCCAACTATCCAGGCTAGGGAAGAAGCTGTTCCTGAACCAGGAGATCATGGTTTTCAGACTACTGTACCTCTTTCCTGATTGGTTTACTTCTGAGATACAGCGCAGAAACAGGCCCTTCGGCCCACCGGGTCCACGCCGACCAGCAATTCCCTGCATATTAACACTCTCCGACACAAACTAGGAACAATTTACATAAACACAAAGCCAATTTACCCAGACACCTGTACGTCTTTGGAGTGTGGGAGGAAACTGAAAATCTCGGAGAAAACCCACGCAGGACACTGGGAGAATATACAAACTCTGTACAGACAGCACCCGTAGTCGGGATCGAACTCGAGCCTCCGGCGCTGCAAGCGCTGTAAGACAGCAACTTTACCACTGACACCACTGTCCCACCCAATGGCAGGAATACAATGAGAGCCATGGTAGCATTTTGCAGGGACTGCAACATTCTGGCCACTCTGTGTAACTTTCTGTTCCTTCATTTTAGTAGCAGGAACACCACAGGCTGATTGCATCTGACATCCACCACCCTCTATTCATCACTAAGGGGTAGGGTTGCTGCCTTACATCGCTTGCAGCGCTGGAGACCCGGGTTCGATCCTGACTACGGGTGATCTCTGTACTGAGTTTGTACGCTCTCCCCATGACCTGTATGGGTTTTCTCTGAGATATTCGGTTTCCTCCCACACTCCAAAGACGTACAGGTTTGTAGGTTGATTGGCTTGGGTTTGTATACTTGGTATAAGTGTAAAGTGTGTAGCCTTGTGTTAATGTGCGGGGATCGCTGCCCGGCGCGGACTCGATGGGCTGAAGGGCCTGTATATGTGATGTGTCTCTAAACTAAACTCCACTGATGACAGTCCAGGAGCATGGAATTAGCATAAAAGGAGAAAAACATGGTGGAGATGGGATGCATCGAAGGAGGTGGTTGAAGAGGCAGGGTTTGTACTGAAGAATTCTGCGGCCTTACTTTGCACAAAACAAGGGTAAAAATAATGGGTTTGTGTTTTTTTCATGATCATCCATGTCACAATAAGAATACAAGGAGTCTTATATTGTTGGAACATAGACTTTATATAGTCATGAGGATGGATGAAGGACAACAAGCATAAACACTTTGGACCTCTGGCCTGGTTTTCAAAGTAAACTTTTCAAGACCCCTTTTATAGCAATAACTTTTTTTTTGGAACAAAATGCATTAAAAGTGCTCTGTTCTGTCTCATTGCAAGAATCCATGGTTTTACTGAATCTCTTGAAAAATGTAAGAGAGCTCATAACCTCAGTCATTAGGTTTCCTTTCATTTGCAGAGCTTTTAGGGTTAGTAGGGTATAAAGAAAGCACATTAATACTGAACATTGATTTACTGGGAAAGGATATTAACCGACCGTATATTTAACCTCTTTAAGAAAACCAGGAACATTTTGGCACTGTGGGAAAAAAAAAGCAACTCATGCTTCAAATGTCATTAATATGTGGAGTGAAATAAGAGAGATTAGTTAATGAACACAAACAGTTGCTCAGACTGAAGTAATTTGGAAATTAAATCCGCACCTTCAACGTCCATAACTTCAGTAGTAAGCCCTCACTATTATCTCCAATTCATCCATACACAACCACCATAGACTCCTAGAGTCATGGAAACAGGCCCTTCAGCCCAACTCTTCCATGTGGACCAAGATGTTCCATCCAAGCTGGTCCCGTTTGCCTACATTTGCCCAACATCCAAGCCAGTGGATATTTTTTCGGCAGAAGTTCTAGACAAATTCTTGATTAGAACGGATGTCAAGGGTTATGGGGCGAGGGCAGGAAAATGGGATTAGGAGGCAGAGATCAGCCATAATTGAATGGAGGAGTAGACTTCATGGGCTGAATTCTACTATAATAACTTGTGAACATGATCCCTGATCAGAAACTTGGTAACCTTCATTAATTCGTTGCATGTTTTCTCACTCTTGTTTGTCTGGTTGCTGTTAGTTTTACTGCACACGAATGAGTCACAGTGGCAGCACGGTGGCTCAGTGGTAGAGTTGCTACCTCATAGCGCCAGAGACCCGGGCTCAATCATGACTACGAGTGCTGTCTGTATGGAGTTTGTACGTTCTCCCTGTGACCACGTGTTTTCGAAGGTTTCCTCCCACATTCCAAAGATGAGCAGATTTCTAGGATAATTTGACTTCCATAAAAATGAAAATTGTCTCTATTGTGCAGGATAGAACTAGTGGAAGGGGCGATTGCTGCTTGGCGCAGACTCGGTAGGCCGAAGGGCCTGTTCCACACTGTATCTCTTAACTAATCTAAACTAAACCAGAATGTAAGAAGAAACTGCAGATGCTGCGTTCACACCGAAGATTAACTCAGTGAGACAGGCAGAAACTCTGCAGAAAAGGAATAGTTGACTTTACGGGTCCCCTCATCAGGCCCTTCATTCCACCGAGTCCACGCCGACCATCGATCACCCGCTCACACCAGTTCTATGACCCGGAATCTCAACTATTCTTGTTGGCCCGAGAGTCTGAAGAAGGGACCTGACTCGAAATGTCGCCTATCCATTTTCTCCACAGATGGTATCTGACTCACTGAGTTACTCCAGCACTTTGTGCCTTTTTGTATGTAAATCAACATCTGCAGTTCCTCGTGTCTCCTGGAATAGACATTAGGCTGCCAAAGGATTGGACCAAGCTGAGAAATAAGAGGGATGGGGTTGTGCTCCCTGTAGCTCCAGGAAATGTGACAGCATTTGGGCTTACAATAGACAATAGACAATAGGTACAGGAGTAGGCCATTCGGCCCTTCAATGTTCTGATATTTAATGTTTTGTCAAACAACATTTTGTGCCCAGAGGTGGGACTTCAATGAAAGAAATAAAAGGCAGAAAATCCGAGAAGCCATGACAGTGTGGGCTGACCAATGATGGAGTATTCTCACAAAGCGCTTCCTCATTTACTTTTAAAAGTGTTCAAGAGCAAGACTTGAAAGAGAAGACTTGCTGCTCTGTGCCATCTTGCCCAATGGTAGTGCAGCTGGTACAACCGCTGCCTCACAGCACCAGAAACCCCGGTTCGATCCTGGCCTCGGGTGCTATCTGTGTGGAGTTTGCACGTTCTCCCTGCGATCTATGGGTGCTCTGGTCAAGAGTCAAGAGAGAGGGTCAATAGAGAGTTTATTGCCATGTGTCCCAGAGAGGACAATGAAATTCTTGCTTGTTGCAGCACAACAGAGTATTGTAAGCATAAATACAGAAAGGTTCAGTGTGTCTATATAGCATAGACCAAATAGATACACATAAATTAGACAGATAAAGTACAATAGGCTGTTATAGTTCAGAGTTTGTTTGATGGTGAGTTTATTAGTCTGATGGCTGTGGGGAAGAAGCTGTTCCTGAACCTGGATGTACCAGATTTCAGGCTCCTGTACCTTTTACCTGAAGGCAGCGGGGAGATGAGTGTGTGGCCAGGATGGTGATGTCCTAGATGATGTTGAGTGCCATTTTGAGGCAGCAACTGCGATAAATCCCTTCGATGGTAGGGAGGTCAGAGCCGATGATGGACTGGCCAGTGGTCACAACTTTCTGCATTCTTTTCCGCTCCTGGAAGCTCAAGTTGCTGAATGAAGCCACGATGCAACCAGTCAGCATGCTCTCTGCTGTGCACCTGTAGAAGTTCTAGAGAGTCCTCTTTGACATACCAACTCTCCGTAATCTTCTCAGGAAGTAGAGGCGTTGATGTGCTTTCTTTATAATTGCATCAGTGTGCAAGAGAGATCTTTAGAAATATGCACGCCCAGGAATTTGAAGTTCTTGTCCCATTCCACCATCCCTGTTGATATAAACGGGACTGTGGGTCCCCATCCTACCCATTCCAAAGTCCACAATCAGTTCATTGGTTTTGCTGGTGTTGAGAGCCAGGTTATTGTGCTGGCACCATATGGTTAGTCGGTCGATTTCACTTCTATACTCTGACTCATCCCCATCAGTGATACGTCCCACAACAGTGGTGTCGTCGGCGAACTTGATGATGTAGTTCACACTATGTCCGGCTACACAGTCATGAGTATAGAGTGAGTACAGCAGGGGGCTGAGCACGCAGCCTTGAGGTGCTCCCGTGCTAATTGTTATCGAGGATGACACATTTCCACCAATACGGGCAGACTGTGGTCTGTGAATGAGGAAGTCGAGGATCCAATTGCAGAGGGATGCGCAGATCTGAGAGCTTGGTAACCAGCTTGGAGGGGACTATGGTGTTAAACACTGAACTGTAGTCAATGAATAACAGCCTGACATATCTTGGTTCTTGGTTTCTTGGTCCTCCAAAATATTCCAAATGGAATTTAAACTGGAGGTGGTGGAAGGAGGACTTAAGCCAGAAAGGGGTATTGGGAAGAAAGAGCTACCTTAAATTTAGTTGCATCTGGTTGGGTAACTATAGTAGGGTGGAGATTATTCCATACTTTAATTGTGCGGGGGAAGAACGAATTGCTGTACACATCTGTCTTTGTAGCTGGAATCACAAATTGGATCGAATGCCCTCGTCTGCTCCTAATTGGTTTGGGTTTGGTGTAGGTCATGTAATCTATATCGAGCTGGCCATTTAACATTTTGTAAAAACAGGTCAAACGGTGAGCTTCACGTCTGTCTTGGAGAGGGTTCCACCCCAGAGAATTCAGAAGTTTGGTAACACTCGCTTCTCACTCATAGGTGTTAGTAATAAATCGAGCGGCCTGTCTTTGGACACGTTCGATGGAAGAAATGTTTTTATTTGTGTATGGGTCCCATGCTGCAACTGCATAGTCCAAATGAGGTCTAATGAGGGTGAAGTATAGCTTCTCCTTGACAGAAGTTGAACAACGATGAAAGTTGCGCCTCAGAAAATTTAGGACACCTGTTGCTTTCACCGTTACATGATGAGTCTGACCATTCCAACGCAGATCATTCTGCAATTTGATGCCAAGATACTTGATTTGTTTGGATTCTTCAAGGGTGGCACCAAGTATATTGTAAGATGTTTCACCTGGATTCCTCTTCCTGGTGACATGCATGGTTTCACATTTGGAAAGGTTGAACTGCATACCCCATTGTTGTGACCACTCAACCATTGTATCGAGATCCTTTTGGAGAGCATCTTCATCATCAGCTGACTTAATTGGACAGTACAGCAAACAATCATCAGCGAATAGTCTGGTCGTGCTTGCAACTTTTTCATGGATGTCATTTATATAAAGCAAAAATGTACTGTGCCCTGAGGTGTACCACTCAACACTGGATGCCAATTGGAAGTCTTTCCGTTCACACACACACGCTGAAGACGTTTTGTCAGGAAACTGGAAATCCATCGTTTCGTGTTGAAACGAATGCCATAGGTCAAGCTTCCGAAGCAGTCTCTGGTGTGGGATGACATCAAATGCTTGAGTTTTTGTTGTCCAAGTTGTCCAGAGCGGAGTGGAGAGCCAGTGAGATTGCATCCACTGTTGATCTGTTGTGACGGTAAGCGTTGATCTGTTGTGGCGGTAAGCACAGTCATACCACACGGAAACAGGTCCCTCGGAACAACTCGTCCCTGCCGACCAAGAAGCTCCATCTAAGCTATCCCCAATTGCCTGCATTTGGCCCCTATCTCTAAAATAGTGGGGAGCGGGACAAAACTTGGCAAGTGATAGGTGGATACAAGCGAGTGGGGAGTTGGGCTGATGGGTGGACAAAGGCCAGAGATGAAAAGGAGACAAAAATGTGTCAGATTCGGAGAAAAGGGGAGTGAAATGTGGAAGAGGTCGGGGGTGAAAGAGAGGAGGCGGGATAGCGGGTGAAATGGGCATGCATTGGGGTAGGACCAAAGAAAATAGTGGAGGGGTAGGGGGGGGGGGGTGGGAGTGGTGATGAGCTCTAAAGCTGGAGAAATCATTGTTCATGCCATTGCCTGACTTGCTGAGTTCCTCCAGCACTTTGTGATTTACTCAAGGTTCCAGCATCTGCAGTTCCCTGTATCTCTTTGTTGGGATTTTTACACCATGGTTTCTTTCTGTAAATGATTAGGAAACTTGTGAAATTCTAGCTTGCAGGAAATAAGGATTTGGGTGTCTTTAGGTTGGTATCGTTTGGGATTCAGGCATGTGGAAAAGCAACTCAAAACAAAGGAACTATAATGGGCCTGTCCCACGTAGGCGATATTTTCGGCTACTGCCGGCGACTGTCATAGTCGTAGCAGGTCGCCGAAAAACTTGCGATTGGACCCCCCTACGACAATGTCTACGACAACCTACCACTTAGTCGACGTCAAGCTACGGCAAGATACCGACAACCGGCAACCCATTAGGACGTCCACCTACAACCACAGCTATGACAACCTACAGTATGTCCACCCGCGACAAGGTAAGACAATTCAGTCGCTGGTACCTGTCGCCGGTTGACGTGGGTTGACATAGGTAGTTGCCAATGGAATTTACCAAAGTCAGCACCGGCGACAACCTATGTCCGCACCTACGTCAGGAGAAGACAAGCTACGCTCATTGGCGTCAAGCCGACTGTCTCCAAAAAATGTAAAAATCCAGCGGCGACCATAAAAATGCTACGACTCTTTGGGCGACTGATGAAACTACTCACGACCATACAGGCGACACCCCGGCAACCATGTGGCGAGAGCCTAGTCGCCTGTAGTCGCCTAAAAAATCACCTAAGTGGGACATGGGCATTAGTGTATTTTTTACTCGATTGCTGTTGTCCCATTTTCTCATCCACTCCCTACACATTAAGGACCAATTCACAGAAGCCAATTAACAAACAAATCCGCGCATCTTTGCGATGTGGGAGGAAACTATCAAAATGGCATCAAGTTGGGAAAAGGGGAAGTACAACGGGATCAGGGGGTCCCAGTACATCAGTCTATGAAAGTAAGCATGCAGGTACAGCAGGCAGTGAAGAAAGCGAATGGCATGTTGGCCTTTATAACAAGAGGAATCGAATACAGGAGCAAAGAGGTCCTTCTGCGGTTGTACAGAGCCCTAGTGAGACCACACCTGGAGTGTTGTGTGCAGTTTTGGTCCCCTAATTTGAGGAAGGACATTCTTGCTATTGAGGGAGTGCAGCGTAGGTTTACAAGCTTAATTCCCGGGATGGCGGGACTGCCATATGCTGAGAGAATGGAGCAGCTGGGCTTGTACACTCTGGAGTTGAGAAGGATGAGAGGGTTTCTCATTGAAACATATAAGATTGTTAAGGGCTTGGACACGCTAGAGGCAGGAAACATGTTCCCGATTTTGGGGGAGCCCAGAACCAGGGGCCACAGTTTAAGAATAAGGAGTAAGCCATTTAGAATGGAGACGAGGAAACACTTTTTCTCACAGAGAGTTGTGAGTCTGTGGAATTCTCTGCCTCAGAGGCAGGTTGGAGGCAGGTTCTCTGGATGCTTTCAAGAGAGAGCTAGATAGGGCTCTTAAAAATAGCGGAGTCAGGGGATATGGGGTGAAGGCAGGAACGGGGTACTGATTGGGGATGATCAGCCATGATCACATTGCGGTGCTGGCTCAAAGGGCCGACTGGTCTCCTACTGCACCTATTGTCAATTGTCTATTGTCTATTGAAACAAGCCCCAGATGGTCAACAAGCACCAGGCGGCTTACCCCAAGGTGTTTAACACCATAGCCGGGGACATCAACAAATCCAACCTGAAGAAATTGTTCCCTAACTTCCACCAACATGTCTCCTGCAGCACCAGAGGACCAAACACCCTCTGCAATTGGATCCTCGACTTCCTCTTCCACAGATCACAGTCTGTCCATATTGGTGGAAATATGTCATCCTCGATAACAATCAGCATGGGAGCACCTCAAGGCTGCGTGCTCAGCCCCTTGCTGTACTCACTCTATACTCATGACTGTGTAGCTGGACATAGTGCGAACTCCATCATTAAGTTCGCCGACAACACCACTGTTGTGGGACGAATCACTGATTGTGACGAGTCATAGTATAGAAGTGAGATCGACTGATTGACTAAATGGTGCCAACACAATAACCTGGCACTCTACACCAGCAAAACCAAGAAATTGATTGTGGACTGGAAGGGGTAGTATGGGGACCCACAATCCCATTTATATCAACAGGACGATGGTGGAAAGTGTCAAGAACTTCAAATTCCTGGGCGTGGACATCTCTGAAGATCTTTCCTGGACCCAGTACACTGATGCAATTATAAAGAAAGCACATCAGAGCCTCTACTTCCTGAGAAGATTACGGAGAGTTGGTATGTCAAAGAGGACTCTCTCAAACTTCTACAGGTGCACAGTAGAGAGCATGCTGACTGGTTGCATCATGGCTTGGTTCGGCAACTTGAGCGTCCAGGAGCGGAAAAGAATGCATAAAGTTGTGACCACTGCCCAGTCCATCATCGGCTCTGACCTCCCCATCATCGAAGGGATCTATCGTAGTCACTGCCTCAAAACGGCTGCCAACATCATCAAGAACCCACACCATCCTGGCCACACACTCATCTCTCTGCTGCCATCAGGTAGAAACATAGAAACATAGAAAATAGGTGCAGGAGTAGGCCATTCGGCCCTTCGAGCCTGCACCGCCATTCAATATGATCATGGCGGATCATCCAACTCAGTATCCTGTACCTGCCTTCTCTCCATACCCCCTCTTCCATTTAGCCACAAGGGCCACATCTAACTCCCTCTTAAATATAGCCAAATGAACTGGCCTCAACTACCTTCTGTGGCAGAGAATTCCAGAGATTCACCACTCTCCGTGTGAAAAATATTTTCCTCATCTCGGTCCTAAAAGATTTCCCCCTTATCCTTAAACTGTGACCCCTTGTTCTGGACTACCCCCAACATCGGGAACAATCTTCCTGCATCTAGCCTGTCGAACCCCTTAAGAATTTTATAAGTTTCTATAAGATCCCCCCTCAATCTTCTAAATTCTAGCGAGTACAAACCGAGTCTATCCAGTCTTTCTTCATATGAAAGTCCTGACATCCCAGGAATCAGTCTGGTGAACCTTCTCTGTACTCTATGGCAAGATCTCAGAATCTCAGACAAGATCTATGAAACTCAGACAAGTCAGAAGATCCCCCATTCTTCCACACATCCTCTCTTTCTCTCTCGGTAGCAGCAAAACACAATTAACCACAGCTCCAAGAAGATTTGAAGTGCGATTTATTGCACAATGTAGTAAGTACGCATTTAAAACATTGTCACAATCTTGGTTTCCACTGGACTTTATATTAAAGACTTCAGGCTCAAGAAGTTGTAAGGATTTTTCTCTCCCACATAAATTTGTATGACATACAAGGGAAAAGATTGGGCTGGGTAGAATGTCTTTCCTCAGATTAGGAGACCAAAACAGTACGCAATACTCCAGGTGTGGTCTCACCAAGACCCTGTACAACTGCAGTAGAACCTCCCTGCTCCTATACTCAAATCCTTTTGCTATGAATGCTAACATACCATTCGCTTTCTTCACTGCCTGCTGCACCTGCATGCCTACTTTTAATGACTGGTGTACCATGACACCCAGGTCTCGTTGCATCTCCCCTTTTCCTAATTGGCCACCATTCAGATAATAGTCTACTTTCCTGTTTTTGCCACCAAAGATAACCTCACATTTATCCACATTATACTGCATCTGCCATGCATTTGCCCACTCACCCAGCCTAACTAAATCTTGTCGTCAAAACCCTCAGAGGGCTTTCAAAAATCGTCATCTTTGCCTCTGCCACTTACTGAGTATTTGAGAAATGTGAAGGCAATCATTAGTGCAAGTAGATAATGAGTGGTAGCCTCTCAAAAGGAAAGGACTTAAAACTAGGAACATCATTATGAAACTGGAAACAGCTTGCAGTATTACTGATAAATGCACTTTTCAGTTACCAACCAATGATGGGGAAAAATAGTGTAGCGAACCAGACCATTCCCGGTATTAATTTATTTGTCTGTTTGTTTTGTTTGATTTATGCTGAACTTTTTTTGCTGTTTATTAGGGGTTTTACGGAGCACTCTATTTACATACTTGTGCTGCTGCAAGTAAGTATTTCATGGTTCTGTTTCGGGTCCTATGACACAGGGTGGCACAATAGCGCAACGGTAGAGTTATGCCCCTGTCCCACCTAGGAAACCTGAACGGAAACCTCTGGAGACTTTGCGCCCCACCCAAGGTTTCCGTGCGGTTTCCGGGAGTTTTTGTCAGTCTCCCTACCTGCTTCCACTACCTGCAACCTCCGGCAACCACCTGCAACCTCAGGCAACCGCACGGAAACCTTGGGTGGGGCACAAAGTCTCCAGAGGTTTCCGCTTAGGTTTCATAAGTGGGACAGGGGCATTACTGAAGTATATATGGACTTCAGTAAGGCCTTTGACAAGGTTCCTCACGGAAGGTCGGTTAAGAAGGTTCAATTGTTGGGTATTAATGGTGGAGTAGCAAGATGGATTCAACAGTGGCTGAATGGGAGATGCCAGAGAGTAATGGTGGATGGTTGTTTGTCAGGTTGGAGGCCAGTGACTAGTGGGGTGCCACAGGGATCTGTGTTGGGTCCACTGTTGTTTGTCATGTACATCAATGATCTGGATGATGGTGTGGTAAATTGGATTAGTAAGTATGCAGATGATACTAAGATAGGTGGGGTTGTGGATAATGAAATAGATTTTCAAAGTCTACAGAGAGATTTATGCCAGTTGGAAGAGTGGGCTGAAAGATGGCAGATGGAGTTTAATGCTGATAAGTGTGAGGTGCTACACCTTGGCAGGACAAATCAAAATAGGATGTACATGGTAAATGGCAGGGAATTGAAGAATGCAGGTGAACAGGGGGATCTGGGAATAACTGCACGGTTCCCTGAAAGTGGAATCTCATGTAGATAGGGTGGTAAAGAAAGCTTTTGGTGTGCTGGCCTTTATAAATCAGAGCATTGAGTATAGAAGTTGGGATGTAATGTTAAAATTGTACAAGGCATTGGTGAGGCCAATTCTGGAGTATGGGGTACAATTTTGGTCGCCAAATTATAGGAAGGACGTCAACAAAATAGAGAGTGTACAGAGGAGATTTACTAGAATGTTGCCTGGGTTTCAGCAACTAAGTTACAGAGAAAGGTTGAACAAGTTAGGGCTTTATTCTTTGGAGCGCAGAAGGTTAAGGGGGGACTTGATAGAGGTCTTTAAAATGATGAGAGGGATAGACAGAGTTGACGTGGATAAGCTTTTCCCACTGAGAATAGGGAAGATTCTAACAAGGGGACATGACTTGAGAATTAAGGGACAGAAGTTTAGGGGTAACATGAGGGGGAACTTCTTTACTCAGAGAGTGGTGGCTGTGTGGAATGAGCTTCCAGTGAAGGTGGTGGAGGCAGGTTCGTTTTTATCATTTAAAAATAAATTGGATAGTTATATGGACGGGAAAGGAATGGAGGGTTATGGTCTGAGTGCAGGTAGATGGGACTAGGGGAGAATACGTGTTCGGCACGGAGTAGAAGGGTATAGGTGGCCTGTTTCCGTGCTGTAATTGTTATATGGTTATATGGTTATATTACTGCCTCACAGCGCCAGAGACCCGGGTTCGATCCTAACCACGGGTGCTGTCTTTATAGAATTTATATGTTCTCTCTGTGACCGCGTGGGTTTTCTCTGGGTGCTCCGGTTTCCCCCCACACTTCAAAGGCATGCAGGTTTGTAGATTAAATGTGTAAGAAAGAACTACAGATGCTGGTTTAAATCGAAGGTAGACACAAAATGCTGGAGTATCTCAGCGGGTGAGGCAGAGAGAAGATTGTAAATTGTCCCCGGTGTGTAGGATAGTGTTAGTGTAATGGGGATCACTGGTCGGCGTGGACTCGGTTAGCTACAGGCCCTGTTTCCGTGCTGTATCTCTAAACTAAACTAAACTATAAAAAGCACTCTTGAGTCTTCACCCTCTATTTACATTATCTGCTTGCAGCTTAAAATCGAAGATTATTTTGCCTGAAACTGTGGCTTTGGGAATCATTGAAATTCCAATCCAATTTGCAATTGTTTGTCAGAGTTTTGCATTAAAACTTATTTTCTTGGATCTGCGAAGCAGGATTTACGGAAAGTTGGCACTTAGATATTTCTTGGCAGCATCTCCCATGCAAAACTGTACCAAGATGTGGCAGTCTGCATAGTAGTTGATCATTTATTGCCAAACATATGTGCAAAATCGTGAGTGCCATTTATCACGAGAACTTACATTTGCCGTTTTTGAGACACCGAGTTTTTATTTATCAAATATTTTGTTCCATTTTCCGGGGCAAACTAAAGAGACTCAACTCCATGGAAATAGCAACACACTCATAAAGTGACCCAGCATTGAATCATACTTTCCAATGTGCAATTCGCTGGAACAACCTCAGAATCAATGCTCTAAAGCAAGAATACAATAACTGCTCTTCTTGGCACAGAGAGACGAAAAAATATGAATAACTTCTCTTTTCTCTCCTCAGAGGTTAGTTTGCTAACCAAAGACATGCATACTTAAACCCAGGTCAGTGCAAGGATTTATTGGCTAAGAGACTGCCCCACCCAATGACTAAATGCTACATAACTGTTTGTACCTTTGAAAACCTCAATATATTATGGATGCCATTATTTTTTTTAATTCTCATTCCCACTGTAGTTTTGGAAAATAATCTCAAATTTCAATTCAAAGGAGATGAAACAAATTATATTTTCAAATCATATCCCAAGCTAGCAATAAAAAATCTTATGGTCATTACACTGGCTATTTTTTCTACCACCATTACAGTAGTAGACTCGAATTATTAGACTTGCGTTCCAGACTCGAAGCAGAGCAACATAATATTTTTAAGTAAAACGCAAGGCGCTGGAGTTACACTCAGGAAGTCAGGCAGCATCTCTGCAGGACATGGATAGGTGACACTTTGGGTTGGGACCCTTCATCAGACCCTCTGGAGGTGCTTCATGATGGGACAAAGCCTGCCAAGTGGTGTGTGCATACAGGTGAGGGATTTTTTTTTTTTGCCTTAGGCCAAAGGCTAGAACTGAAAAGGAGAAGAAGGTGTCAGATAAGGAGAGATCTGGTTTCCAATAAAATCTGCTTAAAGGCCAAATCTGCAAGGAAACCCATCACATCTTCAGATTTGACCACATTAGCTTTATCGGAGTTGAAGATAATCTAATGTTCAGTAGAACGTAAAACATAGAACTGTACAGAACAGAAGAAAGATCCTAACCAAAATGTCACCTATCCATGTTCTCCATGGATGCTGCCTGACCCACTGAGTTAGTCCAGCACTGTGTATTTTTTGTAAACCAGCATCTGCAATTCCTTGTTTCTCCAACGAACAGCACAGCACAGCAAAAGGCCCTTCAGCCCACAATGTCTGTGCCAAACATGATGCCAAGTTAAACTAATCTTCTCTATAACATAGAACAGGACAGGAACATGCCCTTCGGCCCACAATGTCTATGCCGAACATGATGCCAAGTTAAACCAATCTCCTATAGGTAATGGAAAATTGCTGCACAGGAACAGGCCAGGAAAACAATACTTAAGGCTGCAAAGAAAAATTAATATATAATATACAATGTACAACGTTTGATACCTGAAAATGGAAGGCTTTCTCAGCTGCTGCATATCTAGGACTTCTCCTTTGATGAATTCGTAGCATATTCCATTTTGAAAAGTGCAGTAAAGTTCCGGTGAGCAGTTGTGAGCATGGAGAAGCTGGAAGTTTTTCACCTCAGTGTCATGATCCACATAAAGTTCCGTCATGTTGCCGTATATCCTGACGAGCACTACCTCTTCCATATCACGGTCCACGTAACAACCGACTAGCCTGTTTGTGATTCCACTGGTGAAAATCTGGGAACAAAAATGAAAGAGTTTAATTTCTTCTGAAGATGAAAACTCAATACTAGGATTGAATTTCTGCAATGAAGGGCAATACTTTAGTATCTTTCCAAGTGTTATAAAATATCACAACTTAATAATAGGCAAGTATAAATATAGATTCACAAGGAACTACAGATGCTGGAATCTGGAGCAAAACACTGCTTGACACCAGACTCAGGAACAGCTTCTTCTCCTCTGTTATCAGGCTTCTGAACGGTCCTTCCATAAGCTGGGGTACTGTCTGATTCACCTCTACCCCAGCGGACATTGGACTTTGTCTCTGGAACTGATGCGCTATAATGCTGAGAACTATATTCTGCACTCTGTATCTTCCCCTTTGCTCTACCTGTTGTACTGGAGTTTGGCTTGATTGTATTTATGTATAGTATTATCTGATTGGATTGTATAGAATACAAAACAAAGCCTTTCACTGTACCTCATTGCAGGTAACAATAATAAACCTAAACTTTTAAAAAGATGTGGTAAAAGCAACATAAGTGGATAAGCATATTTTACTATATCTTATTCTTGATGCCTGTTGATGATCAACACCACAGACGTAATGAACAGTTTGCTGTTCATTAGGATGGAAAAGTCAGTAAGGGCTGAGGTTAACATTCGGAATATTTGAAGTGAATTGCTTTTTTTTTTTCCGATTTATTGATTTATCTGTTATGTTGTGGTGGCACCTGCCTCAACAACCTCTTCCCAGCAGCTTTTTTGTCATTCAGCATCTATGGAGCACAGATAAGGCACCAGTAAATGGGGGAATTAGGGAAGGGCACCAGTAAATGGTGAATTAGGAGAGGGCACCAGTAAATGGGGGAATTAGGGAAGGGCACCAGTAAATGGTGAATTAGGGAAGGGCATCAGTAAATGGTGAATTAGGGGAGGACACCGGTAAAATGTGAATTATGAGAGGGCACCAGTAAATGGGGAATTTGGGAAGGGCATCAGTAAATGGAGGAATTAGGGGAGGACATCCGTAAATGGGGAATTAGATCAAAATGTTATCCTTGTTCAAGATAATTGAAGATTGGCAGAAAACGCACTGCAAATAATGATTAATCTCTGGAATTGATTTCAGATAAATCAAAGGATGTGAAGGTTCATCATTTAGCAACTGAGAATAAAGCTTTCAGCTGTTCAAAGCTCTCACGAGAGAGGTGAAGAAGATAAGAATTTTTGCTTACACTTGGGTCTCAGAATATTACTAATTATGGAGAAATGTGGAACTGCAGAAGCTGAGGTTTATCCTGTAAACCAGCATCTGTAGTTAACCATATAATATAACCATATAACAATTACAGCACGGAAACAGGCCATCTCGACCCCTCTAGTCCGTGCCGAACACATAATCTCCCCTAGTCCCATATACCTGCGCTCAGACCATAACCCTCCATTCCTTTCCCATCCATATAACTATCCAATTTATTTTTAAATGATAAAAACGAACCTGCCTCCACCACCTTCACTGGAAGCTCATTCCACACAGCTACCACTCTCTGAGTAAAGAAGTTCCCCCTCATGTTACCCCTAAACTTCAGTCCCTTAATTCTCAAGTCATGTCCCCTTGTTTGAATCTTCCCTACTCTCAGTGGGAAAAGCTTTTCCACGTCAACTCTGTAGTTGCCAAAGTCTCAGTTTTTCTGTATTATTGCTAATGTTTTGTACTTAGCTCTGCGGAGAAGAAATGGGTGACGTTTCGGGTTGAGACCCTTTGAAGAAGGGTGTCGACCCGAAACGACCCGCTGAGTTACTCCAGCATTTTGTGTCTGCCTTCGGTTTCAACCAGTATCTGCAGTTCTTTCATACAAATTTACTTCATTGTCGAACAAAATTCTAAATAAGAATGAACAGAAACTGACAATGAATCAACACTAGCAGTCAATATAATGTCAGCACCATTGATCCGATGGGCAGTGTTAGACGTGCAGGTTTGTAGGTTAATCAACCCTCTATAAATTTCCCCTAGTGTGTAGGGAGTGGAATAACATAGAACTGGTGAGAACAGGTGATTGCGGGTCGGCATGGACTAGGTGGGCTGAAGAGCCTGTTTCCATGCTGTATCTCCCAATCGATAATATTGCACTCTACGCTTCTATCTTAAATATGGGATTTATCTCTACGATAAAGATATCCTAGAGCTTTTTAAAATACCTTGTGAATTTTAATGGCACCAAATCAAGAAAAAAGTTGCCATCAGTGAGTGTAATGTGCAGAGCTTCAATGAATTTCATGAAAAGATTCTAAAGATAAAAGGGAAACCAGGAACTAGTCACATCGAAATCAAACAAACTAGTGCTTCGTCAAAGAAATACTGAACCCAAAAGAAAATCACCCGACTAAGAAGCAGAAGTGGTCAAAATGTCTGTCAAACCCAGAGGGAGACAAATGAGGTACACTTCAAAGAAAATGAAAATGAGTTTGACATCCTAGATAAAATAAAGTGCTGAGATAACCAGTGGATTCATGCATTTTTATTTTATAGGTGTGGTCGGTAATTTCACAGGGCGCGGGATGAATAATTCCATCACATAATAATCAAACTGGAACATACGTTTCATATCCATATACTGCAAAAATGTAAAATGATCAAGATGGATTTTAAGGAACTGCTGATGTTCTAAACAAATGTTAATGTGCAAATGTAAAGGTGTCGTTTGTAAAGGATTATCAGAAGATTGTTTTACTTGCACTTGCAAAGCATTCAGTATTTTAGAGAAAGCATTTTATCAGGATGCATCACAGCATGGTTTGGGAACAGCTCCATCCCAGACCGCAAGAAATTGCAGTGAATTGTGGATGCAGCCCAGACCAACACACAAATCAACCTCCTTTCTATTGACTCCATTTATACCTCACGCTGCCTCGGTAAGACCAGCAGCATAATCAAGGAGGAGTCCACTCCCTCTTCTTCCCTCTCCCATCGGGCAAAAGGTATAGAAGGTATAGAAGTGTGAACCCTCGTGTTTTCTTTAATCAGACGTTGCTGGCTTTACCATTCACTGGCTCGATTATAATCATGTATTGTCTATCGGCTGGCTGGTTAACATGCAACAAAAGCTTTTCACTCAGCACACGTGATAATAAACAAAAACTGATGTGAATTGAGAGATCAGAGTTTAAAGATTAGAGAGTCAATAGTGTTTTTTAGTGTCATATGTCCCAGATAGAACAATGACATTCTTACTTGCTGCAGCACAACAGAATATGTAAACATAGTACCTGTACACTGTAAATAATATGATAAACGAGAGAAAACAAAGTCCAGTATCTATATGTACACACACACCCACAAGTACACACACACACACACACACACATATATATATATATATACACACATACTCAAAAAACAAACAATAGTAGTGCAATAATAATAATAATAATAATAATAATAGTCTATTGCAGTTCAGAGCTTATTTGAGGTTGTAGTGTTAATAGCCTAGGCTGTGGGGAAGTTGTTCCTGAACCTGGATGTTACGTTTTCAGGCTCCTGTACCTTCTTCCCGAAGGCAGTGGTGAAATGAGTGTGTGGCCAGGATAATAATAATAATAATAATAATAATAATGTTTTGTTTATAGGGACAGTGCATATTAATGAACATTTTCATGTAAATATGCGAGATTGTAGCCAATCAGTAGCTAATTTCTGTCTCTAGTCCCAGGCAAAGGTAGGTGAAGTGTCTTGCCCAAGGACACAACGACAGTACACACTCCAAGCAGGATTCAAACCGGCCACCTTCAGGTTGCCAGCCGAACACTTAGCCCATTGTGTCATCTGTCGTCCTATGGTGTGGGTCTTTGATGATGCTGGCTGCCTTTTTGAGGTGGGGACATCAGAGCCGGTGATGGACTGGGCAGTGGTCACAACTTTTTACAGTCTATTCCGCTCCCGGGCGTTCAAGTTGCCGAACCAGGCCATGATGCAACCAGTCAGTATGCTCTCTACCGTGCACCTGTAGAAGTTCAAAAGAATCCTCTTTGACATGCCGAATCTCCGTAATCGTTTCAGGAGGTAGAGGCGCTGATGTGCTTTATTTATGATTGCATCAGTGTGCTGGGTCCAGGAAAGATCGTTGGAAATATGCACGCCCAGGAATTTGAAGTTTTTGACTCTCTCCACCATCGTCCCATTGATATAAACAGGATTGTGGGTCCTCAACCGTCCTCTTCCAAAGTCGACAATCAGTTCATTAGTTTTACTGGTGTTGAGGGCCAGGTTGTTGTGCTGGCACCATATGGTCAATCAGTCGATCTCACTTCTATACTCTGACTCGTCACCATACTATACTAACATACTGACTCGTCTATACTATACTCTATACTCTGACTCATCACCATCTGTAATTCGTCCAACAACAGTGGTGTCGTCGGCGAACTTGATGATGGAGTGCGCACTGTGTCCGGCTACATAGTCATGAGTATAGGGTGAGTAGAGCAGGGGGCTGAGCATGCAGCCTTGAGGTGCTCCTGTACTGATTGTTAATGAGGGTGAAGTATTTCTGCCAATTCGAACAGACTGTGGTCTGTGGATGAGGAAGTCGAGGATCCAATTGCAGAGGGATGCGCAGAGACCCAGTTCCATGAGCTTGGTAACCAGCTTTTTTAAAAAATCATAAATATTTATTCAAATATTAAAATAATATATACAAAACAAACAAACAAACAAACAAAAATGAAAAACAGAACCCACCACCATAAGACACAACAAATGATAAACTATTATGCAACTATCTTACACTCCTTGTCAAGGATGCATTCAACTCCCTGCGGCGCCCAGCGGTCCCGGAAATCCTTCAGGGTGACCATGGGCAGCGCATAGTCCCTCTCTAACCCCATCCGGGCATGGACTTAAACCCGGAAAAAGGGGCAGGCAGCTGGCTCGGGTAGAGCCGTCCACTGCTTGGCGCCTTGACTCGCGGATGGCCAGCTTGGCCAGGCCCAGGAGCAACCCAACCAGGACATCTTCAGCCCTACCCTCTCCTCTACGCACAGGGTATCCAAAGATGAGGATGGTGGGTGTGAAGTGCAGCCAGAAGGTAAGGAGCAGCCCCTTTAGGTATTCAAACAGTGGCTGCAGCCTCACGCACTCCATGTACACGTGGTACACAGACTCTTCCTGACCGCAAAAATGGCAGGCGGCTGGGTAGTCTGTGAACCGCGAGAGTAACAGGTTGCACGGGATTCCTCGGTGCAGTACCCTCCACCCCAGGTCCACGATGTGGTAACCCGCTTGGAGGGGATGATGGTATTGAACGCCGAGCTGTAGCCTATAAACAACATGACATAAGTGTTTTTATTATCCAAGTGGTTCAGTGCATAGTGGAGAGCCAGTGAGATCGCATCCTCCATTGACCTGTTGTGACGGTACGCGAACTGTAATGGGTCGAGGTTCTTGTTGCGGTAAGAGTTGATTTGCGCCATAACCAACCTCTCAAAGCACCTCATCACCACGGACGTTAGTGCCACTGGTCGATAGTCGTTGAGGCGGTGGGAACCTCAGACCTCATTAATGAGAGGTTGAAAATGTCCGCAAAAACTCCAGCCAGTTGGTCTGCACAGGTTTTGAGAACGACTGGGTATACCATCAGCTCCAGACGCATTCCGAGGTTTCACCCCTCTGAAGGATCTTCTGACGTCGGCTTCTGTGACTGTGACTGTAATGGGGGCTTGGGAAGGCACATCAGTATTCTCCCGATCAAAGCGTGCGTGGAACGCATTGAGCTGCCTCCTGATTTCGCCTTATAGGAGGTGATGGCATTCAAGCCCCGCCACAGCTACCGAACATCTGTCTCATCCTCCAGCTTGGAGCAGATGTCCCTTTTGCCCTTTTTGATGGCCTTACCAAAGTCGTATCTGGACTTGTTCTAGACCTCTGCATCACCAGACCTGAATGCCCGGGATCTTCAGAAGAGTGCGGATCTTATGGCTCATCCAAGGCTTCTGATTGGGAAACACTCGGTAGGTTTTTGTAGGGATGCAGTCCTCCACACATTTCGTTATGAAGTCTGTAACCACTGTGGCGTATTCATTCAGGTCCGTTGCCGAGTCCTTGAACATTGCTAGTCTACTGACTCCAAGCAGTCCTGTAGTTGTTCCTCTGCCCCACCCCCCCCCCCCCCCCCCCCGACCAGCTCTGTACTGTCCTCATCTCTGGGGGTGCGCTCTTCAGTTGCTGCCTGTATGCAGGAAGAAGCAGCACCGCTGAATGGTCGGATTTCCCGAAGTGAGGGCGAGGGATGGAGTGATATCATCCTTGATGTTTGTATGGCAGTGTTCGAGGGTGTTTAATCCTCTGGTGCCGCAGGAGACATGTTGCTGATAGTTTGGGAGTGATTCTTTCAGGTTGGCTTTGTTGAAGTCCCCGGCTATGGTGGTAAACACCTCGGGGTACACTGTCTGGTGTTTGTTGACCACGGCGTGCAGCTCCTCCAGTGCCAGACGGACGTCTACCTGGTGTGGGATGTAGACCGAGGTCAGGATGATGGAGGTGAATTCCCTTGGGAGGTAGAAGGGACGGCACTTCACCACCAGATGTTCCAGGTGTGGAGAGCAGGTTAGACAGAACTGCCACGTCTGAGCACCACGAAGAGTTAACCATGGCTGATGCTCCCGCCACTCCCTTTCCCAGATGCCTGCGTTCGTCCCATACAATGGATGGAGAAGACTACAGGCTGGACAGCTGAGTCTGGGGCGCTGGGGGTGGGCTATGTCTCTGTGAAACAGAACACAGAGCAGTCCCTCAGCTCCCCTTGGTAAAGCAGCCTTGATCTTAAGTCCTCCACTTAATACAGCATGGAAATAGGCTTTCGGCCCACCGAGTCCACGCCATCCATCGCTACCATCAGCGTTTAAACTAGTTCTATATCATCCCACTTTTTCATCAACTCCCTACTCATTAACGGACAATCTACAGAGGCCAATTAACCTACAAACCGGCACATCTTTAGGATGTGGGAGGAAACTGGAGCATATGGAGGTAACCCACATGGTCACAGGGAGAACGTGCAAACTCCGCACAGACAACACCCGAGGTCAGGATCAAACCCGGGATGATCAAAACTCCGACGTCGGGACAGATTTCTGAATCGGCCACTTCCTTACTGGAGACAGCAGCTTCAGGATGTCATGTATCTTTGTGGATGGCTCGATTGTAATCATGTACAGTCTTTTCACTGACTGGTTAGCACGCAACAAAACGCTTTACACTGCTTCTGTGACAATAAACTAAACTATACTTCATTTTTAATTCTATATTTCAATTAGGCCATCAACACTTAAACACTGGCCCAGTATGGTGTTGGTTGTACTTTTGATGCAATTAGGGCGCAGGCTATGATTGCGATAATTTAATAATTTTTTCTCTCACTTTATACTCACAGATAAACTAAAATGTGTGCTAGTTACCAGGCAAGGACTGCAAGGTTGAATAAACCTGTCACTGTTGTTTAATGGGACAGGCAGCATCTCTGGAGAGAAGGAAAGTGGCGCGACTCACCCATTGCAGCGGCCCCTACAGCCTGTCTGTCTTTTTTTTATTTTTTGTCTAGTTAAATGTAGTGTTGGTGTTTTTTTAATACTGGTTTTAAATGTGTATATGTGGGGGGCGGGGGGAGGGGGAAACTGTTTAAAATCTCTTCCCTGTCCGGGAGACCCGACCTTTTCCCTGTCGGGTCTCCGTTGTCGTTGGGGCCTAGCACCGTGGAGCGGCCTCCAACCTGAACGACCCGGGGGCTCGGGAGACTGCGGAGCTGCGGACTACTCACCATCGTGGGGCTGGCCGGCCTCGGAGCGTGGGGAGCGGTGGTGACTCGCTGCTGCGACTCGACTCCTGGGGCTCGGAGGCTCCAGCAATGCAGCCGCAGGTCCGGTGGACCGGGACATCGGGAGCTCGCGGGTCCGGGTGGAGAGACCGCTTCCCGGAGCTCCCGCAACGCGACTTCTCCAGCCCGTGTCTCGGGGTTGGAACGACCCGGAGCGGGGCCGTACATCGCCCGGCGCGGCTTCATGGCCGTGGGACTCACCAGCGCCCGTGGGGGCTCCAACATTGCGACTTTTAGACCAGGAGCGGGGCCGTAAATCGCCCGGCACAGCCTAAAATGGCCGTGGGACTTAGCATCGCCCGCCTGGGGCTTGGACATCGGGAGAGAAATGGAGAACAGGGGAGAGAAAAGACTTTGCCTTCCATCACAGTGGGTCACTGTGATGGATGTTTGTGTGAATTTAATTGTGTGTATGTCTGTAGGAAATTGTCTTTGTTTGTATGGCTGTGGAAACGAAATTTCGTTTGAGCCTCACTGAGGCTCAAATGACAATAAATGGTATTGTATTGTATTGTATGTTTCAGGTTGAGATCCTTCCTCAGACCTGACCCGAAACATCGCCCATTCCTTCTCTCCAAAGATGCAGCCGAGTCCCGTTGAGTTACTCCCGCATTTTGTGTCTATCTTTGGTTTGAACCGACATCTGCAGTTCCTCCCTACACACTGTCGATTTAATGTTTTGTGTTACGTAAAGAAGGGAAAGAAGGTCTTCCGTTAATTTTACTTTCTAATAGAAAAGTAGACAAATGCCCCATTTTCTTTGTTTGATCGTGTGGTTTGTGGAGTTTTCCATGAATGCTGCTAAATGGGGAAAGTGAATCTTGTAATGTCCCAGGAAAACTCGCATTTACGACATGATAAAACCTCAGGAAACAACCTTTGGTAAATTCACATTTTACACATACATAGCAGTCAAACAACAAATATCCCCATGGTGTAAGTGTTTATATCAAAAAACATTGCGGTCTTACTTGAAAAAACACGGGCGCACTCATCTAATATGATGTTGTATTTATTGTACTTCTTTTGGACTTATTAAATACAGACATTTAGTGATGGTCTTATTTATTTTACAAAGAACTGGCTATACCCCATTAACATACAATGCTGTTAGCGTTTGTTCCAACTGACTAGTTCTTTCCGATAAAAGCATGAAGAACCAAGGCAGAAATATTGTACATTTCCAAACCACTTGGCGTAACGATTCGTAAGGGAATTGCTTGGGGACTCTGGTTAAGCTCATGCGATGATCTCTGGGCAAAATATGAAGCAACATCTTCAGCTAAAAATAAAAGATGCTGATGAGATCCTAATTCTTCTCAGCTGGACAGGGATCAAGAAGATAGATGTCAGAGTATTATAGTCACTGCTCAGTCACTGATTCTGCTTTAAACAGAAAGGAACCACAGCAAATTAACATTATAAGGGTGACGCAGCTGATAGAGCCAATGCCTCACAGCGTCAGAGACGCAGGTTCCATCCTGACCACGGATGCTGTCTGTGTGGAGTTTGCAGGTTCTCCCTGTGACCGTGTGGGTTTCCTCCAGGTCCTCCGGTTTCCTCCCACATCCTAAACATGTGCGGGTTTGTGGATTAATTGGCACTCAGTAAATTGTTCCCAGTGTGTAGGAGAATGGTAGAATCCAGGAGGAATTGCTGACAATAATGCGAGAATTAAGATTAATCTAAATAGGTGATCAGTAAGGTCTTGGTAGGCCAATGGGCCCGTTTCCATGCTGTATCATTCAATAAGTTCACAATTATACTCCTGACTATCTCCACTATTATATGAACCAAAAACAAAATATTCGTCAGGTGTAAAACAGGCCAAGGGAAAGGATTAGTTTGTATTTTCACAAGTGACCTTATTGAAAACTGCTTCCACTTCCAATGTGCTATCACTTTGCAGCCAATTTGACGTATGCTTTTTCCACTGTCTTTCCAACATCCTGTACACTGGCATGCTGGTGTGTGCAGGGTAGTCGTGTGTCCCACCCTCTACATGACCTGATCCAAAGTATAAAGCAAGGAAGAAGGGAGGGGTTACAGCAAATAAATAAAATGGGAAACACATCACTTTTCTTTGAGACGGACTTCTTTGGATACATCCTGCAAGGTCCAAAATCAGCATCTCCACCTAGTAAATATTTTTAACTTCTCTACCATTGCCCACTTCAAACAGATTCCTAAAACAAGTATTCCGTCACCTCAAGTACAGACTGTCTTGGAAGATAGATACAAAATGTTGGAGTGACTCAGAGGGGCCAGGCAGCATCTCTGGAGAAAAGGAATAAGTGACATTTTGTGTCTCAACCCAAAATGGCACCTATTCCCTTTTCCCAGAGATGATACCTGACCCGTTGAGTTACTCCAGCATTTTGTGTCTCTCTTCGGTGTAAAGCAGCATCTGCAGTTCCTTCCTACACATTGACTGCCTTTGGTTGCACTAAGAACTTTCACTTGTATTGTGGTTATTAATTTATTGTTTATTTGTTTATTATATATTATCTCTGCATATTGTGTTTACAGGTCTGTGCTGCAGCTGCAAGTTGTCAGCACACTTGACAAGATTAGGACTGGGAGAGTCTACGACCAGAGGGCACGGCCTCAGAATAAAAGGATGTTCCTTTAGAAAGAAGATGAGGAGGAATTTCATCAGCCAGAGGGTGGTGAATCTGTGGAATTCAATGCTGTGGAGGCCAATTGATATAATGGATAAGGAGGAGTTTGACAGATTCTCGTTTAGTAAGGGGTCGGGGGTTATGGGGAGCAGGCAGGAGAATGGGGTCGAGAGTGGAAAATAGATCAGTCACGATTGAATGGGAGAGTAGTCTTGATGAGCCGAATGGCCTAATTCTGCTCCTATAACTTATGAACTTATGGCAATGAAACACTCTTGACTTGATTATATACACACTACTGCTAAGTTTAATAATGTAGCACTTGGATGTTCATTTCTGTGGTGAATGAGGCTTTTTGATCGGCACGTGGATATGCCGGGAACAGAGGGATTAGATCAGGTGAGGGCAGAGGAGATTCGTGTAACATGTTCGTCACGGACACTGTGATCAGAAGGACCAGTCCCTGTGCTGCACTATTCTAAGTTCTACAGGTATGTTACACTCAGTGAAGACGGACTGTACAGTCTCCGACCCACGCACATTGCCAACATTTACTTCCATATCTACCGTAATGAATGTTAGATATCACAAATTCAAATAAAATATCTCCAAATTGATATTTCTTTGTTGCAAGGGCAGTAAGAGCAATATCTTTGTAAAATTCCATGGCAGGCTTACCAAAGCATGTGAAGATATTTTCTTGTAAAAAAAATAATCAGCAAAAAAAGAAATGTAATTTAGTGTAATTAATAGACTGAAACATAGAATATAGTACAGAACATCACAGTAATAGGCCCTTGGCTCACATAGTCTGTACTGAGCATGCCAAAAACTAGTCTCCTCTGCATGTACATGATCCATATCCCTCCATTCCCTGCATATCAATGTCCCCTATCTGAAAGCTTCTTAACATCAGAGACCAATACTGAACTCTGCATTTGGTGGTGGTTACTGGTGTTAAATGTTATTTACAACAAACCAGAATATAAGCACGTGTGGCACGGTGGCGCAGCGGTAGAGGTGCTGCTTTACAGTGCCTGCGGAGCCAGAGACCCGGGTTCGAACCCGACTACGGGTGCTGTCTGTACGGAGTTTGTATGTTCTCCCAGAGAAGGGGAGAATGTAGTAACGGGGTACTGTTTGTGGATGATCAGCCATGATCACATTGTATGGCGATGCTGGCTTGAAGGGCCGTATGACCTACTCCTGCACTTATTGTCTATTGAGACGGCGTGGGTTTTCTCTCTGATATCTACAGTTTCCTTCCACACTCCAAAGACGTACAGGTTTGTAGGTTAATTGGCTTGGATTTGTATACTTGGTATAAGAGTAAATTGTCCCTAGTGCCTAGGCTTGTGTTAATGTGTGGGCCGAAGTTTCTGCATCGTATCTCTAAACTAAACTAAACTGAGCAGCAATGCCTCTGTACGTGGATAGAAAATGTTATTATCATAGAACAGTACAGCTTAGAACGGTACAGCACAGGAACAGGCCTTTCAGCCCACAATGTCTGTGCCGAACATGATGCCTAGTTGAACTAATCTCCTCTGCCTGCACGTGATCCATATCCCTCCATTTCCTACATATCTAAGTGCCTGTGTAGTATCCTCTTAAACACCATCGTTTCTTATGATCTTACTAAGTAACACATCTGTGGAGAGGAGTTTCCATCCTGTCCCATGGAGAGACCACCAAAAAAAAGGTACAATATCAATTGCAGTTTCACTGGCAAAGAGCAGCCTCTACCTCAACTTTACAGAAATCTAACTCAGAAGCGTGCCAGAGTAAATTTACCGTGGATTTAATAATCCTCATGTTATATTCTTCATCTCACAAACTACACGCGTGGGCTTCAGCCGTGTCGAGGGGAGATATTTGTTTATATGGTTAGAATTTCCTAACAAGATTAACTGTGGTAAACAATAGAACCAAAAATGAATCGGTTAACAATGTATAAATAAATACAGGAATTAACAATCAAACTACCTAGAAAAATAAGAGGATATATGTGTCTATTAGAAACATAGAAAATAGGTGCAGTAGGCCATTCGGCCCTTTGAGCCTACACAGCCATTCAATGTGATCATGGCTGATCATCCAACTCAGTATCCTGTACCTGCCTTCTCCCCATACCCCCTGATCCCTTTAGCTACAAGGGCCACATCTAACTCCCTCTTAAATATAGCCAATTAACTGGCCTCAACTACCTTCTGTGGCAGAGAATTCCACAGATTCACCACTCTTTGTGTGAAAAATGATTTTCTCATCTCGGTCCTAAAAGACTTCCCTCCTATCCTTAAACTGTGACCCCTTGTTCTGGACTTCCCCAACATCAGGAACAATCTTCCTGCATCTAGCCTGTCCAACCCCTTAAGAATGTTGTACATTTCTATAAGATCCCCCCTCAATCTTCTAAATTCTAGCGAGTACAAACCGAGTCTATCCAGTCTTTCTTCATATGAAAGTCCTGCCATCGCAGGTATCAGTCTGGTGAACCTTCTCTGTACTCCCTCTATGGCAAGAATGTCTTTCCTCAGATTAGTAGACCAAAACTGTACGCAATACTCCAGGTGTGGTCTCACCAAGACCCTCTCGAGATTCTGCCTGACCTGCTGAATTATTCCAGCATTTTGTGTCTTTGTCAGCAAACCAGCAGCTGCAGTTGTTTGTTTCTGTTCTTTAAAGTTTCAGGGTTCTACAACCACTGTGTGAGCACGTGGCCCACATCACTGGTCACACGCCCACCACCCTTTGTGTAAAATACTTGCCTTGCATATTCTCCATTACACTTTGTCCATCTGACCTTAGAAACATAGAAACATAAAAAACAAATGCAGGAGGAGGCCATTTGACCCTTCAATCCAGCACCGCCATTCATTGTGATCATGGTTGATCATCCACAATCAGTAACCAGTGCCTGCCTTCTCCCCATACACCTTGATTCCGCTAGCCCCTAGAACTCTATCTAACTCTCTTTTAAATTCATCCAGTGAATTGGCCTCCACTGCCTTCTGTGGCAGATAATCCCACAAATTCACAACTCTCTGGGTGAAAAAGTTTTTTCTCATCGCAGTTTTAAATGACCTCCCCTTTATTCTTAGACTGTGGCACCTGGTTCTGGACTCGCCCAACATTGGGAACATTTTTCCTGCATCTAGCTTGTCCAGTCCTTTTATAATGTTATATGTTTCTATAAGATACCCTCTCATCCTTCTAAATTCCAGTGAATACAAGCCCAGTCTTTCCAATCTTTCCTCATAGGACAGTTCCAACATCCCGGGGATTAACCTCGTGAACCTACGCTGCACTGCCTCAATCACAGGGTAGTCCTTCCTCAAATTAGGAGACCAAAACTGCACACAATACTCCAGATGTGGTCTCACCAGGCCCCTGTACAATTGCAGAAGGACCTCTTTACTCCTATGACTATACTCCTATAGTCATCCTCATTTACCGGCCACCTAAACCAAACCCCTCCTTCCTATCTGAATTCACTGAACTCCTCACACTTGCCTCATCCCTCTCCCCACGTCTGCTGCTACTTGGTGACTTAAATATTCATATCGACTCCCCCACCTGCAAGCTCGCATCTGAATTCGCCTTTTTACTTGACAACTTCTCTCTCACTCAGCACGTCACCTTTCCCACCCATGACAAAGGTCACATCCTTGACCTGGTCTGCTCCACAAATCAACCTGTACTCGACCTCTATCCATGCCTCTTCCCCCTCTCTGATCATAAGCTTATACAGTTCACCATCCCTTCTCCGACACCTCGCCCCCGCTTCCTCCGAGAAATCACCTTCCGTAATCTAAAATCCATCGATCCCCACCATCTCTCTGACCTGCTCTCCACCACTCCACCAACCGTAACTTTTAACACATCTTCACCCTGGTACACACCTGCACTTCGTAAGCTGAAACAGACTGGTCGCCGATTTGAACGACTCACAAAGAAATCATCTCTCACAGTCCACCATGAAGCTTACAAACTCCACCTCACTGCCTACAAAGATGCCCTCATTGCTGCAAAATCTGCCTACCTCTCCTCCATATTCACCAACCCCTGCCTAAACCACAGAACCCTCTTCTCCACAGTGGGCAACCTCCTCAAGCCTCGAGCCAACACTCTCCCTACCTCTACTCCGGTTCTCTGCAACTCATTCCTCCACTTTTTCGCTGATAAAATCAGCACCATCTATCAATCTTTATCCCCTGTACCCGACTCCCCAGCATCTACTCCACCACCTACCAAGGCCCCTCCTTTCAACATCTCCACTGACCTCCTTACCCCTCCTCCACACTGCTTCCTCTCCCAGTTTGACCTGGTCACCCCTACTGAAATCTCCAAACTCATCAGCTCTTCCAAACCCACTACCTGCTCCCTCGACCCTCTCCCCACTCCCCTGTTGAAGTCCTGCCTCCCCGTTCTCTGCCCCTACCTCACTAATCTCTTCAACTCCTCATTGTCCCAAGGAATTGTCCCCTCCGCTTTCAAAACTGCTGCTGTCACACCAATCTTAAAGAAACCTGGTCTTGATCCCTCCTCTCTCATTAACTACCGCCCAATCTCAAACCTCCCCTTTCTTTCAAAAACCCTGGAGCGTATCGTTGCGTCACAACTTCATTCCCACCTCCTTGCGTATAACCTACTTGAACCCCTCCATAGCACAGAAACTGCTCTCCTCAAAGTCCTCAACGACCTCCTCACCTCTGCTGACACTGGTTCCCTCAACATCCTCATCATCCTCGACCTGAGCGCAGCCTTCGATACAGTGAACCATAACATCCTGCTTACCAGACTTGGGGACCTTGGCATTGAAGGTTCTGCACTCAGCTGGCTCTGTTCCTACCTTTCCAACAGATCCCACTTCATCTCTCTCCATAACCACACCTCTGCTACAGCCACAGTCACTCAAGGCGTTCCCCAAGGCTCCGTACTCGGCCCCCTCCTCTTCATCATCTACATCCTCCCCCTTGGTCAGATACTCCGCCACTTCAACCTGGACTTCCACTGTTACGCCGATGACACCCAGATCTACCTCGGCACCAAATCCCCCCACAACCCCCCCCCTTTCCCATATCAACTCCTGTTTGTCAGCTATAAAAACCTGGATGCAACATAACTTCCTCAAACTCAACAGTGATAAAACAGAATTCCTCCTCATAAGCTCCAAATCCACACTCAGCAAAATCAATAACCACACTCTCACCATCGACGGCACCACTGTCTCCCCATCTCCCCAGGCCCGCAACCTTGGCGTGATCTTTGATTCCACCATCTCCCTTGAGCCTCACATCCGCCATGTCATTAAAACCTCCTTCTTTCATCTCCGCAACATCGCCAAACTCAGACCCTCTCTCACACCTCCCGCTGCTGAAAGACTCATCCATGCCTTCATCTCCTCCCGACTGGACTACTGCAACTCACTTCTCCTTGGCATCAGCTCCACCTACATCAACCGACTCCAACTGGTCCAGAACGCAGCCGCCCGACTCATCACCCACACCAAATCCTGGCATCACATCACTCCAGTCCTCAAACAACTTCACTGGCTTCCCATCTCCCACCGGATCACCTACAAAATCCTGGTCCTCACCTACAAAGCCCTCCACCATCAGACCCCCCCCATATCTCACTGACCTCCTCTCCCCCTACCAACCCTCACGGTCCCTCAGATCCACATCAGCTGGTCTCCTCTCCATCCACAAATCCAACCTCCGCAGTTTTGGGGACAGAGCCTTCTCCAGGGCAGCTCCCAGGCTCTGGAACTCCTTCCCCCAACTGATCCGCAATTCCGTGTCCCTCACCATCTTCCAGTCCCGCCTCAAGACCCACCTCTTCACCTCTGCCTATCCTTAGCCCCACGTCCCCCTCCCTTTTCATCTGTGCTTGAATTGCCTCATATTGTGTTTTGAATTGAATTCTGTCTTTAATTTGTGTACTAGTCATGTCTCTACTATTTATTTCATTCCCCTTACATGTTTTTCCTCTACTTGCTAAATTTTTGTTAGGGGTCCTTGAGACTCTTGAAAGGCGCCCATAAATAACATTTATTATTATTATTATTATTATACTCAAATCCTCTTGTTATGAAGGCCAACATGCCATTAGCTTTCTTCACTGTCTGCTGTACCTGCATGTTTACTTTCAGTGACTGGTGTACAAGGACACCCAGGTCTCGTTGAACTTCCCTTTTTCCTAATCTAACACCATTGAGATAATAATCTGCCTCCTTGTTCTTGCCACCAGAGTGGATAACCTCACATTTATCTACATTACTAGACTAAGTGGGACCCGTTGGGTCCCATGTTCACACGGGAGGGCTGGTCCCCCGACGCAAAATCCACCTCTCCACCAATTACAATATGGGTGGCCAGTGGGGGGGCTTTCTGGAGCGCTGGTATAGGTTCTTGGGGTGGCAGCTCAGTCCCTCAAGCCTGATCTGCTGGCAGCTCACTCACGGCTGGTGGGCTGGCAGTTGACTCATGGCTATTCCTTGAAATTCCATTTCAAGCAAGGTGCAAGGCCACCAAATTCAAATCCATTTTCCTACCATTTCAAGCAGGGTGCAAGGCCACCAAATTCAAGTGCATTTTCATACCACTTTCAGCAGGGTGCAAGGCCACCAAATTCAGTGCAGTTTCATACCACTTCAAGCAGGATGCAAGGCCGCCAAATTCAAGTGCAGTTTCATTCCACTTCAAGCAGGGTGCAAGGCCATCAAATTCAAGTGCAGTTTCATTCCATTTCAAGCAGGGTGCAAGGCCACCAAATTCAAATGCAGCTTCATACCATTTCATGCAGGGTGAAACCACCATAAAACCACACAAAACACCAAACTCACAGTTCAGTAGGCATTCAGTGTGTTCAGTTGATTCACAGCTCAGACAGAATCATGACCGCTCCCTACACCATCATGCAGAGACTGAGCCACACCCATACTTCCGGGTTTTATAACCCCTCCCCCTCCCACCGGAAAAGGTGTGGCCTTCATGGTGTGATTGACGGGAGAGAGATTCTCAACATTTCTTAAACACTAATAACACTTTTATTTTTCATTGATGGGAAGAATTCTCTGCACCTGCTGTGCAGATGGGGACTGAGTAAGATGGCCAAAAATCACAGCCGTAAGTGGTAGCGTTTTATCCAAAAGCAATATACAGTGCAAACAGGAAATAAGTGCATTTGCAGTAGTGTCTTTTAACTTCAAGCCAAAGCACCCAAACCGCCATTTGCAATAAGTAGTGCCTTTCAACGTCAAACCAAAGCACCTAAGCTGCCATTTGCAGTTAGTGCCTTTCAACTTCAAGCCAAAGCACCCAAGCCACCATTTGCTTTAAGTAGTGCCTTTCAACTTCAAGCCAAAGCTCCGAAGCCACCATTTGCAGTAAGTAGTTCCTTTCAACTTCATGCCAAAGCACTCAAGCCACCATTTGCAGTAAGTAGTGCCTTTCAACTTCAAGCCAAAGCACCCAAGCCACCATTTGCAGTAAGAAGTGCCTTTCAACTTCAAGCCAAAGCACCCAAGCCACCATTTACAGTAAGTAGTGCCTTTCAACTTCAAGCCAAAGCTCCGAAGCCACCATTTGCAGTAAGTAGTGCCTTTCAACTTCAAGCCAAAGCACTCAAGCCACCATTTGCAGTAAGTAGTGCCTTTCAACTTCAGGCCAAAGCACCCAAGCCACCATTTGCAGTAAGTAGTGCCTTTCAACTTCAAGCCAAAGCACCCAAGCCACCATTTACAGTAAGTAGTGCCTTTCAACTTCAAGCCAAAGCACCCAAGCAACCATTTGCAGTTAGTGCCTTTCAACTTCAAGCCAAATCACCCAAACTACCATTTGCTGTAAGTAGTGCCTTTCAACTTCAAGCCAAAGCACCCAAGCCACCATTTGAAGTAAGTAGTGCCTTTCAACTTCAAGCCAAAGCACCGAAGCCACCATTTGCAGTAAGTAGTGCCTTTCAACTTCAAGCCAAAGCACCCAAGCCACCATTTGCAGTAAGTAGTGCCTTTCAACTTCAAGCCAAAGCACCCAAGCCACCATTTGCGGTAAGTAGTGCCTTTCAACTTCAAGCCAAAGCACCCAAACCACCATTTGCAGTAAATAGTGCCTTTCAACTTCAAGCCAAAGCACCCAAGCCACCATTTGCAGTAAGTAGTGCCTTTTAACTTCAAGCCAAAGCACCCAAACAACCATTTGCAGGCAGTGCCATTTTACTTCAAACAAACCATATTTTCATTTTCAAACAACATTAAGGGGACTCACAGTTGAGTAGACATGTGTTCAGTGTTATTCAGAGCTCAGAGAGACGTGATCCTTTGGCTTCATCCATCTTGCAGAGACTGAGTGTGGCACACCACTTCCTGGTTTTATAGTCCCTCCCCCTACCTCCAGCAGGGGCAGCAGAGAGAATGGTGATTTTTTAAATAAATATTAATATCTCTCTGATTTGTCATCGATGGGAAAAATCCTCCAGTCCAGGAAGGCGGAGGGGGGCTCTGAGCGAGGTGGCCAAAAATGACAGGCGTAGATGGCGGCGTTCTCTCAGAAATCGCAGCACAGTTGGCCAAAAGCGGTCAAGATCAGACTTTTAGTAATATAGATACTGCATCTGCCATGCATCTGCCCACTCACTCAACCTGTCCAAGTCACCCTGCAACCTCCAAGTATCCTCTTCGCAGTTCACACTGCCACCCAGCTTTGTGTCATCTGCAAATTTGCTAGTGTTACTTTTAATTCCATCATCTAAATCATTAATATATATTGTAAATAGTTGCTGCCCCAGCACCGAGACTTGCGGCACTCCACTCGTCACTGCCTGCCATTCTGACAGGGACCCATTTATTTATACTCTTTGTTTCCTGTTTGCCTACGAATTCTCTATCCATGTCAATACCCTACCCCCAATACCATGTGGTCTAATTTTGCCCACTAATCTCCCGTGCGAGACCTTATCAAAGGCTTTCTGAAAAACCACAGGCTCTCCTCCTTCCATTTTACTTGTCACATCCTCAAAAAATTCCAGAAGATTAATCAAGCATGATTTCCCTTTCATAAATCCATGCTGACTTGGACCAATACTTTTACTGCTATTCAAATGCGCCGTTATTATTTCTTTAATAATTGACTCCAGCATCTTCCCCACCACCGATGTCAGGCTAACTGGTCTATAATTCAGTTTTCTCGCTCCTTTCTTGAAAAGTGGGATAACATTAGCTATCCTCCAATCCACAGGAACTGATCCTGAATCTATAGAACATTGGAAAATGATCACCAATGCATTTCTAGAGCCACCTCCTTGAGTACCCTGGGATGCAGACCATCAGGTCCTGAGGATTTATTAGTCTTCGGTCCCATCAGTCTACCCAATACTATTTCTCACCTAATGCAAATTTATTTCAGTTCCTGTCTCCTTAGATCCTCTGTCCTCTAGTACATCTGGGAGATTGTTTGTGTCTTCCTTAATGAAGACAGAACCAAAGTACCGGTTCAACTCTTCTGCCATTTCCTTGTTGCCCATAATAATTTCACATGTTTCTGCCTTCAAGGGACCCACATTTGTCTTTACTAATCTTTTTCTCTTAACATACCTAAAGAAGCTTTTACTATCCATCCTTATATTCTTGGCCAGCTTCCCCTCGTACTTCATGTTTTCACCCCGTATTGCCCTTTTCCCAATCCTCTGGCTACCCGCTACTCTTTGCTATGTTATTATACACCTTTTCTTTTAGTTTATTCCACCCCTAACTTCCCTTGTCAGCTACTGTTCCCTTAGAATCTTTCTTCCTTTTTGGAATGAAATGATCCTACATCTTCGGGATTATGCCCAGAAATTCATGCTGTTGCTGTTCCACCATCATTTCTGCTGGGATCCTTTTCCAGTGACTTTGGCCAGCTCCTCTCTCATGCCTTCATAGACCCCTTTGTTCAACTGCAACACTGACACTTCCGATTTAACCTTCTCTCTCTCAAATTACAGATTAAAACTTATCATATTATGGTCACTACCTCCTAGCGGTTCCTTTACCTTGAGTTCCTTTATTAAATCTGATTCATTGGACAACACTAAATCCAGAATTGCCTTTTCTCTGGTCGGCTCCAATACAAGCTGCTCTAAGAATCCATATCGGAGGCACTCTACAAACTCCCTTTCTTGTGGTCCAGAACCAACCTAATTTTCCCAGTCTACCTGCATATTGAAATCTCCCATAACCACGGTGGCATTACCTTTGTTACATGCCTGTTTTAACTCCTGCTGCAAGTTGCACCCTATTTCCAGGCTACTGTTTTGGGGTCTGTACATAACACCAATTAGTGTCTTCTTGCCTTTACAATTCCTCAATTCTATACACAGCGACTCTACATCGTCAGTCCCTGTCACCCCTCACAAGGGAATGAATTTCATCCCTCACCAACAGAGCTACCCCACCTCCTCTGCCCACCTGCCTGTCCTTTGTATAGGATGTATAACCCTGAATATTCAGTTCCCAGCCCAGATCCTCCTGCAGCCATGTCTCTGCAATCCCCACAATGCCATATCTACCAATCTCTAACTGAGACCCAAGCTCATCCACTTTACTTCTTATACATTGTGCATTCATAAATAATACTTTTAATCCATTACTCACCTCACCTTTCACATCGATTCCTATTTCACTTGGCCATACTCTCCTATCCCTTCGTGAGCTTTCTGCCTCGTTAATTCTGGTGACTTTCTTAACTTTTCCTATACTTTCTTTTCCTTTAACTCCATCCTTGTATTTCCAATTTGTCTCCTTCCCCCCACTACTTAGTTTAAACCCACCCATGTAGCAGTGGCAAACATGCCTGCCAGAATGCTGGTCCCCGCCTGTTAAGGTGCAATTCACCCTTACCCCAAAACAGATACCAGTGGTCTAAGAATCTAAATCCCTGCCCCCTGCGCCAGCTCCTCAGCCACATATTCAGATCCCCTATCTCCCTGTTCCTGCCCTCACCAGCATGAGGAACTGGAAGCAAACTGGAGATAACCACCCTGGGGGTCTTGCTTTTCAGCCTTCTTCCGAGCTCTCTAAAGTCACGCTGCAGAATCTCTTGGTACACAAAAAAGCTGGAGAAACTCAGTGGGTGCAGCAGCATCTATGGAGCGAAGGAAATAGGCAACGTTTCGGGCCGAAACCCTTCTTCAAACCCTCCAACTCTGCAGAATCTCTTTCCTCTTCTTCCCGACGTCATTTGTGCCGACATGCACTCCCGCTTATTGCTGCGCCCCTTCCTCCTTGAGGGTGCCCTGCAATCAGTCCATGACGTCCTGGATCCTGGCACCAGGGAGGCAACACACCATCCTTGAATCCCGCCTGTTGCCGCAGAAACCCCTGTCTGTACCTCTCACGATGGATTAAAACTATGCTCTCAAGTATTTGGGGAATTAAGGTTCTGACTGTCTACCCTATCTAAGCCTCTCATAATTTTATACACCTGTCTCAGGTCTCCCCGTTACCCCCAGTGTTCCAGAGAAAACAATCCAAGTCTGTCCAACCTCTCCCTGTAGCTAAGACTCTCTAATCCAGTCATCATTCTAGTAATCTTCCTCTGCACTTACTCCAAAGCCTCCAAATACTTCCTGTAATGGGGCGATCAGAAGGGCATCACATTGGCGCAGCGGTAGAGCTGCTGCCTTACAGCGCCAGAGACCCGGGTTCAATCTGGCTATGGGTGCTGTCGGTACAGAGTGTTTGCATTCTTCCAGGTGCTCCAGTTTCCTCCCACACTCCAAAGATGTATAGATGTGTGGGTTAATTGCCTTTGATATAATTGTAAAGATTGTTTGTAGTGTGTAGGATAGTGCTGGTGTATCGAGATCGCTGGTCGGCACGGTCTCCGTGGCATGATTCCGTACTGTACCCTAAAGTCTAAAGTAAAAGAACTGTATGCAATACTGCAAATGCATTAAACACTCCCGACTCTTGTCCTGCACAGTAATTGGTACAAAGCTCCAATTCACTGGTATGAAATGCTTTTAGACATTTCTGAGGAATGTCTTAAAATACTGTTATTTTCAATCCTAGAAATGTTTACAGCATTCTAAATTTTATGTGGCCTGAAGAAAATTTTGATGAAATGCATTTCCTGATCCTCATTTCTATAATGACTTCCAATCTATTTTACAGCAGGGTGGCATTTCATAACTTGAGGATAACTTTCTGTAGGAACAACACTGTGTTAGGAAACCCATACAGTTTGTATTCTTTGCTTTTTATACCCACACCTTCAATAGACAATAGACAATAGACAATTGACAATAGGTGCAGGAGTAGGTCATTTGGCCCTTCGAGCCAGCCATTCAATGTGATCATGGCTGATCATCCCCAATCAGTACCCCGTTCCTGCCTTCCCCCATATCCCCTGACTCCGCTATTTTTAAGAGCCCTATCTAGCTCTCTCTTGAAAGCATCCAGAGAACCTGCCTCCACCGCCCTCTGAGGCAGAGAATTCCACAGACTCACCACTCACACAGACACACAGATTCACCATGCACATAGAATATATTATTTAAAAGAACTGACCTTGTTGAATTCCCACGTCTTAATTATTTTTTTATAGAATATTGTAACACACTGAACATTGTGAGATTCACACATTTCTGTGAGTAAATGTTGATTGACTTTTTGAAGTTTGTATGTTGACCGTGTGGAGATCCTCCGGGTGCTCTGGGTTCCTCCCACATCCAAAAGACGTGCGGGTTTGTAGGCTAATTGGCCCTCTGTAAATTGCCCCTAGTGTGTAGCAACGATCCTATAGCGGAGCAAGATGGACCACTATTGCTAAATGCAATGGGCTGACGTGTAGTACGCAACGGAACGGAACGTGGGCCTCTTTTTCATCCATTTCCGTAACCGGACCGGACTGGACCTGACCCGAGCCGACCCGCAGTGTAATCAGCGTTGCGGGGGAACAGTTTGTGTTAATAAGATATAATTCTGAAAATGAGGAGAAGATTTTTCCAAATAACTTTTATTTTTACGAGGATGTTTCCGTAACCGGCTTCCGTCTCCGCACTATTATCCTATGGGATCTTTGGTGCGGAGACGGAAGCCGGTTACGGAAATGGGGCCTTAAATTACCCATGGATCTGCCCATGACCGTAACACGTCTTTTTCGTCGAGTGGACCATCTTGCTCGCGATAGGATCTTTGGTGTGTAGGGAGTGGATGAGAAATTGAGGGAACATAGAACTATTGTGAACGGGTGATCGATGGTCGGTATGTCTCGGTGGGCCGAAGGGCCTGTTTCCATGATGTATCTTTCAATTTAAATTCAATTCAATTTTAACGCTACAGCATGGAAGGAAGCCCTTCGTCGACCATCGATCACACGTTCACATTAGTTCCCCAAATTTCTCTTCCACTCCCTACACATTAGTGGCAATTTACAGAGGGTCAATTAACCTGCAACCTTGAAAAGAAACCGGAGCATCCAGAGGAAACCCACGTGGTCACAGGGAGAACGTGTAAACTCCGCATACACAGACAGCACCCGAGGTCAGGATTGAACCTGGATCTCTGGCCCTATGAGGCAGCGGCTCTGCCAGCTGCGCCACTGTGCCACCCCTAAAATGTGGCACTGTGCCACCCAGTTCATTGGCTATATTTAAGAGGGAGTTAGATGTGGCCCTTGTGGCTAAGGGGATCAGAGGGTATGGAGAGAAGGCAGGTACGGGATACTGAGTTGGATGATCAGCCATGATCATATTGAATGGCGGTGCAGGCTCGAAGGGCCGAATGGCCTACTCCTGCACCTAATTTCTATGTTTCTATGTTTCTATGTTTCTATGTTGTGTGTTTGGGAACAGGTGTGACTGTCACCCTGCAGGTGAACCTGCACGTGAAAGGTCACCTTGGCTGCTTCAACTCAGCTGAACTCCAACAGCAAGTCTAGAGAAGCAGTGAATCTGCCAAGGACACCAAGCAACCATGATCAAATGTGCTGGATAGCTCTGACAGGTATGTATGTGGAGGCATTTTTATGCTTCGTCTATCCGGCATTTAGAATTATTTAAAAAGTAGAAAAATATTTGACCCTTTTTAATAAAATAACTTAAAAAGCCAAAATTGAAAAAGAAGCACACCCCCAAAATATAATAATCAAATGTAAAACTTTATTCCCTGCTTTCCGACCTGCAGCCCAAATTTTGGTAATGCAGGCAGATAAGAGTTGGTCTTGATATCATGTTCGGCATAGACATTGTGGGCCAAAGGGTCTTTTCCTGTACTATACTGGTCGATGTAGAACTGCAGATGCAGGTTTATACCAAAGAGACACAAAATGCTGGAATAACACAGCAGGTCGGGCAACATCTCCTGAGAAAAAGGAGGAAGAAGGGTTTTGGCCCAAAACGTTGCCTATTTCCTTCCCTCCATAGATGCTGCTGCACCCTCTGAGTTTCTCCAGCTTTTTTGTGTACCTTGGGTGATATTTCAGATCGGGACCCTTCTTCACACTGAGGAGGGGGTGGTAGTAGGGGGAGTGGTGGGAGGGTGGGTGGGGGTGGGAGGGTGGGGAGAGCTGGAGGCAAGAATGGACCAGGACCAGTTAATTCCCTGAATGGTCTTCCTCTATTCTCATCTCCTGCTCTTCAAACCTCCCAACCTTCAGTCTGAAGAATGGTCTCGATCCTATTCCTTTTTCTCCAGAGATGCAGCCTGACCCGTTGAGTTACTCCAGCACTTAGTGTCTATCTGTACTGTTCTACGTTCTATTTTATACACAGCACTATTTTTACATGCTGACTGCATCAGCAGATTCAGGGGATATTTGCTTATATTCATTTATTGTGGTGTGGCAAATATTACAAAAATCTTAATATAATGGATCATTTGTGTCAGGAATGGGCTGGAAGAATTAACTTAAAAGTATCAGCTGAGAGTGTTGACTCAAGCTTACATTGTGTGTCAGACAGTAGACATTAAGTCTGTTGTGCAAGTTTTCTGCCAATTCATCCTTCTTTAATATGCTTTTGTTGTGCGACATTGGACAGTAACTTAAAAAGCATCGAGGCTCCTTCCTCGTGAAATATTCCAAGATAAGTTGGAACAAGATTTTTAATATTTACGCCCTATATTTGCGAAACGGCTGTTAAAAAATAATATTTTGTCATTTTCTTTTTCATTTCCTGTATTCCTTTGTTCATGCAAAATTGAATAGATAATTTGTTCAAAGTTTACGGTAAGAGTCAGCCACAGAATATCACACATCTGCACCACACACTCTGACCATATGCTGGGCATATTCTGATGGGCAATTGCGAGCAGTTCAAAGCCTGTTTGTTCCTTTCTTCTCCGTTAGATATTTTCCATCCCTTTCTCTTTTGTTCTTGTCAGCACAATTATAATTATCCTAAGCCGCAAAAAGAAATCCCTGACTTTTATGCTCGTTCTCCACGATTGTTCTTTTCCCTGCCCTTTTCCACTTCCAGGCGATTTCACCCGCAGACCAGCGGTGGGGCAGAGGGGGATGAATGGCTGGCAGAGCGGTGGGTGGTCAGAAACACCCAGCGAGTGGAGAACGGGACGAATCGGAGCTGGCAACAGCTAAATACTGCAGGAAGTCACCAGGCTGCAGGAACAAGATGAATGGCACCTGGTTCACAAGCGTTCAGCTCTGTCTTGAAGTCTTCTTGGCTTGGTCATCGATCCCGTGCTCACAGACACCCACAGGTGCTGCGATTACCTCTTATGACACAGTGTCTAGCTGTGGTGGACCCAGTTATAACTTAGGAATTTAACTTACTTTATTATGTCATTTATTTTGTCTTTACATTTTTTTATTACATCTTTTACACATTTTTTCCCTTTCCAGCCCAATATTTTGCATTCTCTTTTGAGTTTAAGTTTAGTTTTAGTTTAGAGATGCAGCATGTAAACAGGGCCTTTGATCTACCGAGTCCGCACCGACCATCGATCGCCCATTCACACTAGTCCCATGTTATCCTACATCTGCATCCACTAGGGACAATTTGCAGAGGGCCAATTAACCTACAAACCCGCACGCCTTTGGGATGTGAGATGAAACCGGAGCACCCGGAGGGAACCCGCGCAGTCACATGGAGAACATGCCAACTCCACACACAGACAGCATCCGGAATCAGGATTGAAGCCGGGTCTCTGTAGCTGTGAGGTAGCAGCTCTACCCGCTGCCCCACTATTGCGATGTCACCATTCTGCAGTACTTCTGTGTCGCACATTTCTGGAACTCGACAAATTTATGCACGTCAATAGCAAGTGAGAACGCAAAGATAACTGGAAGGTTTAGAAAACAAAGCAGATTAAATATTTAAGGGGGATTTGTACCCTGCTAGTGCAGGAATGCATAACGAGTGTTGCTCTCCTCCCATGAAACGGGACCATTGAGAAGACAGCTTTCATAATGCAAGGTCGTGGACGGATTTGAATGTGGGGGGTGTCCAGGTTGGATGGCAGGTCGATCACCTATAACACAGTCTCCTGCAACCTGCAGACGTTTTCAGATGATTCTGCAATTGTGGGCTGCATCAGGGAGGGGAGTGAAACTGTATACAGAGGTGTAGTCAACGACTTTGTTGAGTGGTGTGGGCTGCATCACCTGCAGCTCAACACTGACAAGACTAAGGAGTTAGCGGTGGACTTTAGGAGGAGAGGAACACCCCTGTCCTCTGTCTCCATCAATGGTGTGGATGTGCAGTTTACCAAGGAGTACAAGAACCTTGGAGTGTACCTAGACAATAAACTGGACTGGTCCAGGAACACTGAGGCCCTGTACAAGAAGGGACAGAGCCGGGTGTACATTTTGAGAAGGCTCCGCTCCTTCAACATCTGCAGTGAGATTCTGCAGATATTCTGCCAATCGGCGTAGCCAGTGCCATCTGCTTTGCTGCCGTGTGCTGGGGCAGCTGGGTGAAGGCTGCAGACACCAACAGGATTAACAAACTCATCAGGAAGGCTGGCTCCGTCCTGGGGGCGGAGTTGGATTCATGGGAGGTTGGTCTTGGAGGGGAGGATGCTCCTCAAACTGCGGAGCACCTTGGACAATACAGCTCATCCCCTCTATGACACACTGGTCAACCTGAGGAGCACCTTCAGCAACAGACTGGTTCCACCAAGATGCAGCACAGAACGACACAGGAGATCCTTCTTTCCTGTGGCCATCAAACTGTACAACTCCTCCCCCTTCTGTCATGGGGTAGACTCAGGCACGGAAATCGCTAACAAAATATAGAGGGGACCGAGGGACGGGGGGACACAATTTCTTGGCGGCCGCGCACGCATGCGCACTCACACACACACGCGCGAGGCTTCAGAGGCTCAATCCAGTGCTAAATGCAGCTCAACTCAGCCTGTCTCGCCGGGTTAACCTTCAGCCCTGCCTGGACTGACAGGACCTCAGCTCTGCTTCTCCACGCTGACTGTAAGCCTGGGCCATGACTGTTGTATGACTGTTGGCCGACCAACTTCCCTCCCGGGATAAATAAAGTTCTATTGTGTCGTATCGTAGGTCTTTGCCAGCATTGCCGAGTTCTGCACTCGCTGTGAGGAGTCAGCCTTAGGCACACAACCTACAACAGTACCATCATGGACTGCTCCCAGGTGGACATTGACCGGCCATCTACGCAGCTAAACGCCAGAGAGAGAGAAACACTGCCTGCTTTTATCTCAGATTTCCATCATCTGCTGTATTTTGCCTCCGGACTACCCTTTCCAGCAGGTCCTGCAGAGTAGACTTGATGGGCCCAATGGCCTATGACATGAACTTATTACACAGTGTGAAACACACGCTGAACAAGTCTCGGGAGGGTGGAAGGCTGAAAATGCAGGCTATAAATTCCATGTGGCACCAGCAACAAGAAAAAAGCCACTAATCTTCAATCACTTCCAGAATGGTAACACCACTGCAACATGTCCTGAAGAGCATAAAACAGCCAGACAAGGCCTTCATTCTCTGGTCTTACCAATTCCTATCTTCTGCAGGCTTCTAATACATAACTAAAGTGAAATGACGCTCAGCAGAACTGAAATCCCATTCCCCCTATTGTGTTCTGCATGAATGCTGCCAGTTTGTACCAGCTTTGTGTTCTCTCGCTGTTCAAACTTCATTTTTAGGACAGCTGAATGATTTCCTTGTAGAAAGATTTAGTGTGCTAGCTAGTTAGAATGTTCACTGACATGCTTGTCATCTGATGACACTAACCTTCTCCCAACTGAGGAATACTCAAACCCCGCTCATAAATAAGTCAACCCACAATGTACAACTGTTGTTAGCTCCTCAAGTTGTTATTTCTTTCCTTGCTGCTACATGGAAAGAGGTACGTTGCAGAAGTTCCTTAATCATCAACTTAGAGACTTATGGGCCTGTCCCACTTGGCGATTTTTTTAGGCAACTGCCAGCGACTGTCAAAGTCGTAGCAGGTCGCCGAAAAACCAGCGACAACCTATGTCGCCCTGGCGACAACCTGCGACAGCACCCACGTCAAGCTACTATCATTGGCGTCAAACCCACTGTCGCCGAACATTTTTCAACATGTTAAAAATTTAGTGGTGACCAGAAAGATGCTACGACATTTTGCGCGACTGAGGAGACTACTCTCGGCGACAAACTAGTCGCCTGTAATTGCCTAAAAAATCGCCTCAGTGGGACAGGCCCATTAGACTCAAGGAATTGCTGACACTGGTTTACAAGGAAATACACAAAGTGCTGGAGTAACTCAGCAGGTCAGGCAGCATCGCTGGAGAACATGGATAGGATATAAAAGGGATTTTTAACTTCACTGAATGTCAGTTGAATCCTGCTCTCAAAGTGGTCTTTTTTCTGCCACATGGAAAAGGTTTACATCATATTTGTATCCCATTGCAACAATTTAGTTTAATTTAGAGATACAGCGCGGAAACAGGTCCTTCGGCCCACCAAGTCCCCGTCGACCCGTGATCCCCGTACACTAGCACTATCCCACACATTGCGATCAATTTACAATTTTTTCCGATAACAATTATCCTGCAAACTTGTATGTCTTTGGAGTGTGGGAGGAAACCGGAGATCCCGAGTAAAATCCACGCAGGTCACGGGAAGAATGTACAAATTACACACAGAGACAGCACCCGTAGTCAGGATTGAACCTGGATCTCTGGCAATGTAAGGCAGCAACTCTACTGCTACGCCACTGTGCCACCCCAGAAATTAAAAACAGCCACAATCCTCCTTCAGACTTAGAGACTTGTGTTAGTATGGCCTACAACCTGTGTTAGAATGTCACAGAGTCACTGAGTAACATTCTAAATTGTACCACACTGCAGGTGAATATAGCAGTCATTTTGCGCACAAGTTTTCACAAACCATAATAACTCAATAATCTGGCGTGGAGATATTATGAGTATTGCCTCCTGCGCTAATATTTCAGTTTCTAAACGAGTGGCTATTCCTTGTATCAGCACAGCAGTTGCTAGTCTAAGCTTTAATGACGTACTCCTTCCATGATCATAAACTATTAAGGAATCTCATTTTAAACTTTAAACTCTAATTTTGTACAGCAGAATATTTGCAATTTAAAGGCACAAAAATATTTATTCACTGCGGTAAACTTCTGGCACCTAGTGGTGGCATCAAAGCATTACGGCACAAGTCCGCTAAATGGAACCACATAGCATTTTGACTCAGGGCCTAATTGCTCCAACTCATTGATGACCTCTAACGACACTGTTGAAGCCCACAGAGTTAACAATCCTAATCCTTACATAGCTTAAAGAGGAGACACATGGAACTGCAGATGCTGGAATCTGAGACCAAAAGATATTGGAGCAGGGTTAGGCCATTCAGTCCATCGAGTCCGCTCCGCCATGCAATCATGGCTGGTCTGTTTTTTCTTCTCAATTCCAATATCCTGCCGTCTCTTATTAACCTTTGACACCCTTTTTATCCCCTATTTCTCTAAATCATTCCTATCCACTAATCTGTCCAAATGTCTTTTAAGTGTTATTATGTCTGCCTCAACCACCTCCTCTGGCAGCTTGTTCCACATACCCACCATGTGTGAAAATGCTGCCCTTCGGGTTTCTATTATATTCTTCCCCTCTTACCTTAAAGTTATGTCATCTTGTTCTAGATTCCCCTACTGTGCATTCACCCTATCAATTCCCCTCATGATTTTATACACCTCTATAAGATCACCCCTTAGCCTTCAGCGCTGCAAGGAATAAAGTCCTAGTCTGCCCAACCTCTTCCGAGGGCTCAGGCCCTCGAATCCAGGCAACGTCCTCGTAAATCTATTCTGCACTACTAACTTAATGACTTTCTGCAGTTGTACAGAGCCCTAGTGAGACCACACCTGGAGTATTGTGTGCAGTTTTGGTCCCCTAATTTGAGGAAGGACATTCTTGCTATTGAAGGTGTGCAGCGTAGGTTTACAAGGTTAATTCCCGGGATGGTAGGACTGTCATATGCTGAGAGAATGGAGCAGCTGGGCTTGTACACTCTGGAGTAGAAAGATGAGAGGATTTCTCATTGAAACATATAAGATTGTTAAGGGTTTGGACACGCTAGAGGCAGGAAACATGTTCCTGATGTTGGGGGAGTCCAGAACCATGGCTTACTCCTTATTTAAGAATAAGGAGTAAGCCATTTAGAACGGAGACGAGGAAACACTTTTTCTCACAGAGAGTGGTGAGTCTGTGGAATTCTCTGCCTCAGAGGGCGGTGGAGGCAGGTTCTCTGGATGCTTTCAAGAGAGAGCTAGATAGGGCTCATAAAAATAGCAGAGTCAGGGGATATGGGGAGAAGGCAGAAACGGGGTACTGATTGGGGATGATCAGCCATGATCACATTGAATGGCGGGGCTGGCTCGAAGGGCCAAATGGCCTACCCCTGCACCTATTGTTTATTGTCAATTGTCTATTGACATCCTTCCTGTTGCAGGCTGACCAAAACTGAACACAATACTCCAGATGCTGTCTCATGTCTTGTACAACTGTAACATATTGAAGAAAAAAACTGTAGCACTATCTGGTTTTAGGATGTGGCCAGCAATAGCATACCAATTTTTTATGAGCTGGATGATATTAACGTCAACCGCAGTGTGGGTCTGGAGTGGTATGTTGCCCAGATGAAATACCATAAGAACCAGTTGCATTTTCACAACAGTCTGGTAGCATTTCCGATCATTTTCTATTTATTGATTGAATGTAAGGTATGTTCGGTCTTGTGTCTATTTGCACTCTTTAGCGTTGTTAGTCGAGTCCCTTGAGTCAAGAATGTTTTATTATCATGGGTGCCAAAACGGAATAACAGACAAAGTACTCAAGAGAAGTAATAAACACACACAAACATGTTCAATAAATACAAAACCCCAATATAGTGCAAACCAAACAAAAGCACAAAGTCCCTAGTACAACCCAGACCGTTCATAGTTCAGAGTTTAGTTTGTGGTTGTAGTGTTCAAGAGCCTGATGGTTGTTGGGAAGAAGCTGAACATGGAAGTCTCCGTTGTTAGGCTCCCATAAGTACCGCCCAATGGACTGGGTCCTTGATGATGCTGGGTGCCTTTAGATGGTGGGGAGGTGAGTACCCATGATGGAGTGGGCAGTGTGTGGTGGGGAGGTGAGTACCCATGATGGAGCGGGCAGTGTTCACCACTTTTTGTAATCTTCTTCAATATCGGGCGATTACCGGCTGTTTAGATTGTCCCCAGGCTGTGATGCAACTAATCAACATCCTCTCTGTAGTAGGCATGTAAAAGTTCAAGAAAGCATTTGCCGATTTGCTGAATCACCTCATCTTCATGCTCATAAGACATAGGATCAGCATTAGGCCATTCGGACCATTGAGTCTATTCTGTCATTCGATCATGGCTGATCCATTTTTCCTTCTCACTCTCATTCTCCTGCCTTCTCCCCATAACCTTTGATGCCTTTACATATCAAGAACCTATCAATCTCTGCATTAAAAATACCCAATAACTTGGCCTTCACCGACGACTGTGGCAATGAATTCAACTGATTAACCACCATCTGGCTGCAGAAATTCCTCCTCATCTCAATTCTAACGGTATGTCCTTTTATTCTGAGGTTGTGCCCTCTGGTCTTAGACTCTCCTACTGGTGGAAGCATCCTCACCACATCCACTCTGTCTGGGGCTTTCAGTATTCGGTGAAGTATCCTTCTAAGGAAGTATCACCATTGTCAGCAACCTTTTGCAATGTAAATCATGAATCAGCCACAATGTGATTAAGACATTCTGTTTGATCCTGAAATCGGTAACACCTGTACTTTTTCCAGTTTAAATACAGTGAACCCTCGTTCAGGTAAGGTATCACCATTGCACAAGTATTAGAAACAAACGACTGCAGTTGCTGGTTAATACACAAAATGGACACAGAGTGCTGGAGTTACTCAGCGGGTCAGGCAGCATCTCTGGAGAACATGGATAGGTGGCGTTTTGGGTCAAGACCCTTCTTCGGACCCTCGGTCCGGAACTGGGACTGGAATGCAGATGAGTTGATGGGTTGCAGCCTGCTGCCGGCCAGGGGAGAGGCGAGGATCGGCGAGTCAATGGTCGCGGCCCACGGGCAGCTGGAGTGCGGGTGAGGATCGGCAATGGTGTAGGGAGGCACGACCTGGAAGCGTGGGAGGAAGTAGTGTAGGCTGCAAGCGTCCGGGAGGCAGTTCAAGTTGGGGGTAACATCGACCGGCATTGACGTCCATCCATTATGAACTAATTCCCTTATAAAGAGGTCCATTAAAATGGGGGTTTGCTCTGCACCATTCCTATAACAGGGTGACCAAAACTGTAGATCTCACAGCCCTCCTATGTAAGTACATCCTTGGTCACTTTGCTCTCCGTCAGGTTTAAACATTTCTCCCTCACAGCAGGAGAGACAATTGTGAACAACAGGGGTAACAATGACAGGAGGATCTGTCACCTCTGCAATGAGACACCTTTCACACTGGCAAATTGGAATCTCGTCAGCACACACATAATAACACAGGAGGAAGGGGAATGGGAGCTGGCAAATTATGCAGTGATCCTGGGTGTCGTTTATGACGAATGTGTATACTTACACAATGATCATTTCATATAACCCTCAAATGTGTGAATGGATCCATGGCATCATGGAGCCCTCTGAACCAGCAATGTGTCCATAACAATCAAGATGGCTCATCTAAGCATCTCCCATTTACTCACTGTTTGGCCCATATCCATCTATACCTTTCTTATCCATGTACCCATATATTGTCATATTACTTGCCTCAACTACCTCCTCTGGCAGCTCGTTCCATACACCAACCACCCTCTGTGTGAAGAAGCTGCCCCTCAGGTTACTATTAAATCCTTCCACTCTCATCTTAATCCTCTTTGTCCTGGTAATTTAATTACGGTGTAGAATAATGTAATTTCTGTTAACATACCTTATAAAGTACCTGAAACAAATACTGCACAGTGCAATATCTAACAGCCTACATAACAGAGGTGGCACAGTGACACAGTGGTAGAGCTGCTGCCTTACAGTGCCAGAGACCCGGGTTTGATTCTAACTCTGGGGTGCTGTCTGTACGGAGTTTGTACGTTCTCCCCGTGACCATGCAGATGCAGAGTCTTGTGGATGGAAGGTATGAGGGTCTTATTCATTGTTTGTTGTCCTCTATAAACCATGAGTAAAAATTGTCACATGGACTTTTATTATAAAAGTTTTATCAATCATTTAAGAAATGGAATGTTCACTGTTGTCTGGTAAATAATCTCCATGAATACATTGTAGAAGCAAGGAACTGCAGATGCTGGTTTACAAAAGAAAGTGCTGGAGTAACTCAGCGGGTCAGACAGTATCTCTGGAGAACATGGACAGGCGATATTTTGGGTCGAGACCCTTTGTCTGAAGTATAGACCAGGCTCGAAACGTCACCTATCCATGTTCTCCAGAGATGCTACCTGACCCGCTGTGTTACTCCCGCATTTGTGTCTTATTCGGTAAATACAATGTTTATTCCATAAGTTTAGTTTATTGTCATGTGTATCAAGGCACGGTGAAACGCTTTTTTGCTGCATGCTAAGGAGCAAGACTATACATGATGGTAATTGAGACAGACGTCCACAGTGTACAGATACAGGTTGGTGATAAGATGGTTCAATCGCCTACCTAGAATGTAAAAGGAGAGATGGGAAGGTGTCAATGTCACAGTGATGCAGCCTAGAGTTGCTGCCTCACAGCACCAGAGAGCCGGGTTCATATCCTGACTATGGGTGCTGTCTGTATATGTTTGTACGTTCTCCCTATGACTGCATGGATTTTCTCTGGGTGCTCCGTTTTACTCCCACACTCCAAAGACGTACATTGCCTTCAGTAAAATTGTAAATTTCCCCTGGTATGTACGATGAGTGTAAGTGTGCGGGGATCGCTGGTTGGTGCATATTTGGTGGGCCGAAGGGCCTGTTTCTTTGTTGAATCTCCAAACTAAACTAAACTAAAGCCATCACTACTCTTCCCTCCCCCCACCCTCCCACTGTGGGGGTAGGGGGTGGAGGATAATGTTGCCTCTTCACCACCTGATCACGGGGACTCTCCCCTATCCCCCCACCCCCCCCCCCCCCCCCCCCACCCGGCAACCTACTTGACCTCAAGAATCCTGGTGCAGGGACCAGTGCCAGTCCAAGAGTGAGCGACCTCTGACCTCTGACCAGGTCCATAGGTCAGCGGGAGGTGGTGAGGGACGAGTGGGATGGAGGGAGGAGAAGGAAGGAGGGAGACAGGGGGGGGAGAGGGGGAGATGGTGTGGGAAATGTGGGCGGAGAATGGAGAGAGGAGGCTTCAGCAAACTTAATTTGAGCTTTCTATCGACGAATATTAGGCCGAGTAATCCTTCCTTCATAATGGAGGTGAATGATTGGAGCGTGCAGGTTAGAAATTCCTTTCAGTGAACTTGAATAGAGAGTGCTGGGAAAGACAAAACTGTTTTTTTTGCAAATTTCTTGTAAATGCGTGTGACCCATTTGCCCATGTGACCCGTATGCAGAGATTATCCAATTTGCAGATAACATATTATCAGAAAATGACACACTAGAGTGCTGGAGAAACCTAGAGGGTCAGACAGCATCTCTGGAGAACATGGATAGGCGACGTTTCAGGTCGGTAAAATGTCCCGACCTGAAACGTCACCCACGCATGTCCCCCACAGGTGCTACTTGACCCGCTGAGTTACTCCAGCACTTTGTGGTTAGTTTAGTATTTAGTTTAGAGATACAGTCGGGAAACAGGCCCTTCAGCCCACCGAGTCCACACCGACCAGCGATCCCCGCATATGAACACTACCCTATACACACTAGTGACAATTTACATTTTCATATCGCCAATTAATCTACAAACCTGTACGTCTTTGGCGAGTGGGAGGAAATGTAAATTATAGACACAATGAGCTGTTATTTTCTCTCTTGAAGTTCTCGGAGAAAACCCACGCAGGTCACGGGGAGAACGTACAAACTTCGTACAGACAGCACCCATAGTCGGGATCGAACCCGGGTCTCTGGTGGTACAAGCACTGTAATGGGCCTGTCTCACTCAGGCAATTGTTTGGGCGACTGCCGCAAAATTTTCAACATGTTGAAACATTTTTGGTGACAATGGCGACAATTTTTGCTGTCGTAGGTTGTCGCCAGGTTGTCGTAGGTGAATTCCATTAAAACTAGTGCCTGGCCTAAAGAGTCGCCTAAGTGGGACAGGCCCATAAGGCAGCAACTCTACCACTGTGCCGCCCTGTTCTACGCAAGCTTCCAGCATCTGCAGTTCCTCGTCTCTCTGTAAAGTGAGAAGAGCACAACACAACCTTTGTACAGGGACACAGCTAATTCTGCCAAGTTCACATTCATTCAATCAACAACATTGTCCGTTTCCAAATATTTGCGGAGAAAAGCACACAGAATCTATGTGTCCATGGGTCACATTCAACGTTGTTTTTTGGTGTTTATTTTAATCCACCTTTATATATTTCAATCGGTTGTAGGCAGCAGTTGGAAGGAACGCAATTATGTTCTTAATAAAGATTAGACTCAACAGCATGTTGGGTCGGGATACTTCTTCATTCTAACCTAAAACATTGCCTGTCCCTCCTTCCTTCTCCCTCCCTCCCTCCCTCCCACCCTTCCCTTCTCTCTCCTTCCTCCGCCATCATTTCCCTCACCATATCCCCCCACCTTCTCTCTCCCTTCTTTCTCCACAGATGCTGCCTGTGTTCCTGGGTCCACTGTGTTCCTCTATCACTTTATGCTGATTTGCAGATAGAGTACAGCAGGGTAACAGGCCCATCGGCCCATCTTGGCCATGCTGACAAATGTGCTGCATCTAAGCTAGTCCCACCTGCCCATGTTTGGACATTTCGCCCTAAACCTTCCCTACACAACTATCTATCTAAATGTATTTTAAATGTTATTATAGTATCTTCCTCAATTACATATATCCTCTAAATGAAAAGGTTGCCCCTCAGGTTACGATTAAATCTTCCCATCTCACCTTAAACCTACGTCCTCTGGCTTTTGATTCCCATTCTGTTTAAAAGACAAAGTCTGAAGAAGGGTCTTGACACAAAACGTCACCTATTCATTTCCTCCAGAGATGCTGCCTGACCTGCTGAGTTACTCCAGCTGTTTGTGTCTATCTACAAAGCCATTCACCCTGCCTATTCCCCTCTGGATCTTAAACACATTCAAAAAATGGGATACAAAGTGCAGGAGTAACTCAGCAGGTCAGGCAACATCTCTGGAGGACAAGGATAAGTGACGTTTCTGGTCAACCACAAATGCTGATAATATCTGCTGAAGAAGGGTCCCGACCCGAAACATCGCCTATCCATTGTTCTCCAGAGATGCTGCCTGACCCACTGAGTTACTCCGGCACTCTGTCATTTTCTGATGATATGCTATATCTTCTATCTACAGATTAGATAACCTCTGCATACGGGTCACATGCAGGCATGTGAGACTGGATTTTGGCAACATGTTCGGCACAGACTTTGTGGGCCGAATGGCCTGATCTTGTGCTGTGCTGTTCTATCTTCTATAAGAACTGTTGATTAAATACCGTCTGAGTGTGATGGATTAACACAACGTGGTAATATAACAGGACAAATGTGAAAGTATCCAGTACTTGGAGTCAATTTTCAGGGAACATTGAATAGAGACAGTCAACGTTATTGTTGGGAGAACATTGCTTCAATAGAAAGAACTAGGAAAGGCCCTTGCTATATTTCAGAGTATACTAACACATAGGAGTAGAGAAAGGTCTATCTGTGTTGGGTGGCATGGCAGTGATGAGACCTGAACCACCATGATATTGGCTCTTCAGTTTGAAGTGTCAGAGTCATAGAGCCATCCAGCTCACGGCCCTTTGGCCCATTTGCCCATGCCGACCAAGATGCCCAGATAGAGTCATAGAAACAGGCCCTTTGGCCCAACTCATCCATGCTGACCAATATGCCCCATCTAAGCTGGTCCCGCCTGCTCACATTTGGACATATCCCGCTCAAAGTCGCCTAATTATAGGAAGGATGTCAACAAAATAGAGAGAGTACAGAGGAGATTTACTAGAATGTTGCCTGGGTTTCAGCAACTAAGTTACAGAGAGAGGTTGAACAAGTTAGGGCTTTATTCTTTGGAGCGCAGAAGGTTAAGGGGGGACTTGATAGAGGTCTTTAAAATGATGAGAGGGATAGACAGAGTTGACGTGGATAAGCTTTTCCCACTGAGAGTAGGGAAGATTCAAACAAGGGGACATGACTTGAGAATTAAGGGACAGAAGTTTAGGGGTAACATGAGGGGGAACTTCTTTACTCAGAGAGTGGTGGCTGTGTGGAATGAGCTTCCAGTGGAAGTGGTGGAGGCAGGTTCGTTTTTATCATTTAAAAATAAATTGGATAGAAACATAGAAACATAGAGAAACATAGAAATTAGGTGCAGGAGTAGGCCATTCGGCCCTTCGAGCCTGCACCGCCATTCAATATGATCATGGCTGATCATCCAACTCAGTATCCCGTACCTGCCTTCTCTCCATACCCTCTGATCCCCTTAGCCACAAGGGCCACATCTAACTCCCTCTTAAATATAGCCAATGAACTGGCCTCGACTACCCTCTGTGGCAGAGAGTTCCAGAGATTCACCACTCTCTGTGTGAAAAAAGTTCTTCTCATCTCGGTTTTAAAGGATTTCCCCCTTATCCTTAAGCTGTGACCCCTTGTCCTGGACTTCCCCAACATCGGGAGCAATCTTCCTGCAACTAGCCTGTCCAACCCCTTAAGAATTTTGTAAGTTTCTATAAGATCCCCTCTTAATCTCCTAATTTCTAGAGAGTATAAACCAAGTCTATCCAGTCTTTCTTCATAAGACTGTCCTGACATCCCAGGAATCAGTCTGGTGAACCTTCTCTGCACTCCCTCTATGGCAATAATGTCCTTCCTCAGATTTGGAGACCAAAACTGTACGCAATACTCCAGGTGTGGTCTCACCAAGACCCTGTACAACTGCAGTAGAACCTCCCTGCTCCTATACTCAAATCCTTTTGCTATGAAAGCTAACATACCATTCGCTTTCTTCACTGCCTGCTGCACCTGCATGCCTACTTTCAATGACTGGTGTACCATGACACCCAGGTCTCGCTGCATCTCCCCTTTTCCTAGTCGGCCACCATTTAGATAATAGTCTGCTTTCCTGTTTTTGCCACCAAAATGGATAACCTCACATTTATCCACATTATACTGCATCAGCCAAACATTTGCCCACTCACCCAGCCTATCCAAGTCACCTTGCAGTCTCCTAGCATCCTCCTCACAGCTAACCTTGCCCCCCCATATAGTTATATGGACAGGAAAGGAATGGAGGGTTATGGTCTGAGCGCAGGTATATGGGACTAGGGGAGAATACGTGTTCGGCACGGACTAGAAGGGTCGAGGTGGCCTGTTTCCGTGCTGTAATTGTTATATGGTTATATGGTTATAAAGTTCCCTATCCATGTACCTCTCCAAATGCCTTTTACATGTATCTGCCCCAACTACCTCTTCTGGCAGCTCGTTCCATATACCCACCATTGAAAAGGTTGCCCCTCAGGTTTCTATTAAATCTTAGCTCTCTCACCTTAAAACGTTTTCATAAGTTATAGAAGTAGAATTAGGCCAATCGGCCCATCGAGTCTCCTCGGCTAATCAATCATGGCTGATCTATCTTTCCGTCTCTACCCCATTCTCCTGCCTTCTCCCCACAACTCCTGACACCCGTACTTATCAAGAATCTGTCAATCTCCACCTTAAAAATGACGTCTCCACAGCCCTCTGTGGTAATGAATTCCACCAATCGACCACCCTCTGTGGTTCTTTCTCATTTCAATGAAGAATAGTACAATAAGATTGGTGAAATCCTGACGGTGGATCAGTTCATGGGTTCATGGACCCAATGCAGCTTTGGGGGTTCGTTTACCAGTAATATGTGTAAAGAGAATGCAAAGCTGCCCCCACTGTAATGAATTTATCTGAAGGGTCCCCACCTGAAATGTCGCCCGTCCATTCCCTCCACAGATGCTGCCTGGTTCTGGTGTCCTGTGTTGACAGCCTCGAGACGAGATGAAACCAGGGGCCACAGTTTAAGAATAAGGAGTAAGCCATTTAGAACGGAGATGAGGAAACACTTTTTCTCACAGAGAGTGGCGAGTCTGTGGAATTCTCTGCCTCAGAGGGCGGTGGAGGCAGGTTCTATGGATGCTTTCAAGAGAGAGCTAGATAGGGCTCTTAAGTATAGCAGAGTCAGGGGATATGGGGAGAAGGCAGGAATGGGGTACTGATTGGGGATGATCAGCCATGATCACATTAAATGGCGGTGCTGGCTCGAAGGGCCAAATGGCCTACTCCTGCACCTATTGTCTATTGTCTATTGCAAGCAGATACAAGGAACAGACACATTGCTTTACAATAAACCCCACAAAGTGCTGGAGTAACGGGTCAGGAAGCATCTCTGGGGGACATGGATGGGTAACGTTTCAGGTTGAGGCCTTTCTTCAGACTGATTGTGGTGGAGAGCACCGACCTGAAACGTCACCTAATCATGTCCTCCACAGATGCTGCCTGGCCAGCTGAGTTAACTCCAGCACTGTATGTGTTCAACATGGACCTGGAGCTGGACGCGAACTGCTCGAGGAACTCGGCGGGTTAGGCAGCATCTGTGGAGGGAGAGTGGACTCAAGAAGAGTCTCAAGACCTGGAGAAACGTGGTGTGTCCATTCCCTCCACAGACGCTGCCCGAGTTGCCCCACCATCTGCCAAGTGTCTCCAGATTGGAGAATGTCTCTCCCGTCAAGAGGATTGCCGTGGGTCCAGTGAAAACTCGGACTTGCCTTGAGTTTGATCTCCGCCGGTTTCCACAGCGGCCGCACCTGCTTCAGCAACCTCTCGATGTCCTTCCTCGGCTCCTTCTCATCCACCAGGAGGTCCAGATGCTTGGTTGCAGTGGCCGGGTGGTCTCTACCCGACCTCTCCATGGCGCTCACTCCCCGGAGTATGAGCGGCTGAGTCCCTGTGAGTGTGTGTGTGTTGTGTGTGTGTGTTGTGTGTGTTGTGCTTGCGACAACTGGTTCTGGCCATTGACCTGTGGTATGTGACAGCAGCCGGCATTTCTGAAACTCCACTCCAACAAGGGACATCCCAACGCGCTCAGCACCCTCTTACCCCCGCGGGTAGCGCATTGCAACTGCTCAGTATTGCAGAAACGAGATAAATACAATCCAGCGTATGAATATTGACTTCTCTGACTTCAAGTAACCCTCCCCCCCTCTCTCTCCGCCCCTCACACACTATAGTTATCCTAGTTTGACTGTGTCCTCCTGATTACATTTTACTTTGTATCCCCTCCCCACATTTTCCTTGACATTCATCCTTGATCTCTCGTTTTCACACCTTACTCTTCTATATCTCTAGTCTCCCTCTCCCCTCACTCTCAGTCTAAAGAAGGGTCTCGACCCAAAATGGCACCCATTCCTTCTCTCCAGAGATGCTGCCTGTCCCGCTGAGTTACTCCAGTATTTTATGTCTCTCTTAAGAAATAACACCTCCGTCTGAAGAAGGGTCCCGACCAGAAACATCACCCATCCTTTTACCCCAGAGATGCTGCTTGACCCGCTGAGTAATGCCCCTGTCCCACTTAGGAAACCTGAACGGAATCCTCTGGAGACTTTCTGCCCCACCCAAGGCTTCCGTGCGGTTCTCAGAGGTTCCCGGAGGTTTTTGTCAGTCTCCCAACCTGCTTCCACTACCTGCAACCTCCGGCAACCACCTGCAACCTCTGGGAACCACACGGAAACCTTGGGGTATTACTCTAGCATTTTGTGTCTATCTTCGGTATAAACCAGCATCTGCAATTCCTTTCCACACCGATCAGGCAACAGCAATTAAGCAGAGATGTAGGATTCACTTGGAAGAGGAGGCTCTGGAGAGGGCAGAGGAGGTTTACCAGAACGATGGAGGAAAGAACTGCAGCTGCTGGTTTATTCCCAAGATAGACAAAAGAAGCTGGAGTAACTCAGCGGGACATCTCAGCGGGAAATGTCACCCATTCCTTCTCTCCAGAGATGCTGCCTGTCCCGCTGAGTTACTACAGCATTTTGCGTCTATCTTTACCAAATGATTCCTGGATTAGACGGTATGAGCCATAAAGTACGATTGGACAAGTTTGGATTGTCTCCAGTAGTAATAAGAATCTGCAAAGTGCTAGAGTAACTCGGCAGCTTAATGAGTCTGGAGAAGGGCCCTGACCCGAAACGTAACCTATCCATGTTTTCCAGAGATGCTATCTGGCCCACTGAGTTTCGATGGTTTTCATTAGAGGGATAAGTTGTTTAAGTATCTGACCGCCTACTGTCTCCGCTTCTTCCTTTCTTCTTCCCGCACCCCCCCCCCCCCCCCCCCCCCCCCCCCCCCCCACCCTCACATCTACTATCAGTAAAATGATCCCTTTTAGGACCAGTTTTGAGTCTACACCCACATTGAGGAGCTCAAGGCATAGCTTGTCAAACTTCTCTGGAGTAAGCTTGTTCAAAATGCCTCTGACTTTCCTGAAGATTCCATCTTGCCGTTCTTTCTCATTCAAGGAGTTGACTGAAGAAGGGTCTCGACCTGAAACGTCACCATAGATGCTCTCACCCGCTGAGTTTCTCCAGCATTTTTGTCTAGCCTCATTTAATTAAATACATTTACCTTTTAAACTTTTAATCTTTTTGTAATAGCAAAATGGTAAAAAAAATTGGAAATTTTTGGAAATGTTTGGAAATAAATTCAAAAATTCAAAAATTCAAAAATTGAAAATCCAGATTTTAATTTTTTACAAGTCGGCAAAACCGTTTGTATTCATTTAAGAACTTGTCCATTTCCCATGGCTTCACACATCGATATTACCTCATTAATCCTCAAGGGGACCTACTCTTCCTAAGTTATGGAAGCTTTTAGTATCTGCCAGAGATACCGCATGGCCCCTTATTTTCCCTCCTAATTTAAGTGTACTACTCTATCCCTTAAGGCAACGACTCTGCCGCTGCGACACCCTTAAGAACGGCAACATGGATAAATGAGGAAACTACGGGTTGTGATTCACAGATCAATAGCGGGGAAGTTCTCAAGAGGGGTAGCATTTATATGCATTCTGAAATGGAAGAATTGATTAGGGATTTTCAGTCTGGTTTTGTGTGTGGAAAATCATGGCCCATAAAGACTTTTGATGGGGTGATCAAGAGGGTTGATGAGGGCAGGGTGGATAGATTTTTGCTGCAGTGGGCATGGACTTTAGCAAGGCCTTTGACAAGGTCTGTGATGGAAGGTTATAACACAGTATATACAGCACAGACAAGTTACTCAGCAACCTGTCCAATGCCAGCATTTGTGCTCCACTCGTTCCTCATCTAAATCTACCAACATATTCCTATTCTCTTTTCCTTTTTATATTTGTTCAGCCCCTTTATCATTGTTACTTTTTTGCATATCTTTCTTTTATTGTTCTTTATCTCTCTACATCATCGTTTATAGCTCTTATTTCCCTTTTCCCTGACTAGTCAGAAGAAGGGTCTCGACCCGAAACGTCACCCATTCCTTCTCTCCAGAGATGCTGCCTGTCCCGCTGAGTTACTCCAGCTTTTTGTGTCTATCTTTGGTTTAAACCAGCATCTGCCATTCCTTCCTACACATTTTGTCAGCTTATGAACATCCGCACTGTTCCAAATTTTATAATAGGATTTTAGAAATACGATGGAAGCCCATCTTATTTCTTCTTGATGATATCTTGGATACATTGGATATCCTATTGGTAGCCTTATTAATTCAGCAAACAACTTGATGTATCCATCCTGATTCCTTCCTCATTATCTTCTCACTTAAGGGCTTCACGATAAAATGGACCATTCACTATCTGACTATCTGGTGAGATAGTGAATGACCAATTTTATTGCAAAGCTCTTAAGTGTCGAGAGATTCAACGCCAACGTGACTCATGTATACTTCCTATAACTTCTGTCAGCAAAATACTAGCAATGAAATGAAGCAAACTTTGTACTGCTAAGCCAACATACGCCATCAAACAAGAAGAAGGGCCCCAACCCAAAACGTCACCTATCCCTGATCTCCAGAGGTACTGCCTGATCTGCTGAGTTACTCCAGCACTTTGTGAATTTTTTTGGTAAACTAACAACTGCAGTTCCTTGAGTCCACTAGCTCGCATGTCTTGGGAAACTGTTGGTCTTCCAAAACCTCTAACTGCAATGTACACGCAGAGGTTAAAGATTGAGTTGGCCACAGGTGATAAGAGGTGGCATTCACCTTTCTATCTGTTCCCAAACAAGGAATGGAAATGACCGCACTGACAAATGCTCCAATGAGGCATGTCAGTGATCTCTGGTTCCTATCGACCATTCTTAGCTGTTTACAATTTGAACTTGAATAAGTGCAAGAAATACCATAGTGCAAGAAAGTTCTCACTGTGACCTGCGCGGGTGCTCCGGTTTCCTCCCACATCCCAAAGACGTGCGGGTTTGTAGGTTAATGTAGCAGTGTTTCACCACTTTTCATCAAAAATAGCAGCATTTAATTTTTACCACACAATTTTAAGTGAGGTCTAATTATATCCATTATTACTGTTGTGAAATCAATTTAATCTCCAATTCATTTTACCATGAGGGACCTATTCACTGCAGTCTGCCCTTAATTATTAAATGATAAAGTTATTTTTAGAGAATAATTAAATCAATTATTAAATCTACCTTCAATTATTGGAAACCTACAAGTATGTTCTTATCAAAAGTCTTATAAATCTGTAAAAGCTATAAAGATAACCTAAGATAATTATATCACAGCGAGCACATGGCAAAGATTGCAGGGCCTGGATTCTGAATAATGAAGAAGGGAAAACTGGAGAATATAAGGGGCGGCACAGTGGCTGTCAAGTCTTCTAATGTTTTTGCAGATTCCCCGCTTGAAAGGGATTTGATTTATCTACCCCGAAATGATGAACTGGATTCACTCAGACCAAACACTTATTTTCCACCTTTTTTATTTTCTCCTCCTTTTATTTTGGCAGATTAGTCTTTGTGTGTGGCAGTTTTTAGCAGTTTTAGTCTTTACCAGGTGAAAAACCGGCTGCCAATCGGGTCTGCAGAAATCAGTCCTGCTTGCCTTTTCTGGCTATCGCGGCAGCTTTTCGGACAGTCCTTTTGATTTACTGTTCAAGTTTTGCCGCCCGCAAGTCTCTTCCGTCTTCTTCCCTGGCTTCTGGTGCTGTGTGCCCTTTTGACCCCCGGGCAGAACTCGGCAGGCTGGGGTTCCGCCCACTTTAATCACTGTCTCGTGATTTCAATGTAGCATTTCTCTGCACCTGTTCTTTCATTTCAGTTTGACTTGACACCTCCCACTGGATCTTCCAATGGAACCACTTGGGAGATCGACGCTTTAAAGTCAAACTTTGAAGTCTAGGTTTGAACTTGGTCTTTATAGGCTACCAGTCGATCTGTTGTGGTGCTTGGGAAAGTTGTGCCCAATTGCGCAACACAAAAAATGTCTTTTAGAGCATTTTCTCGTTCTCTTATTGTAATGACTCCTGTCAAAGAGATGGCCTCCCACTTTGGATTGTTTAGGGCTTTGTCCTTGCCAAGAAACCTCTTCGCTGCTCTCCAAATCCATGCGACTGTCTTGATCAGTCGAGTTAGAATGCTGAACCACTTGACATCAACAAGGTTCTGAATAGCTGACCCTGCAGGTGGTGTCTTTGGGTTTGTTGGTTCCGGTTCTTGGTTCTCTACTTTGGCTCTTGATAGTGCTGCAACAAAAGCTTTCTTCTGTAACTTGTTGATGTTCTCTCTGGCAGTGGCAGCCAGTTCTTTAGCTGATTTTATTGGCCACTCACTCACAGGCAATACCAGGAACTTCGGTCCATTTTGCCACTCCGAATACTGATCAAGGTCTTGAGGGCTGGCACCTCTGGTGATTACATCAGCGATGTTTTGTGGGCCAGGAATCCACCGCCAGTCCTGAATGTTGGTGCTTGTTTGAATCTCTCCAATCCGATTGGCGAAGAATGTCTGAAATCCGTAGCTTTCTCGCTGTATTGCACCAAGGATTGTTTGGCTATCCACAAGATGATACCACTTCTCCACTTGAATTCGACTGTGTAGCTCAAAATACCTCTTTAAGCGTGAGGCGAACACTGCTCCGCACATCTCTGCTTTAACAGCGTCTCCTCTGTGGTCCAAGGGAGTTAACTTGGCCTTGCATTCCACAAGTCTGACAATTGGGCCATGGTCTGAATCCCATCTCAGGTACATCACTGCCCCGTAGATGTGCTCACTTCCGTCAGAAAAGGTGATTCCCAAGGGTTCAGTTGCGGAGCAAGAGGGAGTCAGTGCCCTGACGAACTTGACTTTTCCAAGTTGTACGTACTCTTCAAAGAGCTTAATTGCATCCTCCCTGAGTCCATCTGAGAGTGCCATGTCCCATGTGTCTCTGACCGAACAGCTTCCCTCTTTTGCTTCTTGGAAAGCTCTGCGTACTAGAATCGCTCCCTTTTGCTTAACAGGAGCCACTATGCCGATGGAGTCATATAGCCCTGCTACCTGGCTGAGAAGCTCTCTTCTTGTTAGGGGATTTGGCGTCTGAGTTGTGATTTGCTCTTGTAGAAGGCCTTGACCAAGCCGCATCTTTTTCTTTCTCTTGGAGAAATTGATTACCACCATAACGTGGAGCATGTCCTCTTCAACAATGTAGCCCAGACCAAGTGCCTTGTTATCATCATCATGCATTTGGTTTGGTAGGATCATGCTTTTTGTTTTGCTTTTCTTTAAAGCATCATTGTCCTCCTTCCTGCCACTTTGGCCAGACAGAACCCAAGGCTTGAACTCAAAACCACCAGCTTTTAGGATTCGTTCCACATTTGCTGTGATGATTCTCAACTGGTCAAGGCTGTTGTGAGATGTGAGGATGTCGTCAACATAGCTGTCTTTCTGGAGTACTTGCTGCTCATCCTTGAGGTGGGTAAAAGAAGGAAGATTAGCAGACTCACGCATTGCCAACTGTGCAATGCACCCCGCAGGTTTGTCTCCGATGTTCACTCTTGTGATAGAATACTCTCCCAGCTCCTCGTCCTCGGAATCTCGCCAGAGGAATCTGTGTAAGTGTACTTCACGGTCCTCCAACCAGACTCAGTTATACATCATCTTTATGTCTCCCAGAGCAGCATAGATTCCGCCTCTGAATCTGAGGAGGACGGCGCGAATTTGGTTGAGGAAGTCTGGACCTTTCATCAGCAAATCATTTAAGCTGACACCATTTGGCTGCTGTTCCACACTAGTCTCACTGGGGTTGTGACAGAATGGGGGTTTGGAGCAATAAGGTGACTCACATACCACACTGGTCCCTTCCAGTTTGCAATCATGTCTTCGGACAATTTGATTGCAGCCTTTCGGTCCACCATGTCGTGCACCTGAGCTGTGTAGGCACTTTTCCATTCAGGTTCTCTGGATAGCTGCCTCTCCGTCCTGAGAAATGTGGCTTCCACTGTCCTTTTATTATTTGGTAGAGAAGCTGGGTCTTCCAACCAAGGATAGCTAGCATGCCAATGTGGGTCTTTACTGTGACGGTCTCCTGTTACGTAGGTGAGGCCTTCCCTTACCACTTCGAGCTCTCTCTCTTCAGCAAGAGTCATTTATTTTCCGCCTGGCTGGCAGTTTCCACAGCGGCAATCCCCGCACTTTGGCTCGCATGCTGCTCCAATGCTATCCCACTTCCACCAATCCAAGAAGTCCCGATTGGCGGTTGATGTACGTGACTTCTGGACTTTGACGGCGACCTGTCCGTTTGGTGAAAGTTCCTCAGGGACCGGGGCAGTGAGCTCCTCATACTTTAAAGCAGCTGCTCTCATTGATTTTGCGAAGTGTGTTTTGGACATGTGGGCTGACATGGTAAGCTTCTCAAACAGCTCAGGATGACAACCTCCAACAGTCTTTCCCAGTGGTCCATCCCACAGAATGAGATCTCCAACAGTTCTAATCCTCTGAGGCGCTAGCTGACCTTCTCTATGGCTTATGAGCAAATGTATCTCTTTTGGTCTCACAAGTTCCTCAAGTGGGACGTCTGGAAAGAACTTCTGCAGCTGCTGTGGTGTCACATGTTTGTGAACATCTGCAATGCTGTCCAATCCATAACAAACTAACTGGTGCGACTTGAGTGTACCCTTGGGAGTCTTCACTCGGATCTTTAGAAGGTAACGCCTCGTCTCTACGTGGACCTTCATCCCCCCAACTCCATGGACGATAAGCGTGATGTCTTCACTCCTAAGGTTCAGTCTACTCGCAGCCTTGTGAGTTATGTAGTTGGTATCTGAAGCCAAGTCAATTAATGTCCCAACCTTTTATCCAGCATTTGCTACAACCTCGAGAAGCATCATAATCACTCTATGCTCTTGCAGCCCACCTTCCTTTAGGAGGCTTGGCTGATGCTTTGCAGTGTTGAAGGCTCTTGATGCAGTGTTGGAGAACACATCTCAGCATTGTTTTGCCAACTCTGGTGGAAGTTTGCTGAAAAACTCCTCTTGGTCCACTGTATATTTCTTCTTGCCTTTATCTTCCTCTGGACCAAATTTACTCCTTCTCTGATCCACACCGCTTTTCCTCATCTCATAATTGGGGCACAGATAAAAATGATGCTCAGGGGTCTGTTCATCCTTGCAGATTTGATTTTTACACAGATATGCAGGTTTGCAGTATGAACCATCATCATGAACTTCAAGACACTTTTTGCATGCTCCCAACTTCTTTACTGCAGCTCTTTTCTCTGTCAGCTTTAGCCCTCGAAACTGCTTGCAGAAGTACAGCTTCCTTTTATGCTTTATGTCACCACAGACTACACAACTTGTGTGGTCATTTCCTGACTTGGTAGACTTGGTTCTGGCATGTCTTGGTTCAGTCCGAGTTTCCTTTCTACTCGGCTCCTCGTCCCTCAGTTGCTCGAGCTGTTCGTATATGTTCTCCTGCTCTTTGAGAAATGACAAGAGACTGTCAAACCGTTTCTCTGGTGCCACAGCATTCCTCTTGTCAGCTACATAAACCAGCCATTCCTTCTTGAGGGTTTCTGGAAGCTTGGTTTCAATTGATTTTGTCATCAGTGGATTTTTAATAGCGCCTGTGTCTCCGAGATCGCTCAAGTCCTTAAGCGCCTTTTCCACAGCTTGAATTAATTCCACTATTTTACGTGGCTGATGTCCTCTGACAGGTGGGATTCTCTGAAGCTCCTCCACTATCTCAATAGCAATAGCTGTTTGATTTCCAAACCGGTTCTCTAGGACACGAAAGATATCATCTGCAGTGTTATAACTTGTGAGGCGGAGGTCTCTTGTAATTTTGTCCTCCAGACTGTCCAGCAATTGAACCTTCTTCACTTCATGTGATCCAGTGGGTTCACCTTGCTTTTGCAGTGCTTCCCAATCCTTCCTCCATCTATAAAAGTCACGCTTGTTTCCAGTAAACTTAGGAAGGGCCGTGGGTCTCAGTCTGATGGCTGGTGAAGGATAATTGAAAGCATTCGCCGCTTGTGCTAATCCTTCAGCGTCCTTCTTTATTCTTGCCTGTATGAAGTCAGCCTTCCTGGAAACCAGCTTGGGGATGAGAAGCTCGAGTGTTCTTAGGTGTTTCTGGAAGCTCTCTTGCTCATCCAGAGGGACCCAACGTTTCCACCGACTGTATGTCTCCTTTGCAGTCTCTACCAGTTTCTGCAGGTGGTTAAGCATGAATTCATATGCTTCTTGGTTGCTATTTGATGGTGTGGTGGCAGCAGCAAGTTCACATGCACCATATGCTGTCTGTAGTGAGGTGGATAATTCAACATTTCCAAAGTTTGCCCATAGAGTGTCCTGGATGAGTCCTTTGACCTCTTTTAGTTTCGACTCACACTCCTTTGCAGTCTTTGCCAGGTCGGCTTTTTGCTGTTCAGTTAACACAGTTTCCTCATCTGCGTCCAGCTCCGCCTCCAGCTCTGCAATGAGTCCAGCCTCCACATCGTCATTGGCTTCCATTACTTTTTCGGCCTCCTGCATGAGTTTGTTGAAATTGTTCCTGAGCTCCTCTTCAGACATTTCTTTATGGTTCCTAATGATGCTGTTAACAAGGCGAGAGAATGCCCGTTTTGCTGTTGTCCTCTTCAGCTTGAGCTGCTCAGCTGACTTTCCAGTAACTTCACCAGCCATGATTTATCTTGACTTAACTGTCTCTTTTCCAGGTTTCCAGATCTCCTGGTCACAACGGTTTTTCACTGTCAAGTCTTCTAATGTTTTTGCAGATTCCCCGCTTGAAAGGGATTTGATTTATCTACCCCGAAATGATGAACTGGATTCACTCAGACCAAACACTTCTTTTCCACCTTTTTTATTTTCTCCTCCTTTTATTTTGGCAGATTAGTCTTTAGCAGTTTTTAGCAGTTTTAGTCTTTACCAGGTGAAAAACCGGCTGCCAATCGGGTCTGTAGAAAATCAGTCCTGCTTGCCTTTTCTGGCTATCGCGGCAGTCTTTTCGGACAGTCCTTTTGATTTACTGTTCAAGTTTTGCCGCCCACAAGTCTCTTCCGTCTTCTTCCCTCGGCTTCTGGTGCTGTGTGCCCTTTTGACCCCCTGGCAGAACTCAGCAGGCTGGGGTTCCGCCCACTTTAATCACTGTCTCGTGATTTCAATGTAGCATTTCTCTGCACCTGTTCTTTCATTTCAGTTTGACTTGACAGTGGCGCAGCAGTAGAGTTGCTGCCTTACAGCACCAGAGTCCTTGGTTCGATCCTGACCTCGGGTGCCACCTGTACGGAGTTTGTGCCTTCTCCCCGTGACCGCGTAGGTTTCCTCCGGGTGCTTCGGTTTCCACCCACGTCCCAAAGACATGTGGGTTTGTAGGTTAATTGGCCCTCTGTAAATTGTCACTCGTGTGTAGGGAGTGAATGAGAAAGTGGGATAACATGGACACAAAATGCTGGAGTAACTCGGCAGATCAGGAAGCAGCTGTGGAGGGAATGGACAGACAACGTTTGAGGTCAAAGCCCTTCTTCAGACTTATTGAGTTGCAGTAAACACAATTTTAAGTCAAACTATCAAAGGTGATGCTACTCAGGTTTGTGTTGGAAGAAGAAGCTGATCAATTATAATCAATCAGGTAAATCGGCTTCTGTAAATTGTCCCTAGCGTGTAGGATAGTGCCAGTCAGCTTCGGCAGCCGCGGGCTCCAACCAGGAAGCGGCCGTTCCAGGTGGCCCAGCCGCCGAAAGGACTCTCCCGACGCCGGGGCAAGACCACCCGGTGAGAACGGCCAGGGACATCGGGCCTCCGTAGAGGCAATTGCGGTGGCCTCAATAGGCCTGACTTTGGGGTGAACATGGGGTGGGGACTGGACATTGTGCCTTCCCCCACAGTGCTATCCACTGTGGGGGGATGATTTTTTTTGTCTAATTGCAGTCCTGTAGGTCTGTGACCAAGATGGCTGCCGTGAAGAGAGAGTGGATGCTGGCGCGCTTTGGCTGCCGCTGCTCTCTCTTCACACTGTGTTTTTGATTTTCTGTTTTTGGATTGAATTCTGTTTTTAATTTGTGTCTCTGTGATGTCTTTATTACTTGTTATATTCCGATTATATGTTATTCCGATTACTATGTAAGGTGTCCTTGAGATGTCTGAAAGGCACCCATTAAATAAAATGTATTATTATTATTATTAGTTATGTGTGATCATTGGTTGGCGTGGACTCGGTGGGCCGAAGGTCTTTTTGCATGCTTTATCTGTAAAACTAAACTAAAGAAACTCAGCCGGTCAGGCAGCATTTTTGGAGACAAAATGTTTTAAAATAAATATTGTGGGACATAAAATCTCGTGGTGATGGAGGCTATGATATTAGACAACTGTCACTACAGCTGTGTTACCTGTCAATGGAAAACATCACAACATTTACTAAAGCACCTCAGCATGACCTTGATAAGGACCTGTTGGGGATTACTGGGATTAATCAGGTCCAGGACTGACCCACTGTGTTCCCCCAGCACTTTATGTTTTGCTCGAGATTCCAGTATCTGCAGTTACTTGGGTCCCCAAATCCAATACTGGGTGGCACAGTGGAGCAGCTGGTAAAGCTGCTGCCTCACAGCGGTTCGATTCCTCTCTCGGGTACTGTCTCTGTGGAGTTTGCACGTTCTCACTGTGACCTGCGCGGGTTTACTCCGGGTGCTCCGGTTTCCCCTCACATCCCAAAGACGTGCGGGTTTGTAGGTTAATTGGCCCTCTGTAAATTGTCCCTAGTGTGTAGGGAGTGGATGAGAAAGTGGGATAACTTAGAACTAGTGTGAACGGGCGATCAATGGTCGATGTGGACACGATGGGCCAAGTGGCCTGTTTCCTGCGCGTGATCAGCCATGATCATATTGAATGGCGGTGCTGGCTCGCAGGGCCAAATGGCCTACTCCTGCACCTATTTTCTATGTTTCTATGTTTCCATGCTGTATCTTACACTTAATTAATTATTGATTGGCATTGACAGGAATATATAATGGCAATGTTTATAGATGCTTCCCTTTCTCCAAAATCTGCCAACGTGAGGGCATAAATTTAAGGCAGAAAAATCTTGCTTTAATTGGTGCCACTTTATAGTTAAATAGAAGTACAATAGGTAGAATGAAGGATAAGGTACCGAGTGCAGACTATTGTTCTCAGCATTGGATTATGTAACACATTGAATGATAACACAGTATTACATTGGTGGGACGTAACTGTGTTTCAGAATGGGCGGCACGGTGGCGCAGAGGTAGGGTTGCTGCCTTACAGTGCCAAAGCCCCGGGTTCGATTCTGACCACAGGTGCTGTCTGCATGGAGTTTGCACGTTTTCACCATGACTGCGTGGGCTTTCTCCGGCTGCTCTGGTTTCCTCCACACTCCAAAGACGTACAGGTTCAAAGGTTAATTGGCTTCTGCAAATAGTAATTTGTGCATGGGATGGTGCAGTTGTAAGGGTATTGCTGGTCGGCGTGGACTCGGTGGGCTGAAGGGCCTCTTTCGGCGCTGTATCTAAACTAAACTAAATTAAACTAAACTAAAATGGAATTGTAAAATAAATCCCAGGCTGGGGTATTAAGAATTTGGAAATGTCTTTCACAAACCACTGCTGAACCACGACTTACTGCTACTTTCTCCAAACCTGGAGTAAAACAAAGATTAAAACAATTATAAAATGCGGGCAAATACTCAACTAGTCAGGCAGCATCTGTGGAGCAGATACAGAAGGAATATATAAAGTCAGAGTCCTATCCACAGAATGGGTTTATTAAAGTGCATTGGAAAGGGAGACAGAGGCAGAGACTTGAACCTGAATCATTAACCAACCCTTTTCCTCCACAGATGCTGCCTGATCTGCTAGCTTCCCCCAGTAATAATACTAATAATGGGAGCGAGCGCAGACTACAACACACACGCAATCCACCAAGGCTTGCTAGATCTCCCGGTTGACAGGTGATGTTTCGGGTCAGGACCCTTCTTCACACTGATATACATGAGCAGCATTTATGGATAACGTCACCTATCCATGTTCTCCACAGATGCTGCCTGACCCGCTGAGTTACGCCAGCACTCTGTATTTTTTTGTTTCATTTCTGCTCCCACATTAAAATGGACTAATACCGATGCCAAGGGTGTACAATCGATGACACATATACCTAACTCTGTTACAAAAGTAATGAAGGCGTCCACCCTGGACTTATATATAGTTTCTACATCTCACGCTCCCTACATTCAATGCCACTGGCACCTGTTGCATGATATAAGATAGGGACAGTCAAAAACAAAACTGCTGTTATTGCTGTCGATGCTAATTGCCAGATGAGTGCAGGGAAGCTATGACTGGGTGAAGCATCTGCCTCCTGATTATAGCCTGAACAGCAATGTCAGCAAGATTCACTGCATAGTCTGCACTGTACATCTAGTCTCCACACTGCGGGGGGGGGGGGGGGGGGGGGGGGGGGGGGGGGTGGAAAGGAAGAGGCTTAGACAGTAGGCTATGTGGGAGAGCTGGGAAGGGGAGGGGAAGGAGGGAGAAAGCAGGGACTTCCTGAAATTAGTGGTCAATGTTCATACCGCTGGGGTGTAATCTACCCAAGCGAAATATGAGGTGTTGTTCCTCCAATATACGCTGGGCCTCACTCTGGCCATGGAGGAGGTCCAGGACAGAAAGGTCAGATTCAGAATGGGAGGGGAGTTGAAGTGCTGAGCCACCGGGAGATCAGGTTGGTTATTGCGAACCGAGCGGAGGTGTTGGGCGAAGCGATCGCCGAGCCTGCGTTTAGTCTCGCCGATGTAGAGAAGGTGACACCTACGACAGCGGATGCAGTAGATGAGGTTGGAGGAGGTGCAGGTGAACCTCTGCCTCACCTCGAAAGACTGTTTGGGTCCTTGGATGGAGTCAAGGGGGGAGGTAAAGCAACAAGTGTAGCTTTTCCTGTGGTTGCAGGGGAAATTACCTGGGGAGGGGATGGTCTGGGTGGGAAGGGACAAATTGACCGGGGAGATACAGAGGGAACGGTTTCTACGGAAAGCAGACAGGAGAGGAGATGGGAAGATGTGGCCAGTGGTAGGATCTCACTGGAGGTGGCAAAAATGTCAGAGGATTATATTTTGTATCTGCCGGCTGAAGGGGTGGACGGTGAGGACAAGGGAGACTCTGTCCTTGTTACGAGTTGGGGGATGGGAAGTAAGAGTGGAGCTGCGGGATATAGAGGAGACGTTGGTGAGAGCCTCATCTATAATAGAAGAGGGGAACCCACATTTCCTAAAAAATGAGGACATCTCCGATGCTAAAATCTCAGATCTTATCTTCGATTGCAAAATCTACCGCTCCCTTTTGTGTTTCATTTAAGTTCACCTTGATTATTGTCACGTCAAGATTCAAGAGCCGGGGGCTCCAACTTTGTGACATTTGGACCGGGAGCGGGGCCGTAAATCGCCCGGCACGGCCTAAAATGGCCGTGGGACTTATCATCGCCCGCCTGGGGCTTGGACATCGGGAGAGACATGGAGAACAGGGGAGAGAAAAGACTTTGCCTTCCATCACAGTAGGTTCACTGTGATGGATGTTTGTGTGAACTAAATTGTGTGTATGTCTAGGAATTGTCTTTGTTTGTATGGCTGTGGAAACGGAATTTCGTTTGAGCCTCACTGAGGCTCAAATGACAATAAATTGTATTGTATTGTATTGTCCCAAACAGAACAAAGTGATTCTTACTTGCAGCTTCACAACAGAGTATGTAAATATTGCACTCTGTTAACAATATAATAAATGGAAAAAAAGTTCAATGTATACGATATGATAAAATACGATAGAACTATATTTATCCCAGGAGGGAAATTGATCTGCCGACAGTCATAAAAACACAAACATACAAAATACATCAAACCATTAAATCAAAGTGAATAGTTGAAAAAATTGGGGATTTACAAAGATTGGAGGAGTAGGGAGGGGGAGGGGGGGGGGTCAGTCTCAGTCTCAGTATCAGTCTACCCCACGACAGCAGGGAAAGGAGTTGTACAGTTTGATTTCCACAGGAAAGAAGGATCTCCTGTGGCGTTCTCTCCTGCATCTTGGTGGAATATGGATGTGTATATGTGTACATATATATACATACACATCTATATTACTAAAAGTAAGATCTTGACCACTTCCTGTTTTTCTGTTTCATGATTTTTGAAAAATCGCTGCCACGTACGGCTGTGATTTTTGGCCATCTTACTCAGAGTCCCCCTCCGCTGCGCAGGACAAGAGGATTTTTCCCATTGATGAAAAATAAAAGAGCTATTAATGTTTTAAAAATGTTGACATTCTCTCTGCTGCCCCTGCTGGTGGGAGGGGGGAGGGACTATAAAACCCAGAAGTGTTGTGCCTCACTCAGTCTCTGCAAGATGGAGGAAGCGAGGGGGTTACGTCTCTCTGAGCTGTGAATAACACTGAACACATGTCTACTCAACTGTGAGTGCCCTTAATACAATACAATACAATACAATACAATTCAATTTATTGTCATTTGGACCCCGTGAGGTCCAAACGAAATGCCGTTTCTGCAGCCATACATTACAACAAATAGACCCAAGACACAACATATTTTACATAAACATCCATCACATTGCTGTGATGGAAGGCCAAAAAAACTTCTCTCTCCACTGCACTCTCCCCCCCCATGTCAGAGTCAAAGTCAAAGCCCCCGGCGGGCGATGGCGAATTGTCCCGTGGCCATTAAACCACGCCGGGTAATGCAAGTTCGCGCACCGGGTCTTGGTGTTAGAGCCCCCGGTGCGCGCTCGCAGCCCGCCGCCATTCCAAGCCGCGCGGGGCGGTGCTGTAAGGCCCCGCTCCAGGAGCTCTTCAACCCCGCAACTCGGGCGGGAGAAGTCGCCGTTGCGGAAGCCCCGAAAAGCGGTCTCCCTCCAGGGACCCGCGGGCTCCCGGTGCCGTCCGCCAAACCCGCAGTTGCAGCCACCGAATCTCCGGGGGTCGGGCCGCAGCAGCGTCCACCACAGCTCCACCCGCTCTGGACTCGGCCAGCTCCGCGACGGTGAGGTGAGTGTCGGCACTGGAGCCCCCGGTTTTCCTGTTGGAGGCCGCTCCTCGTTGCAGCCCCAACGACAACGGAGACCCGACAAAGAAAAGGTCGGGTCTCCCGTGCAGGGAGAGATTTAAAAGTTTCCCCCTCCCCCCCACACCACCCCCACCCCCCCACACACATACCCCAACAAAAATAACAAAAACTACATTAAAACATAGACATAAAATAATAAAAACGCAGACGGACTGCAGAGGCCGCTGCTGGCGAGAGCCGCGCCGCCTACCGCTGGTTGTGGTTGTGGAATGTGGTTTGAAAATGAAAATGTGGTTGCTTTGAAATGCTGCACTGCAAATGGTTGTTGGTGGTAGTAACTGCTTTGAAATGCTGCACTGCAAATGGTTGTTGGTGGTGGTAACTGCTTTGAAATGCTGCACTGCAAATGGTTGTTGGTGGTGGTAACTGCTTTGAAATGCTGCACTGCAAATGGTTGTTGGTGATGGTAACTGCACAACTTCCTGTTTGTACTGTATATTGATTTTAGATAAAACTCTACCACTTACGGCTGTGATTTTTGGTCATCTTACTCAGTCCCCCTCTGCTCATCAGGTGCAGAGGATTCTTCCAATCAATAAAAAATAAAAGAATTATTAGTGTTTAAAAAAATGTTGAGAATCTCTCTGCTGTCAATCACGCCCCTTCCGGTTATGACTGTCTGAGCTGTGAATCAACTGAACACACTGAATGTCTACTAAACTGTGAGTGTGGTGTTTTGTGTGGTTTTATCGTGGTTTTATCGTTGTTTCACCCTGCATGAAATGGTATGAAACTGCATTTGAATTTGGTGGCCTTGCACCCTGCATGAAATGGCATTAAACAGCACTAGCATTTGGTGGCCTTGCATCCTGCTTGAAGTGGCATGAAACTGCACGAGTTTGGTGGCCCTGCACTCTGCTTGAAGTGGCATGAAACTGCACTTGAATTCGGTGGCCTTGCACCCTGCTTGAAGTGGTCGGAAATTGCACGAATTTGGTGGCCTTGCACCCTGCTTGAAGTGGTAGGAAACTGCTCTTGAATTTGGTGTCCTTGCACCCTGCTTGAAGTGGTCGGAAATTGCACGAATTTGGTGGCCTTGCACCCTGCTTGAAGTGGCATGAAACTGCACTTGAATTCGGTGGCCTTGCACCCTGCTTGAAGTGGTAGGAAACTGCACCTAAATTTGGTGGCCTTGTACCCTGCTTGAAGTGGTATGAGACTGCAATTGAATTTGCTGACCTTGCACCCTGCTTGAAGTAGTAATAAACTGCACTTGAATTTGGTGGCCTTGCACCCTACTTGAAATGGAATTTCAAGGAATAGCCGTGATTCATCTGCTCGCCCACCAGCTGCCAGCACATCAGGCTTGAATGACTGAGCTGTCACCCCAAGAATCCATTTGGCCCACAATGTCCATACTAGCCCTCTGAAAACCATCAGCCCACAATACCCATACTAGCGCCCCAGAAAGCCCCCCCCCCCCCCCCCCCAATGGCCACCAATATTGGAATTGGTGGAGAGGTGGAATATTGCGTTGGGGGACCAGCCCTCCTGTCCATATGTATGTATATATATGTATGTATGTATACGTATGTATATGTATATAAGTATGTATATGTATATATATATGTGTGTGTGTGTGTGTATATATATATATATATATATATATACACACACACAAACACACACACACACACACATATATATTTTATTTATAATATTTTATATATATATATATAATGTACATATAAATATATGTACATATACACATTGTATGCACATATATATGTGTGCATGTGTACATATCCTTATCCATATAACTATAAAACTCTGATCTTGTATGTGGATGTGTGTGTGTGTGTGCGTAATTGTTTGTTTGTGTGTTGTCACACCTTCTCGACATAATGACGCGCTAACGATAAAATGTTCACATATTCAGATAATTTATCCCCTGGAGTCTGAAATCGCCTTACCTGAAAATGTTGTCCTTTAATTCCCGAGTTATTTATGAAAATGTTCACAAATCCGATTTTAAAAATCCAGAAAATAAACCGGCTCTTTCGCTGATGACGTCACAATGGATCTGCCTGCCTGCCGTCTGCTCACGCTGCGAGTGATGTCACCCCCCCCACCTCTCACTCCTCCCCCCCCACCTCTCACACCCCCCGCCCCCACCTCTCACTCCTCCCCCCGCCCCCCCCCCGTTATTCAAAAGTCAGGTCGTCGATTGAAGACCAAAGATCATAGCTGAAGACTGCGGCGGCCCAACCCGCTCGCGGCTCTGGTCCGGTCCAGTCCTCGGCTTGGCCTGGGCCTCCCCACCCTCCCTCTTTCTCCATCCCCCTCCCCCACCCTCTCCCTCTCCCCCTCACCTCCCCTCTCACCTCCCCCCCTCTTCCCCCCTCTCTCACCCCCTCTCTCTCTCTCCCCCCCTCTCTCCTCCCTCCCTCTACCCCCTCTCTCACCCCCTCGTTCTCTCCCCCAATCTCCTCTCCTCCTCTCCCAAGTTCCCCCTTCCCCCCGTTGTCTCCCCTCCTCCTGTCCCCCCTCTTCTGCCCCACCTCCTCCTCTTCCCCATCCTCTCCCCCCTCCTCCCCCTCTCCCCACTCTCCCTACGGCACTTCCCCCCCTCCCTTCCCCCCCTCCCTCCCCCCCCTCCCTTCCCCCTCCCCCCTCTCCCCACTCCTCTGCCCCCCCTCCCTCCCCCCTCCCCCCTCTCCCCCCTCCTCTCCTCTCCCCCTCTCACCCCCTTTCCCCCTTCCTGTCTCTCGCCCATTCTCTCCCCCCTCTCTCCCCACTCTCCACCCTCTCCCCTCCACTGCCCCCCTCCTCTCGCCCCCTTCTCTTCCCTCCTCCCCCTCCCCTCCCTCTTCCCCCCTCTCTCCCACCTCTTCTCTCTACCCTCTCCCCCTCCCCCTCCCTCTCCCCCTCTTTATCCCCTCCCCCTCACCCCCCTCTCTCCACTCCCCCCTACATCCCCCATCTCTCCCCCTTTCTCACACCCTCTCTCGCCTCCCTCTTCTACTCCCCTCCCCACCTCCCCCCTCTGCAAGTTGGGGGCTATGGGTGAGTGGAAAGGGTGGGGATGGGGTAAAAGGAGCAAATTAATAATATTAATATAATATCAAGGGGGTGGTTAGTGTGTGTGTGATGCCACAGGCCGCCCCCACCCCCTCTCGTTGAGGGGACGGGAGCCAACGGGTCCAACTTGGTCTAGTATCTATTAAAAGTCTGACCTTGGATGTGTGTGTGTATAATCACATCTTTTCGAAAAATTTTACATATTCTGATAATTTATCCCATGAACTATATCCCCTCTCTCCCCCCCCCTCTCCCCACCTCTCTCTCTCTCCCCCCCTCTCTCCCTCTCTCCCCCTCTTTCTCCCTCTCTCTCCCTCTCTCTCTCTCTCTCTCTCTCTCTCTCTCTCTCTCCCTATCTCTCTCTCTTTCTATACCCCCCTCTGCCTTCCCTCTTTCCCGTCCCTCTCTCCCCCCTCCCTCTCTCCCCCCCTGCCTCTCTCCCCCCTGCCTCTCTCCCCCCCCCCCCCCCCTCTCCTCCTTCTCCCTCCCATCCGCCCCTCTCCCCCACTCCCCTAGGTAGCGGAGTCAGGGGATATGGGGAGAAGGCAGGAACAAGTTACTGATTGGGGATGATCAGCCATGATCACATTGAATGGCGGTGCTGGCTCGAAGGGCTGAATGGCCTCCTCCTGCACCTATTGTCTATTGTCTATAACATGTATAGCTGAATTTAGTTTAGTTTAAAGGTAGGCAAAAATGCTGGAGAAACTCAGCGGGTGAGGCATCATCTGTGGAGCGAAGGAATAGGTGACGTTTCGGGTTGAGACCCTTCTTCAGACCGATGAGTTTAGTTTAGTGCAGAGATACAGATTCACTATCTTATGTCTAAAGAAATTCCTCTACATCTCCATTCTATAGGTAGCACCCTTTTATTCTGATGCTGTGCCCTCTGGTCCAAGACTCTTCCATTTTTATGTGCATGCTATGCAAACAGATCAGGTATACCGTACATAAATACATCAAACTCCTGTACAGATAGGTAGAGCAGAGGGGAAATTACAGAGTGCAGAATATAGTTCTCATCACAGCAGCACATCAGTTCCATAGCGGTTACCTTTGGCAGCCCCCTTCATAACTTTGACCCCAATTATCTCACTTACCTTCAGAAGTAACATCTAACTTTATGTGGCATTTAGATAAATATTTATGGCTCAACATATATGCATGTGAAGTGGGTATTGCCATGTGAAAACCGGTTATAATAAGCAGAACCAAAACAATGTCATAAAGAGCTGAACAAGAACTATTAAGCACTTCAAGTTTAGGCAGATGGTGTACACATTAAGGCAATGCAAAGTGTAAAATTATAGCGCAATACATTAAACATGAGGTTCATTCTTCCTTATCATGTAAAAATTATCTATAACATTGTCACAATAAACACTCTACTGGGTCAACACTTGCCTTGACTTGTTGCACTTTCCTGCAGTAATTTGTGTCTCTGCTATCATTCCTAACTCACCAATCATTTGTACTTTATTTTTGGGCAGTCACAGTGGTGCAGCGGTAGAGTTGCTGCCTTACAGCAAAATGCAGCGCCAGAGACCCGGGTTCGATCCCGATTATGGGCGCTGTCTGTTTGGATTTTGTACGTTCTCTCCCCGTGATCTGTGTGGGTTTTCTCCGAGATCTTCGGTTTTCTCCCACACTCCAAAGACGTACAGGTTTGTAGGTTAATTGGCTTGATAAAACGTTAAATTGTCCAAGTTGACGATATGCAGAGTACTGCCCTGCCAATTACTAAATACAGAAGGTTCAGAAGGTACTGTGTTCTAATTCATCATTCTCTTTTTTATCTATCACTTCCTGATCACCGTGCTCAATGTCTCTATCACACGCATTGCACCCAACATCTACCAACAAGTCTATCCATACCCAACCGTAAACAGACACACAATGCTGGAGTAACTCAGTGGGACAGGCATGGGGGACGTTTCGTGTTGAGACCCTTCGGAGAGTCAGTGGACTGGGAAACTAGAGATATGGAAGGGTACAAAGAGCATGGAAGGTGTGAAAAGGACAGATTAAAGAAGATGATGATCAAGGAAATATAGAATGGTTCATTGGTAGACATAAGTGCTGGAGAAACTCAGCGGGTTAAGCAGCATTTATGGAGCAAAGGAAATAGGCAACGTTTTGGGCCGAAACCCTTCTTCAGACTGAGGTAAGGTGGAGGGGGGGGGGGGGCGGGGAGAAGAAAGGAAAAAGGAAGAGGAGCCCGAGGGCTGAGGGAGAGCTGAGAAGGGGAGGAGACAGCAAGGGCTACAGGAAATTGGAGAAGTCAATGTTCAGGCCACTGGGATGCAGACTGCCCAAGCGGAATATGAGGTGCTGCTCCTCCAATTTCCGGTGGTGCTCATTCTGGCCATGGAGGAGGCCCAGGACAGAAAGGTCGGATTCGGAATGGGAGGGGGAGTTGAAATGCTGAGCCACTGGGAGGTCAGGTTGGTTAATGCGGACCGAGCAGAGATGTTCGGTGAAACTATCGCCAAGCCTACGCTTGGTCACACCGATGTAGATCAGCTGACATCTAGAGCAGCGGATGCAATAGATGAGGTTGGAGGAGGTACAGGTGAATATCTGTCGCACCTGGAATGACTGCTTGTGTCCTTGAATGGAGTCGAGGGGGGAGGTAAAGCGATAAGAGTAGCATCTCATTGTTGGTTGATGGGAAGGTGACAACATGGCATACACAGTAAAATTAATCAGGTGGATAGTGAAACTAGGAGAAATAGGGTGGGGGAGGGATGGAGAGCCTACTCGCTACAGCTTCACAGCCCCATCAATGCAATAAAAACACACACATGATACTACATAATCATCATAGTTGAAACACAAAGTCTATAGTGCAAAAGATGAAGTGCATAGAAGATCATAGTTGCCGAGGTTAGTGTTGTGTAGTGCTTAGGGGCTGATGGACATTGGAAAGAGATTCTTCGAAGGATGAAGGATGAACCAGTGAAATTCACCCTCAATATGTTTACATTCAGTTCCATCGTTATTAGGAAGGAATCAATGGGTTCAATGTATTGTGCATAATGCAATCCACTTTTCTTAAATAATGTTTTCAAAGAGGCATAAGGAACTGCAGATGCTAGATTCCCAAAAGAACACAAAGTGCAGGAAGGAGCGGTCTTTGCGGAAGGCAGACATGGGGGGAGATGGGAAGATGTGGCGAGTGGTGGGGTCACGTTGGAGGTGGCGGAAATGGCGGAGGATTATGTGTGCATGGAGAGGTGACTGATTGTAGTAGGGTCAGGCTTTGTCCCACGCCCTTCCCTCCCTCTCCCCCCCAATACAACCCGTCTAAAGAAGGGTCCCGACGCGAAATGCCACCGAACCATGTTCTCCAGAGATGCTGCCTGACCTAGGCACAACATGCTGAAGTTACTCAGCTGGTGAGGCAACATCTCTGGAGAGAAGGAATGGGCGACGTTTCGGGTCGAGACCCTTCTTCAGACTGATGTCAGGGTAGGGGGCGGGACAAAGATAGAATGTAGTCAAAGACAGTAAGACTGGTGGCAGACCTGGGATGGGGGAAGGGGATGGAGAGAGAATGCAAGGGCTATCTGAAGTTAGAGAAGTCAATGATCATACCGCTGGGGTGTAAAATATCCAAGCGAAATACGAGCTGCTGTTCCTCCAATTAGCGCTGGGCCTCACTCTGACAATGGAGGAGGCTGCCTGACCTGCTGAGTTACTCCAGCACTTTGTGTCTTATTTTCCATTCATACATTACATAGACACGTATTGTTGCTGCTACCAATGAGGCGATAAAGCAGCAGACAATAGACTGAAGAAGGGTTTCGGCCCGAAACGTCGCCTATTTCCTTCGCTCCATAGATGCTGCTGCACCCGCTGAGTTTCTCCAGCAATTTTGTGTACCTTCGATCTTCCAGCATCTGCAGTTCCTTCTTGAAGACAATAGACTTCAACTGTTCTCCTTCACATCTATCAGACACTCAGTAACAGATAGTCAAGCAGATCCTTCCTGTTGTGCAGGAGGTTGCCATTGAGCATAATTGTACGTCACTAATAATTGACTTCCACAAAGCCATGTGTCATTCCATTGATGGATAAACTTTTTCACACAGAGGGTGGTGGGTATATGGAGCATGCAGCCATAGGAAATGTGTTGGTAGGAACTGCAGGTTCTGGTTTACACCAAAGATAGGCACAAAAAGCTGGAGTAACTCGGGTCAGACAGCATCTCGGGAGAAAAGGAATGGGTGACGTTTTGGGTCGAGACCATTCTTCAGGCTGAGAGTCAGGGGGAAAGGGAAATGAGAGATATAGACTGTAATGTAGAGATATAGAACAATGAATAAAGGATATGCAAAAAAGTAATGATGATAAAGGAAACAGGCCATTGTTAGCTGTGGGCTAGGCTAGTTACAGACAATGAGACTCCACAGGACGAGTTTGCAACTAGTACAACGACTTGTGTGGGGGAGGGTCGGAGAGAGATGTCTAAGGTTACTTGAAGTTAACTGCTGGGTTGTAAGCTGCCTAAGTGAAATATGAAGTGCAGTTCCTCCATTTTGTTTTTGGCCTCACACTGACAATGGAGGAGGCCCAGGACAGAAAGGTCAGTGTGGGAATGGGAAGGGGATTTCAGGTGTTGGGCAACCGGGAGATCAGGTAGGCCCAGGCGGACTGAGTGAAGGCGTTCAGCGAAATGATCGCCCAAATCAATATGAATATTGATTTCTCGAACTTCAAGTAACCCTGTCTGTCCTGCTAAGTTACTCCAGCCTTTTGTGTCTCTATGCAGCCAGAGAAGGTAGTTAAGGCAGGTACTATAACAACATACATTTAGACAACTACTTTGATAGGAAATGCTCAGAGAGAAATGTGCCAAACATAGGGAGGTGAGGCTAGCGTAGATGAGGCATCTTGGTTGACTAGTGGTTGACTAGTTTATCATCTACATCATGGCCATCCGAAGCGACCGCACCTCCCTTTTTTCCCCCAGAGTAAATTTTTTTTTTTTTTAATCGGAAAAACAATGTTTAAACAAAAATCGGAAAACGAATCTGGCCCACGGGATAAGGGAGTGCCATCCGCGGCGTCGGAGCCTCACCAACGGCCTCCAGTCGCCGGTCGGGAGTGGCTGAACCGGAACCCAGCGGCTGGATTTCTTGCATGCCCTTCCAAACTGAAGAAGAGTCACTAGCTGAGAACTTGCTCCTCTACATCTCAGAGTACCTTTCCTTGGCAGCTCCGATTCCTCTTCTCAGCTCTTTATCGATTAGGTTATCTTTTAACTCTTTAACGATTAGGCTATTGGCTTGACGCATATTTGCCCCCAACCCCCCCCCGATCTCGAAATGGAAATGTTACATCTATATATAATGATCCCATTAAAATGTATATTTATGTCACAAACTATGGAATTCATATTTTTCAGTATGATCTTCAAGGAAAAGAAAGCAGTTCCAATTGTTTGATATTATTTGATATTGGTTTGATATTATTTGATATTGTTTAAAATTATTCATATGGAGGAGAAAATATAATAGCTCTAAAACCTACCTTAATTTTGCAATCTCACTAAAGATAATCCCCCTTTCCCTCTTCCCTCCCGCATCTCTCTCTCCCCTCCCTTCCCCTCTCTCTCTCCCCCTCCCACATCCCCCCCCTCTTTCTGCCGGGGGGGGATGAAGATGAAGGCGGCATGGGCCCAGCGGGGTTGGCGTGGGCCCCGTGGGGGTCAGCGGGGGTGGCGTGGCCCGAGTGGAGGTCAGCGGGGGTGGTGTGGGCCCAGCGGGGGTGGCTTGGGCCCAGTGAGAGTGGCTTGGGCCCAGCGGGGGTGGCATGGGCCCAGCGGGGGTGTCGTGGGCCCAGCGGGGGTGGTGCTTTCTGTAGACCTCTGTAGTCATGGAGACCGTTGAAAGGCTTGTGCTGGCCAAGCTGAAAAATATCACAATCCCTCTGCTGGACCCTCTGCATTTTGCATATTGAGCCAATAGATCTGTGGATGATCCAGTCAATTTGGGCCTACACTTCATCCTCCAGCACCTAGACCGCCAGGGGACCTATGCGAGGATTTTGTTTGTTGATTTTAGGTCTGCATTCAACACCATTGTGCCAGAGCTACGACGCTCCAAACTTTCTGAGTTGACTGTGCCTGAACCCCTCTGTCGGTGGATCACCAGCTTTCTGACTGACAGGAAGCAGCATGTGAGACGGGAAAGCATATCTCGGACCCGCAAACGCTCAGCATAGGAGCACCGCAAGATGCGTACTCTCCCCTCTCCTCTACTCTCGCCACACCAATGACTGCACCTCCACAGACACCTCTGTCAAGCTTCTCAAGTTTGCGGATGACACAACCCTGATTGGACTGATCCAGGATGGGGATCTCTGTACCCTTTTCAATTTGACATCTTTCCTATAACATGGTGCCCAGAACTGAACACAATATTCTAAATGCGGTCTCACCAACGTCTTATACAATTGCAACATGACCTCACAACTTCTATACTCAATACTCTGACTGATGAAGGCCAAAGTGCCAAAATACTTTTTGACCACCTGATATACCTGCGACACGACCTTCAAGGAACCATGCAACCATCAACCATTCCTCTGCCCACCTGGCTAATTGATCCAGATCCTGCTGCAATCTTTCACAACTAGCTTCACTACATGCAAAACCACTCACTTTAGTATCATCAGTAAACTTGCTAATCTTGCCCTGTTCTGTGACGTTTCACAGAGTGCTGGAGTAACTCAGCGGGTCAGGCTTAGTATGGAGGTTGGGAGGTCATGTGGCAGTTGCATAAGAAGGTGGTGAGGCCGCATTCAGAGTATTGTGTTCAGTTCTGGGCACCATGTTATAGGAAAGATGTCATCAAACTGGAAAGGGTACAGTGAAGATTTACGAGGATGTTGCCAGCACTAGAGGGCCAGAGCTATAGGGAGAGGTTGAGTAGGCTGGGACTCTATTTCATGGAGCACAGGAGGGTGAGGGATGATCTAACAGAGGTGTATAAAATCATGATTTGAATAGATATGGTTGAGTCTTTTGCCCAGAGTAAGTGAATCGAGGAGCAGAGGACATAAGTTTAAGGTGAACGGCCAAAGATTTAATAGGAATCTGAGGGGTATGTTTTTCACACAAAGGGTGGTAGGTGTATGGAACAAGCTGCCAGAGGAGGTAGTTGTGGCGGGGACTATCGCAACATTTAAGAAACAGTTAGACAGGTACATGGATAGGACAGGTTCGGAGGGATATGTATCAAACGTCGGCAGGTGGGACTAGTGCAGATGGGACATGCAGGGCCGAAGGGCCTGTTTCCACACTGTATCACTCTATGACTCTATCTATCTTTCCCTCTCAAACTCATTCTCCTGCCTTCTCCCCATTACCTCTGACACCCGTATCAATCAAGAAACTATCAATCTCCTCCTGAAAAATGTCCATTGACTTGACCTCCACAGCTGTCTGTGGCAATGAATTCCACAGTTCACCACCCTCTGACTTAAGAAATTCCTGCTCATCTCCTTCCTAAAGGAATGTCTTTTAATTCCGAGGCTGTGGCCACTGGTCCTAGACTCTCCCACTAATGGAAACATCCTCTCCAAATCCACTCCATCCAGGTTTTTACCATGCTGGGACAGACTGCAACAGCTTCACACCGTGTCCCAAAGCTCGCGTCCTGTCCTGCATCACCCAAGGCAGCAGAGACGTTATAGGAGAGGGCAAGCACCGTAACAAAGTAGCTCACGATGGTTTGGGTAACATTCAGGAATGTCTATGCATGCCACATCATGAATATTACTGAAGAACGGTCTTGAACCAAAATATAATTTCCAGAGATGCTGCTTGACTCACTGAGTTACTCCAGCACTCTGTGACATGTCATCTATCCATGTTCTCCAGAGATGCTGCCTGACTCGCTGAGTTACTCCAGCACTCTGTGAAACGTCGCCTTTTCATATTCTCCGCAGATGCTGCCTGACCCACTGAGTTACTCCAGCACTTTGTGTCTATTTTCCCTTCACCCATCTGCCCAAGCCCACTCTCCCCCCTCCTTTCCTATGTTCCTTTCCACCAATAAACCTCTCTCTGCCTTTACATTTCACTCCTCTTTCAAATCTGCTCTACTTATCTACATTGATTTTTCTTCTTCACTTTTTAGTCATAGAATGATGCAGTGTGGAAACAGGCCCTTCAGCCCAACTTGCCAACACCGACCAACATGTCCCATCGAAACTAGTCCCACTCACACACGTTTGGCCCATATCCATCTAAATCTGTCCTATCCATGTACGTGTCCAAATGTCTCTTAAACAGTAGGATAGTCCTAGCCTTAACTACCTCCTCTGGCAGCTCGTTCCATACACCCAGCACCCTTTGTGGGGAAAAAGCTACCTCTCAGATTCCTGTTAATTTCTGAAATATTGGTCATAAATCTGGTGCAAAAATGTTCCAAAATAAGGCTCAGAATGCATCAGAGAGCATCTAAAACCCCACAGCTTCCAGGGCCCTTAAGTGGGCCCTGGACCCTGGCATTGAGGGACTTCACGCTTCGCGCTCATGATGTGCGCAGCGTGCACACTATTTCAAATTAAATTTTTGGTAATCATGTCATGCCACACCCCTTTTTGGAAAGCTTTGTACGGGCCTGTACATCAATGATTTGGATGAGAACATACAGGGCAAGATTAGCAAGTTTGCTGATGATACAAAAGTAGGTGGTTTTGCAGATAGTGAAGAAGGTTGTGAACGATTGCAGCAGGATCTGGATCAATTGGCCAGGTGGGCGGAGGAATGGTTGATGGAATTTAATACAGAAAAGTGTGAGGTGTTGCATTTTGGGACGTCGAACAAGGGCAGGACCTACACAGTAAATGGTAGGCCCCTGGGTCGTGTTGTAGAGCAGAGGGATCTAGGAGTACAGGTGCATGGTTCCTTGAAGGTCGAGTTGCAGGTAGATAAGGTGGTCAAAAAGGCTTTTGGCACTTTGGCCTTCATCAGTGAGAATATTGAGTATAGCAGTTGGGAGGCCATGTTGCAGTTGTATAAGACGTTGGTGAGACCGCTTTAGGATGTTGTGTTCAGTTCTAGGCATCATGTTATAGGAAAGATATTATCAAGGTTGAAAGGGTTCAGAGAAGATTTACGAGGATGTTGCCAGGACTGGAGGGTCTGAGCTACAGAGAGAGGTTAAGTAGGCTGTGTCTCCATTCCATGGAGCACAGGTGGATGTGGGGAGATCTATAGAGGTGTATAAAATCATGAGAGGAATAGATTGGGTAGATGCACAGAGTCTCTTGCCCAGAGTAGGGGAATCGAGGACCAGAGAACATAGGTTCAAGGTGAAGGGGAGAAAATTTAATAGGAATCTGAGGGGTAACTTTTTCGCACAGAGGGTAGTTGAGGCAGGGACTATCCCAACATTTAAGAAATGGTTAGACAGGTTTGGAGGGATATGGACCAAGCACAGATAGGTTGGACTAGTGTAGCTGGGACATGTTGGACCAAGGTGTTTCTACACTGTATCACTCTATGACTGACTTTATGATGCTATGGTTAGCATGGGCAAGTTGGGCCGAAGGGCCTGTTTCCAAGCTGTATGATTCCATGAAGCCTCCAGCTGAAGATAAGCCATTAGAAACACATATAAAAAGTAGCATTAACAGAAACTAAAACTCTAAGAATGCGGTGCGGTGTACGATGTTAGGAGGATTGATTTTTAATATATTTTTCAGAAGAGTTCATGTGTCAGCTATTCATGCTTTAAGTGAACCGCTAATTGCCATTGCTTAATTAATCTTGGTTTGCCTTGCAGAATTTTTCATGTGAGTCTGACATAATTGTTTTAACCCTTCAATCAATCGTAAACAGCCCAGAACCGGTAACCATGAGGCAACTGAGGGAGAGTGAACGCTGGCGCGCTTTGGCTGCCGCTGCTCTCTCTTCACATTGTGTTTTTGATTTTCTGTTTTTGGAATGAATTCTGTTTTTAATTTGTGTCTCTGTGATGTCTTTATTACTTATTTTATTCTGATTATATTTTCTGATTTTATTTCTATTAACCTATGTAAGGTGTCCTTGAGATGTCTGAAAGGCGCCCATTAAATAAAATGTATTATTATTATTATAACTGTACATTACATTCAGCCTCAGATTTTTGCTTGTCCTCCGGAAGGTGACAGATTATTGGGAGACAGGTTCACAGATTCACGCTGCCTTTTTCAAAGAGCACAGTTTTTATTTGTGAGGCCAGTTAGTGGGAGCTGGCAAACATGACAGATAGGGTCCGATCCAACCTTAGTCATAGATTATAGACACAAAATGCTGGAGTAACACAGCGGGACAGGCAGCATCTCTGGAGAGAAGGAATGGGTGACATCTCGGGTCGAGACCCTTCTTCAGACTTAGAGTCAGGGGAGAGGGAGAACAGAGATATGGAATGGTAGAGATCATATATGCACCGACATACAGCATGGAAACAGGACTAAACATCTACAGATGCTACAACTTTGAGAAAAAATCAAAGTGCTGGAGGATCTTAATGGTCAGGCAGCATCTGTGGAGAGAAATGGTCAGATGATGCTTCAGGTCAGGACCCTTCTTCATTCTGACCTGACCTGAAACGTCAACTGTCCATTCCCTCCACTGATGCTGCCAGACCCACCAAGTTCCTCCAGCACTTTGTGTTTTGTCATGGGAACAGGCCCTTCAGCCTGACTTGCCCATGCTGACCAAGTTAGCATTCTGGGCTAGTTTCATTTGCCCAGTTTGATTCTATAGAAATACAAGTTCTTTCTTTCCACAAAGATTATTGGATGACAATCCAAAGATAACTAAGTGATGATTATTGAATCAGAAGAAAGGTTCTGACCGAATACGTCACCTCTAGCTTTTCTCCAGAGATGCTGCGAGTGGAGAGATGAAAGGTTTCTGTGAACTGACACCAAAATCCCCTTTCCCCATTCTGGTCATCATTGTGCTTTAATGAATTGAGGGAAAATCTTTTTCACCCAGAGAGTTGTGAATCTTTGGAATTCTCTGCCACAGAAGGCAGCGGAGTCCAATTCACTCGATGTTTTCAATCGAGAGTTAGATTTAGCTCTTAGGGCTAACGGAATCAAGGGATATGGGGAGAAAGCAGGAACGCGGTACTGATTTTGGATGATCAGCCATGATCATTTTGAATGGCGGTGCAGGCTCGAAGGGCCGAATGGCCTACTCTGCACCTATTTTCTACTTTTCTCGTCCCGAAATATCACCCATCCTTTATCTCCAGAGATGCTGCCTGACCTGCTGGGTTACTCCAGCACTTTGTGTCTATCTTCGGGATAAAACCGCATCTGCAGTTCCTTCCTACACATAGTAGATCCCCTTCTGGGAGACCATGTTCCCATCTTGCAATCATAATATTCAGTATGATCTTCGCCTGTCTGAAGAAGGGTCTCGACGTTGCAGATTCCTTCTCTCCATAGATGCTGCCTCACCCGTTGGGTTTCTCCAGCATTTTTGTCTACTTTTAACCTAAGGATATATGCGTATCTTTTTATCCCTGACTTCCAGTGCTGACTTTGTGGAGTTTACCTGTTCCTCCTGTGACCACATGTGTTTTCCCCAGATCTCAAAGACAGAGGTTGGTGAATTAACTGCCAATGCATAGTATGTAGCAAAAAGATGCTGGTTTACAAAAAGTGCAGGAGTAACTCAGCGGGCCATGCAGCATCGCTGGAGAAGGTGGATAGGTGATGTCTTGGATCGGGAGCCCTCCCAATACAGACTGTGTGCGGCTGACTGGTAGCAGAAGAGTAATCTATATTACTAAAAGTCTGTTCTTGACCGGTTTTGGCCATCTGTGCTGCGATTTCCGAGAGAACGCCGCCACCTACGGCCGTCATTTTTGGCCACCATGCTCAGAGCCCCCCTCCGCCGTATGTGTGCCGAGGATTTTTCCCGTCGATGAAAATGATATTAATGATTTTGCAAAATTCCCCATTCTCTCTGCTGCCCCTGCTGGCGGCAGGGGGGGAGGGACTATAAAACCAGGAAGTGGTGTGCCTCAATCAGTGTCTGCAAGCTGGAGGAAGGCAGAGGGTCACGTTTCTCTGAGTTGTGAATAACACTGAACACATGTCTACTCAAATGTAAGTGTCCTTAGTGGTTCTAAAACGCTTGCAGAATGTGTCTATTGGTTCTAAAATGTTTGCAAAAAGTGTTTATTGGTTCTAAAATGTTTGCAAAATGTGTATCTTTTGGTCCTACAATGCTTGCAGAATGTGTCTTTTTTGGTTCTAAAATGTTTTTTAGGTTCTCCCCCCTTCCTCTCCCTCCCCTCTCCTCTCCCCCCTCCCCCCTCATCCTCTCCCCCCCCCCCCTCCTACCGCCCCCCCCTCTACTATCCCCCCCCCTCTCCTCTCCCCACCTATCCTCTGCACCGCCCCTCTCCTCTTCCCCTCCCCATCCCTCCCCCCTCTCCTCTCCCCTCTCCTCTCCCCCCCACTCTCCTCCCGCCCCCCTCTCCTCCCCCACCCCTTTCCTCTCCTCCCCCCCTCCCTCTCCTCTCCCCCCCTCACCCCTCCTCTCCCCTCCTCCTCTCCCCTCCCCCCTCTCCTCTCACCCGCTCCTCTCCCCCCCTCTCCTCCCCCCCCCTTTCCTCTCCTCCCCCCCTCTCCTTTCCTCCCACCCGCCCCTCCTCCCCCCCCTCCTCCCCCCTCTCCTCCCCCCTCTCCTCCCCCCTCGTCCTTACCCCCTCTCCTCCCCACCCTCCCTCCCCCCTCTCCTCCCAACCCTCCTCCCTCGCCCCACTCTGCCCCCTCCCTCTCAGCACACCCTCTCCTTCGCCCTCTTCCCCCTCTCTCTCCCCTCTTCATCCCCCTCTCCCCACCGCGCCTCCCTCCTCCAACACCCTCCTACCCCCCTTGCCTCCCCCCCCCCCTCTCCTCCCCCCTCCCTGCTCCCCCCCTCCCCCTCACCCCCCTCTCAGCACCCCCTCTCTCTCCCCCTCACTCTCACCCTCTCTCTCTCCTACCCTCCTCCCCCACCTTTCCCCCCTCACCCACCCTCCCTCTTCTCCACCTCTCCACCCCCCTATCCCTCTTGCCCCTCTCTCTGTGTGTCTGTCTCTCTCTCTGTCTCTGCCCCTTCTCTCTCTGCCCTCACTCTCTACCCCCACCCACCCCCCGCCCCTCTCTCTCTGTGACTGCAAGTTGGGGGCTATGCGTAAGTAGATAGGGTGGTTATGGGGTAAAAGGAGCAAATTAATAATATTAATATAATATCAAGGGGGTAATTAGCGTGAGTGCGGGGGGGGGATAGTTAGTGTGTGTGACGCTGCGAGCCGCCTCCCCCCCCCCCCCCCCCCCACACAACCGCACGTTGGGGGAACAGACCCAACGGGTCTGCACTTGGTCTAGTATAGTCATAGAGGGAGCATCTGGGATAAGGGAAATGTTGTGGGTTACAGGGAAATTAGTGTGGAATGGGATTGCATGTACTCAATGGGCTGAAATGACTTCCTTCTATGTCATAAGAAAAGATGGAACTATAGGTAGCCACAGTTACTGGGAGAAACCATTTGAAATCATGTTCATTCAAGCCTCAATAAAACCTACTATAAATTAAAATGTACTTACAACTACCGCCCAAGGGCGGAAAACCCGGGGGGGCCAGAGGGGCCACGTCCCCCCCCATGTTTTGTGAGGTGGGGGACAACCCCCCAAATTTTTGTCATCCGGATTTTAAAATCTCCGCTTTCCGCGAGACAGTGGGGGTGGGACTGCTGATCGAGGGCGCCGATTGGATGAGAGAGACGTCGGTCAGCGGGCAATGGGGGTGGGACATGATGATTCAGCGCGATGATTGGAGGAGGGAGGAGTGGGGGGGGGTGGGACTGAGGATAAAGTGCGGTGATTGGAGGAGGGAGCCGTGGTACAGACCTGCGCCTCATCCGCAGCCAGGATCGATCCCGGCCGGGTCTCCGGCGCTGTCCCGTCACCACCCGAGTGCCCCCCCCCCCCCCACGGATGGCCAGAGAGGTCGGGTGTCAGACGCAAGATGTACCCCCAGGCCCACAGCCAGCGCAGGGAAGCAGAGCTAAACCCAGCTCAACTCTGCCTGTCCCGCCAGGTTAACCTGCCTGGGCTTGTGGGAAATATGGCCAGCGCGGAGAAGCAGCGCTAGTGTCCCGTTAGCCCAGGCACGGCTGTAGTTAACCCGGCGAGACAGGCAGAGTTGAGCTGCATTTAGCACTGGACTGAGCCTCCGAAGCCTCGCGCGTATGAGTGTGCGCATGCGCGTGCGGCCGCCAAACCATTGTGTCTCCCCCGGTCCCCTCTATATTTTGATAGCGATTTCCGTGCCTGCTACCGCCAGTATTAAATAAGCAAACGTCAGCTGAGTGTTGCAGTATTGCAGAAGCAACATATGCAGAGATCTTTATCTTGAGACACTACGGTAGATTCAACCTTCTATTGAGATTTACATGCAATGTGCGAAGATGTTACCATCCAGAATTTACTGTTTTGTTTGAGTCCGCCCTGACCAATGATCCTCGTACAACCAGCACTATCCTATACACTAGGGACAATTTACAATCTTTACTGAAGCAATATAACCATATAACCATATAACAATTACAGCACGGAAACAGGCCAACTCGGCCCTTCTAGTCCGTGCCGAACACTTATTCTCCCCTAGTCCCATCTACCTGCACTCAGACCAGAACCCTCCATTCCTTTCCCGTCCATATTCCTATCCAATTATTTTTAAATGATAAAATCGAACCTGCCTCCACCACTTCCACTGGAAGCTCATTCCACACAGCTACCACTCTCTGAGTAAAGAAGTTCCCCCTCATGTTACCCCTAAACTTCTGTCCCTTAATTCTCAAGTCATGTCCTCTTGTTTGAATCTTCCCTACTCTCAATGGGAAAAGCTTATCCACGTCAACTCTGTCTATCCCTCTCATCATTTTAAAGACCTCTATCAAGTCCCCCCTTAACCTTCTGCGCTCCAAAGAATAAAGACCTAACTTGTTCAACCTTTCTCTGTTACTTAGTTGCTGAAACCCAGGCAACATTCTAGTAAATCTCCTCTGTACTCTCTCTATTTTGTTGACATCCTTCCTATAATTAGGCGACCAAAATTGTACACCATACTCCAGAATTGGCCTCACCAATGCCTTGTACAATTTTAACATTACATCCCAACTTCTATACTCAATGCTCTGATTTATAAAGGCCAGCACACCAAAAGCTTTCTTTACCACCCTATCTTCATGAGATTCCACCTTCAGGGAACTGCACAGTTATAAGCCAATTAACTTATAAACCTGTACGTCTTTTGGAGTGTGAGAGGAAACCGGAGCACCCGGAGAAAACCCACGCGGTCACGGGTAATAATAATAATAATAATGGATGGGATTTATATAGCGCCTTTCTAATACTCAAGATGCTTTACATCGCATTATTCATACATTCCTCAGTCACACTCAGTGGTGGTAAGCTACTTCTGTAGCCACAGCTGCCCTGGGGCAGACTGACGGAAGCGTGGCTGCCAATCTGCGCCTACGGCCCCTCCGACCACCGCCAATCACTCACACACATTCACACACAGGCAAAGGTGGATGAAGTGTCTTGCCCAAGGACACAACGACAGTATGCACTCCAAGCGGGATTCGAACCGGCTACCTTCCGGTCGCCAGCCGAACACTTAGCCCATTGTGCCATCTGTCGTCCCGGGTAGAACATTCAAAGTCTGCACAGACAGCACCCGTGGTCAGGATGGAACCTGGGTCTCTGGCGCTGTAAAGCAGCAACTCTACCACTGCGCCACCATGCATACTGGGGTCCAGAATTCCCCGGCATTGGGGGGAAACAAATTTTGGAAATGATTTAAAAGCAGGACAGATATATAAGAAAGAGTGGGATGAATTGGTCTTTCAAAGAGCCAGTACTGATCTATTGTCTGTTCCTGTGGTTATAACCTCCAATCATCCTCTTCTAGACTACTGTATGTATTAGAGCCACAAACTATCTTGCAGCAAAACCAGAACTGAGATCCAATATTTGAATAGATAAATTTACAAGGTATTTTGGAATATATTTCGAACAAGAATGATCCCAGGAATGATTGGGTAACATATGATGAGCATTTGATGGCACTGTGGCTTTACTCGCTGGAGTTTAGAAGAATGAGGTGGGACCTTGTTGAAACTTACTGAATAATGAAAGGCTTGGATCGAGTGGATGTGGAGAGGATGTTTCCACTAGTGGGAGAGTCTAGGACCAGAGGGCACAGCCTCAGAATAAAAGGACAAAAGGAAGTGAAAAATAATTTCTTCAGTCAGAGGGTGGTGAATCTGTGGAATTCATTGCCAAACAGAGCAGTGGAGGCCCAGTCGTTGTATCTTTTTTAAGGTGGAGATTGACAGATTCTTGATTAGTATGGGTGCCAGAGGTTATGGGGAGAAGACAGGAGAATGGGATTGAGTGGGGAAGTTCGAATGGCGGAGTAGACTCAATGGGCCGAATGGTCTACTCTGCTCCTATCACTTATGAACTATATTTGTTTAATGGATAGGAAAATTATATTTTGGTGTAATAAGGATGTTGCTCATATGAGCATGGAAATAGGCCCTTTGACCCATCGAGTCCACGCCGACCATCGATCACCCAGTCAGTCCCTTCATTCTGATTGATCAGCTTCTTCTTCCAACACAAACCTGAGTAGCATCACCTATGATAGTTAGACTTAAAATTGGATTTACTGCAACCCAATAAGTCTGAAGAAGGACGTTGACCCTTTCTGTCCACAGATGCTTCATGATCTGCTGTGTTACTCCAGCACTTTGTGTCCATGTTATCCCACTTTCTCATCCACTCCCTACACACTAGGGGCAATTTACAGAGGACCAATCAACCTACAAACCCGCACGTCTTTGGGATGTGGGAGGAAACCGAAGCAACTGGAGGAAACCCACACGGTCACAGGGAGAACGTGCAAACACCGTACAGATAGCACCCGTAGTGAGCATCGAACCCGGGTCTCTGGCGCTGTGAGGCAACAGCTCTACCGCTGCGCCACCATTACTGCGCCACGAGCCAAGAGCCTAGCAAGCTAATCACGTGTACGTATACTGAATGGAGAGATAGGAAGAAGAATTTGCTTTAAAAAAGTTACTCCAGCACTTTGTGTGTTTTATTTAAGTCAGGATCCTACAGCTCTGGATCTGATAATGAGTTCTGACAAGCAGCATCAAAGCTGCAGCAAGTAGGAATGTTGCTGTTTTGACAATTAGACACTTGAATCTTAACACAGAACACAGGAACACACCCTACGATCCATATCTCTCAATCCCCACATATCCAGCTGCCCAACTTAAATCCTCTTAAACGCCACTATCCTATCTTCCTCCACCACTAGTCTGAGGATTTAATACCTTATTATCACATGTACCTAGGTACAGTGAAATGCTTTGTATTACATACAACCCGATAAAACTATATGTGTAGGAAGGAACTGCAGATGCTGGTTTAAACCGAAAATAGACACAAAATGCTGGAGTAACGCAGCGGGTCAGGCAGCAGCATCTCTGGAGAGAAGGAATGGGTGACGTTTCGGGTCTGAAGAAGGGTCTCAACTCGAAACGTCACCCATTCCGTCTCTCATACAGCAGACCTCTCCTGGACAGTACACCTGGGCAGTCCTATCTACTGCTTGCCACCACACGTGGCAGCAGCCCCCCCCCCCCCCCCCCATCTAATAGAATTAGCTGGTTTCTGAGTTGATGCTTTTCAACCTTAGTATCATCCTGCCTCTGGGGAAAAGTTAGTCAGTCACTGCCTATTCCTTCTTTGAACTTTCAACCTAAAACAGACCCCATCACATTCCAAGCATGATGATTTATCAAATTGTGCATTTCAGTGTTAGATATACAGCACGAAAACAGGCCCTTCAGGCCCATGCCGACCAAGACGCCCCATCTAAGCTAATCCCATTTGGTCCATATTCCTCTAAACCTTTCCTATCCATGTACCTGTCTAAGTGTCTTCTACATGTTGTTTTGTACCTGTCCCAACTACCTCTGGCAGCTAGTTCCTTATACCTACCACAGTCTGAGTGAAAAATCACCCCTTATTTTCCTATTAAATAGTTCCCCTCTCTCCTTAACCCTATGTCGTCTGGTTCTTGATTCCCCTACTCTGGGTAAAAGACACACCCGACTGCATTCACCCTACCCATTCCCCTCGTGATTTCATACACTTCAATAACATCACCTCTCAGCCTCCTGCGCTCCATGGAATAAAGTTAGGCTGCCCAACCTCTCCCTATCACTCAGGCCCTCAAGTCCCGGCAACATCCACGTAAACCTCTGCTGCACACCATCCAGCTTACTGACAACCTTCCTGTAACAGGGTGACCAAAACTGAACACAATTCTCCAAATGTGGCCTCAGCTACCTCTTGTGCAATTGGGATAATAATGACCCAACTTCGATACTCAATCAGTCTGAAGAAGGGTTTCGGCCCGAAACGTTGCCTATTTCCTTCGCTCCATAGATGCTGCTGTACCCACTGAGTTTCTCCTGCATTTTTGTGTACCTTCTATACTCAATTACCTGACTGATGAAAGCCAATGTACCAAAAGCCTTCTTTGCTGCCCTAATAATTTAGTTTAGTTTATGGCATGTGTACCGGGGCATAGTGAAAAACTTTTGTTGCGTACTATCCAGTCAGTGGAAAGACAATACATGATTACAATCAAGTTGTCCACAGTGTACAGATACAGGATAAAGGAAATAGTGTTTAGTGCAAGATAAAGTCCAGTAACGTCCGATTAAAGATAGTCTGAGGGTCCCCAATGTGGCAGATAGTAGCTCAGTGCTGATCTCTAACTGGTGATAAGATGGGTCAGTTGCCTGATAACAGCTGGGAAGAAATTGTTCCTGAACCCAGAGGTGTGCATTTTCATACTTCTGTCCCTCTTGCCTGATGGGAGAGGGGAGAAGAGGGAGTGACTGGGGCGAGACTGGTCCTTGATTATGCTGCTGGCCTTGCCGAGGCAGCGTGAGGTATAAATGGAGTCCATGGAAGGGGAGATTGGTTAGCGTGATGGTCTGGGCTGCGTCCACAATTCTCTGCAATTTCTTGCCGTCTTGGATGGAACTGTTCCCAAACCTTGCATACCAATAAAATGCTTCCAACGGCGCATCTGTAGAAGTTGGTGAGAGTTGTTGAGGACATGCCAAACTTCCTAAACCTTCTAAGGAAGTAAAGGCATTGGTGTGCATTCTTGGCCATCGCTTTGATATGGCTGGTTCAGGACAAATTTCCAGTATTAATTACTCTGAGGAACTTGAAGCTTTCAATGATCTCTAGTACAGGTGCACAACCTTTTATCCGGAGTTCCGGAAACCGAAAAACTCCGAAAACCGGCCATTTTCCCCAGGATGTCGTCTGCACACCAAAGCTCGCGTTTGGCGCCAAACTTGACCCGAAACGACCCACGGTCAACCCAGGTCTGTACTACTGTAGCGGCTGTCTCCTCCCCGGAGACCGGGGAGACACTTAAACATCTGTAAATCATTGCTTAAATGTTAGTCAGTTAGTTTGGAGGGCTTTTATGTGAAGGGGGGACGGGGGGTGAAGGGGGAAACTTTAATTCTTAGTCCCCTACCTGGTCGGAGAGGCGGGGAGCGGTCAATGCCTTACCGGGTTTCCGTGCAGTAAGCTCCGGAGCGCTGTGGCCGCCGACTCCCAGCTGGGGCTGCGGGCGTCCGGCCGCGGGCGGCGCCGGTTGTAGCTCCGACCCCGGCAACTCTACCCCTGGCTGCGCGGAGCTCCAAATCCAGCGCGGCCCGCGGCCGGATGCCCGCAGCCCCAGCTCCGCGATGTTGTGTGTCGGCAGCCACAGCGCTCCAGAGCTTACCGCACGGCGACCCGGTAAGGCATTGCCTGCTCCCCGCTGGTATCCCAGCGCTGCGACGCCGCCGACTCCCAACATCGCGGCGCTGGGGCTGCGGGCGGCGCTGGATTTGGAGCGCCGCGCAGCCAGGGGTAGAGTTGCCGGGGTCGGAGCTACAACCGGCGCCGTCCGCAGCCCCCAGCTCCGCGATGTTGGGAGTCGGCGGCCACAGCGCTCCGGAGCTTACTGCACGGCGACCCGGTAAGGCATTGCCCGCTCCCCGGCTCTCCGACCAGGTAGGGGACTAAGAATTAAAGTTTCCCCCTTCACCCCCCCCCCCCCCCACACACAAACACACCACATAAAATCCCTCCAAACTAACTGACTAACATTTATGCAATGATTCCCCGGCCTCCGGGGAGGAGGCAGCCGCTCAAGACTTTTCAAGCCGCCCGCGCTACCTACCTAATCTACGCTAAAAATCTTCCATTCGGAAATCCGAAAAATTCCGAAATCCGACAAGTGTCTGGTCCCAAGGCTTTCGGATAAAAGGTTGTGCACCTGTACTGGTAAAAGATATTTTAAATTGCAATTGGGGTCAAGGAAAGAGCGTTCATGTCGCGGCCCTGTTTCCACCAATCTTTCCACCACCACGCACAAGAAGCACAAGAAGCGACAAGACAGACACCATTGTGCAGATGCCGAGAAGTGTGTTCACCTCTGGCTGAACAAATTCTAATCTTGTGTGTGGACTCGAATAGAAGAAGAAGCATTGCAATGTACAATAAATCACTAGTCAGCCTTTTTTTCTCATATATCCCAATTGTCGATGTTAAAACAAACGTAAATAAATAGATATAATTTAATATATAGATAGTATTTATAATAGTAAATAAATATATTCCAGAAATATTACACCCAGTCTGGTCCTTACTCTGAATGATGTGCAAATAGACCTGATTATAGAGAGATGATAGTAATAATATATGGAGAATTTAAAAGAAAAAACAAATCAGATAGTATAATTGCAGAGCTTTCAACAGAAGCTCTATCATTTTCATACAGACCTATAATTGGACCAAGAGATGAAACCTGAATTTCCAAACTGCTCCGTGAAGACATGACAAGGGTGACTGCCATGTGATCAAAATATTTATTGTGAAGTGTCACGGATGTAGCAGTTTGAGGATTATTTATTGAATCGAAGTTGCATGTTAAAATGTGAGTGGTTCGGACACGTGCTAACGCTGGAAGTGCCAGCGGCAAGAAGGTACTTGGTGCAAGCACGCCACCCCCTCACCCCTCCACTGTCAGGGGTAACGGCTCTGACAGGCCGCACGCTGACCAAGATGCACTTCGCAAGTTCTGAAATATGATTAAAATTAAATCCATTTCCATTTGAGTATGTTTGGCAATATCGATACAAAGTGATGTTGCATTAAGCAGACTGCTGAAGTACACATTTACTGTTAATTGCTATTTGGCCGTGTGTGTGTGTGTGTGTGTGTGTGTGTGTGTGTGTGTGTGTGTGTGTGTGTGTGTGTGTGTGTGTGTGTGTGTGTGTGTGTGGAGAGTGTGTGTGTGTCGTGTTTGTGTGTGTGTGTGTGTGGTGTGTGTGTGTGTGTGTGTAGAGTGTGTGGGTGTGTATGTGGAGAGTGTGTGTGTGTGTGTACGTGTGTGTGTGTGTGTGTGTGTGTGTGTGTGTGTGTGTGTAGAGTGTGTGGGTGTGTATGTGGAGAGTGTGTGTGTGTGTGTGTGTCATGTGTGTGTGTAGAGTGTGTGGGTGTGTATGTGGAGAGTGTGTGTGTTTGTGGTGTGTGGTATGTGTGTGTGGTGTGTTTGTGTATGCATAGTCTGTGTGTGTATGTGCATGTGATTGAGTGTTCTGCGAATTGTGTGTGCGCAGTGTGTGACTGGTGTGTGTGTGCATGGGGTTTGTGTGTGTTTGTTTGGTATGTGTGGTATGTATGCTTGTGTGTTCACGTCAGTGTGTGTGTGTGTGTGTGTGTGCATGGTGTGTGGAGTGTGTGTGTGTGCATGGTGTGTGGAGTGTGTGAGTGTGGAGTGTGTGTGGAGTGTGTGTGTGTGTGTGTGTGTGTGTGTGTGTGTGTGTGTGTGTGTGTGTGTGTGTGTGTGTGTGTGTGTGTGTGTGTGTGTGTGTGTGTGTGTGGTGTGGGGTGTGTGGTGTGGGGTATGGGGTGTGGGGTGTGGGGTGTGGGGGTGTGTGGGGGGGGGGGGGGGGCAGGCTTGTTCCCATCCATCTTATCCGGGTTCCCCTGCATGAGGGAGGAAGCGTGGGCCTTTATACAGCCAGGTGAGGGTGAGAACACATTGAGAACAAGTCTTGTGGTTGTGCAACGTTCAAACACCATGGATGCAGTCATCCTGAAGAGAACACTGGAATTGTAGCTGAGATGGCTTCTGTCGTGTGGATTTTTCAAGACAAATTAAGAGAGATAACCTTTGTAATGCTGAAAAATAATGCTTTCATTATATTTTCATAGTTAACTACTTTCCATCTACAATGAGTTTGTATTGAATCAGTGTACGATACAGACTGGAATCAGGCCCTTCGGCCCATCGTCCATGCCGACCAATGATTAACCATTCACACCAGTCTGGGGAATGGTCCCAGCCTGAAACATCACCTATCCTGTACGGAGTTTATATGTTCTCCCCGTGACCTACGTGCGCTTTCTATGGTTGCTTCCCACACCCCAAAGACGTACAGGTTTATAGGTTAATTGGCTTGGTATAAATATATTAGTGTAAAATGATCCCCAGTAGGATGCGGAGATCACTGGTTGGTGCGGATCAGTGGCTGTTTCTTTGCTGTAACTGTAAACTAAACTAAACTATCCATGTTCTCCGGAGATGCTGCCTGACCCGCTGAGTTCCTCCAGCATGTTTTGTCTATTTTTATAAACCATGTTGTCCCACTTTCACATCCACTCCCTACACACCAGGGGCAATTCACAAAGGCCAATTAACCCGCATATGTTTTGGATGTGGGAGGAGCCCGTAGTACCCAGAGGGAACCCACGTGGTCTCAGGGAGAACGTGCAAACTCAACACACACAGACAGCACCCGAGGTCAGGTTCGAACCCGGGTCTCTGGCACTGTGAGGCCATGACTCTACCAGCTGCACCATTGTGCCACCATGTTAAGTTTTTTTTAATTTTATTTTATTAGAAGCAATGTACATACTTCTTAATCATAATATGCAACATACTTCATTTCTTGAAGTTATTAATTGCTTTTCACCTACAAAAGGTCTTGCAAGCTAATTACGTATGTTTACTGAACAGAAAGAAATTTGGTTTTAATAAGTTAAAACAAACATATTTCCTGCTACTTCTTTTTATCGACGCCACACACAAGATTAGAAGTTGTTCTCTTCTGGGCATCTGCATACAATGGTGTCTGTCTTGCGCTTCTTGTGCTTCTTGTGCGTGGTGGTGGAAAGATTAGTGGAAACAGGGCCGCGACATGAACGCTTTTTCCTTGACCCCATTTGCTGCTGATAGATACAGAATGCTGGAGTAACTCAGCGGGACAGGCAGCATCTCTGGAGAGAATAAATGGGTGACATTTCAGGTCGAGACCCTTCTTCAGACTAGCATCTGCAGTTCCTTCCTACACATATTTGCTGCTGCCATGCCACAAGTATGTGCATGGATGTGTGCATGTGGGTGGGGATTTACTTTGTTTAATTTTGATGAATGTACCAGTATCACTTGACCATTCTGAAATTATGCTAATCCATGCATTTAAAATATTATACATTCAATCTAACCAGCCCTGGGAAAATAAATGTGAAACATTTTAAACCTTGTCGCTGTAATAATTGAGCTGATGGCCTATTATGGTGTATTGTGAATCAATCTCCCATCATTTGTGAGCTCTCTAGGTATCAAGCTTTGGCAAGAGGCCAGCTCTGTGGATATGCTAACAAGTAGTTGCAGGTGCCTCTGAAACCTATTTGTCACTTGCCATTGATAAAAAGAATGGCTCGGAAACAATGCTGGCTAAGTCCTTGATGTAATTGTGTGCAAGTGTTCATTTGTAAATTGCTATTTGTTCAGCACGTGTTGTCTGCACAGCTTACAAAGAAAACGCTGAAAGACACAGGCTGGCAAGGGAGCTGAATTAAGCTGTGATTTCCACACAGCTGTTCGGTGCTGGAAAGGGCGACATTACCTGAGCCACTGTAATGAGTTCTGATTAAAAGTTTGTTTTCTGCTCAGGGGCAAATCATTTCTCATCGCATTCAAACTGAATGTGCTTCCTGCCCACAACAATTGACAATATGTTTATATCGCAGGAAGGTTTTTTACACTGAATTACTGGAAGTAGCAAACTGATGTTAGCAATTTCCCATTAAAGAGTTGAGTTGATTAAGGCAGAAAGATGTTATCATTTGCTTGTGATGCCATTATCTCAATTTGTATCATTAATCAGAGCAGAGAACACTCTCTTCTTCCGAATATACAAGACAACTGTTCTAAATATCCCTAATAGGTATAGATTTAGGTATACGGTTATTATTGCCAGGTGTACACCGAGGTACAGTGAAAAGCTTTGTTTTGCATTCTCTCCAATGAGATCAGAAAATACTATACATAAATACAATCAAGGACAATAGGTAAAACACAGTGTTGAATATAGTTCTCAGCATTGTAGTGCATCAGTTCCACAGAATGGTGTCAATACAATCAAGTCAAACACATGGCGTACATTCCCTCCACAGCTGCTGCCTGACCCAAGGAGTTCCTCCAGCATGTGTTTTGATCCAGATTCCAGCGTCTGCAGTTCCTCGTGTCTTCATACATTGGACATCAGTAGGCCTGATTAATTCCATCCCTAGGTTCAAGGTTCAAAGTCGTCTTGTTGAGTCTCATTGGCTGTAACACGTCTTAATAGACAATAGACAATAGGTGCAGGAGTAGGCCATTTGACCCTTTGAGCCAGCACCGCCATTCAATGTGATCATGGCTGATCATCCCCAATCAACACCCCGTTCCTGCCTTCTCCCCATATCCCCTGACTCCGCTATCTTTAAGAGCCCTATCTAGCTCTCTCTTGAAAGCATCCAGAGAACCTGCCTCCGCCGCCCTCTGAGGCAGAGAATTCCACAGACTCACCACTCTCTGTGAGAAAAAGTGTTTCCTCGTCTCTGTTCTAAATGGCTTACTCCTTATTCTTAAACTGTGGCCCCTGGTTCTGGACTCCCCCAAAATCAGGAACATGTTTCCTACCTCTAGCGTGTCCAAGCCCTTAACAATCTTATATGTTTCAATGAGATCGCCTCTCATCCTTCTAAACTCCAGAGTGTACAAGCCCAGCTGCTCCATTCTCTCAGCATATGACAGTCCCGCCATCCCGGGAATTATCCTTGTAAACCTACGCTGCACTCCCTCAATAGCAAGAATGTCCTTCCTCAAATTAGGGGACCAAAACTGTGCACAATACTCCAGGTGTGGTCTCACTATGGCTCTGTACAACTGCAGAAGGACCTCTTTGCTCCTATATTCGATTCCTCTTGTTATAAAGGCCAACATGCCATTCACATAGCCCACAGCAAACAATGGCCTGTTTCATTTATCATTGTTACTTTTTTGGATATCTTCATTCATTTGTTCCATGTCTCATTATATCACTGTCTAAATCTCTCGTTTCCCTCTCCCTTGACTCCCAGTCTGAAGAAGGGTCTCGACCCGAAACGTCACCTATTCCTTTCCTCCGGCAATGCTGTCTGACCCGTTGAGTTACTCCAGCTTTTGTGTCTATCTTCCGAAATAATTCAATGTTCTCATAACTCGAAAAACAGAAGCCGGAATAGTCCATTCTGGTAAAATCGTCACTTTAGACTTTAGACGTTAGAGATACAGTACAGCAACAGGCCCTTCGGCCCATTGGGGCTGTGCCGACCAACAATCACCCCGCACACTCAAACTCACACACAATTTACAATTTTCCTGAAGCCAATTAGCCTACAAATCTGGCACATCTTTGGAGTGCGGAAGAAAACTGGAGCATCCACGGTTACGGGGAGAATTTACAAACTCCGTACAGACAGCACCCATAGTCAGGATCGAACCCGGGTCTCTGGCGCTGTAAGGTAGCAACTCTACCGCTGCTCCACCATGCCACCTGTGCAGCATTGGCTGAGCCTCTATTGATCCTTTTGGGTAGAGGATTCGAAACATTCATTATTCCCTGGGAAAGAATAGTCGTACCTCATCTCTGCCTCCAAAGTAACCCTGTGATCCTGCCTTCCAGATACTGCAGCCGAGTGAACATCAAATTCACATTCACATGGAACATTACAACCTTTCAATGCAATCACCTCCTTTTCTGAGCTCAAGGATGTGTCGACTTAGTCAACTTAATCTCTCTGGGGACATCCTTGTGCGCTTATAATAATAATAATAATAAAAACAATTTATGGGCGCCTTTCAAGAGTCTCAAGGACACCTTACAAAAATTGAGCATGTAGAGGAAAAACATGTAAGGGGAATTATCTTCCATTAGATCCAAGATGTTATGGACGATGAGATCTCCAAGCTTTTTGATCATCTTCACAAGATCATCCAAGTAGCGGCTCACCAGGAAGATAAGATTTGGACTAAGGTGGTCCAACTTGGGGTTTAGGGTTAGGGTTGGAGCAAGAGGGTCCAAATCTGTGGCACTAATATCCAAGCATTAGCTCCTGACCTGCAATACCCAAAGTTTAAAATTCTTATTTTACTTTTAAGAACCTTTGGGGTGTCATGGTGGTGCAGCGGTAGAGTTGTTGCCTTACAGCGCCAAAGACCCAGGTTCGATCCTGACCATGGGTGCTTTCTGTACGGAGTTTGTACGTTCTCCCCATGACCAGATGGGCTTTCCCCAGGTGCCCCAGTTTCTTCCCACACTACAAAGGCGTACAGGTTTGTAGCTTTGATGTAGGCTTGGTAAAATTGTAAAGTGTCCCTAGTGTGTAGGATAGTGCGGGTGCATGATAGTGCTGGTTGGTATGAACTCGGTGGGCCGAAGGGTCTGTTTCCACGCTGTATCTCCAACCTACACTAAACTTAAATAAGATTTGTGATCTTGACACTCTCACCTCCAACACTTCATCTAATTCTATAGCCATCCAATATCTCCCTGCTTCCCCTTTTCTCGTCACTTACATATCCTGAATCTAATTGTAACATCATTCCTGGTTGAGGCTTAACCTTCATTGTCCCTGCTTGGAATTTGTTCCCAACCCCTCTACCCTTCTTTAGCGTACTCCTTGAATTGAAAAGGCAGCCAGCATCATCAAAGCTCGCCAAACCTGGCCATGCTCTCATCTCACAAGAAGATACAATAATCCAAAATCTGTGACCTCCAGGTTCAGGAACAGCTTTATCCCCAATATCAATGAATCTCTTGAACACTGCAAATACCAACTAAACTATGAGCTGCAAGATAGACCCAAAAAACTCAGCGGGTCAGACGGCATCACTGTGCAATAGAGTGATACAGTGTACAAAAGTGCTGAAGAAACTCAGCGGGTGCAGCAGCATTTATGGAGCAAAGGAAATAGGCAACGTTTCGGGCTGAAACCCTGGTTTCTCCAGCATTTTTGTCTACCTTCGATTTTCCAGCATCTGCAGTTCCTTCTTAAATACCTCCTCTGGCAGCTTGTTCCATACACCCATCCCCCTTTGTGTGAAAAAATTACCCCTCAGATTCCTATTAAACATTTCCCCCTTCACCTTGAACCCATGTCCTCTGGTCCTCGATTCCCCTACTCTGGGCAAGAGACTCTGTGCATCTATGCGATCTATTCCTCTGATGAAAGGGTCTCATGATCTCGAGTCTTCAGTCTACAAACTGTCTTGGTTGCACTAGGGAGTATTTTTTGTTTTTGTTTTGTGCTAATACTGTTATTAAATTTCATTTTTATGTGTGTGTGTTTTTTTTATGATGTTATATATTGAATACCTGTTTATAGACCTGATATGCTGCTAGAAGGAGAAATATCATTTTGGTACATGAAAATTAAACATTCTTGACTCGTTGTCTTTCCATTGACTGGTTAAGGGCCTGTCCCACTTACGCGACCTTGGCTCGCAAATTATGCGGGCACGGTATGGTCGCGCGGGGCCTGCCCCACTTAGAAGCGCGGAGTTGTGCGGGGCTGGTCCCGACATCGCGTGGGGCTCCGAAATTCTTGCAATGACCGAAATCTTTGTGCACCAACGGCCTGTCGGCACGCAGGCGCATTGCGGTCGTACGCGGTGTCTTGCTGTCATACGCAGCGTCTTGACGGCGTATGCAGCGTCTTGACGGCGTACGCCTAGCGCATGGCGTTGCGTGATGACATCACCGCCCGGCGTGGCGTTGCGTGATGACATCACCGCCAGATGCCATGCGCCGCCCAAATTCAGTCAGCCCGCCTCCTGCCCAGTTGATTCGTAAGCATGATGTAAATGACGTCACGCGCGTACTTAGTGCGATTAGCGCGAACTTCGAGCAAACTTCGCGTGAACTCCGCTTCCGGTTGGTCGCGCCAAACGCACGCAATTGCTTGCAAGTGGGACAGGCCCTTTAGCACGCAACAAAAGCTTTGCACTGTACCTTGGTAAACGTGACAATAAACTAAACTAAACTGAAGCTTCAGGTCCACCTAACTCCTTCTGTGGCCAAATGTGATGAATAATGTTTTTCAGAAGTGCCTGGGATTTTTAACTGCAAAAGAAATTCTTTGGAGATGTGGAGCCATAACTCACTTAGGAAAAGTGATGGGGTGGGATTGCGAGGAGGAATTTGGCAAAGAAAAATAAGATGCTTAACTTTGTAATGTAACATGCCAAGTATTGTCCGTGATACAATAGAGCATAATATTGTGCAACCAAGTCTGAAATTCAAACAGATATCTTTTAATAAAATAGCCTGAGATGTAGCTATAACTTCTAATATGATGGGATTTTTAATGGCAATATTTTTCATATTTCAATGATCCAGATCATTAAAATGTGTTTAAAGTTCAAATGAAAGTTTGCCATTCCGCCAGGCATTCCAAGGCACACTTAATGAAAAGTTTTAAAACTAAAGTCAAGAATGGTTGATTAAAATGAAACAGTCAGCTATCTAATGTAGCTGGCTTAACAGTGCACTGGTTCATTTAGTTGGGGAATTGACCCATTGATATTTGGACTTAGAAATAATTGGAAGTTTGATGCAGCAGTGCAGGAGTAGCTCAGTGTGATTGGATAGAGACTCTGTTGAGCATGGAGCGTAAAGCACAAGGCATTATATCAGTTATAGGGAGGAAGATCTTGCAAAGAAAAGTAGATGGTTTCATTTTACCGCCATCCCTTCTGACCATTGAGGATCTGCAGGAGACAAGGCCGGGTTCAGTAACATAAATGCCCAGGAATGAAGGACGCTACACAGAGTGGTGAACACTTGGCTGGTCCATCACCGGCATTGAACTCACCACCATCTAAGGCATCTATCTACAGGAAGCACTGCCTCAAAGTGGCAGCCAGCATCACCCAAGACCCACAACAGCCTGGCCACACTTTAATTATGCTGTCCCATATATCCGAGACATTACACTTGGAAAACATTAAGCTTGTCTTGGCGGAAAAAACAGATCAATTTCTTAAGACATGGACACCCTTTACTGAATTTTTACAACAATAGTATGGTGAAACACAAATTTAAATTAAAATCCGATGCTACGTTGGGTGATGGTGGGGGTGGAGGAAGGGGGGGGGGGGGAGCTGTACAATAATTATATAATTCTAGATGCCATACGTTTTATCCTTGTACAACCGCTTCTAATAAAATAAATATTAAAAAAAAATAAAAAAATAATGCTATCCCCATCAGGAAGAAGGTACAGGACCTTGAAAACTGTGACCTTCAGGTTGGAGAACAGCTTCTTCCCGGCAACAGGATCTCGAACACTGCACAACACCAACCTCAGCAATAGGTAGAAACAAGGAACTGCGGATGCTAGTTTACAAAAAGACAGAAAGTGCTGGAGGAACTCAGTGAGTCAGGAAACATCTCTGGAGAACATGGATAGGTGGCACTTCAGGTGGTGACTTCTTCAGACTGATTGAAGGTGAGGGGGGTGGGGGGGGGGGGGAGAAAACTGGAAGAGAGGAGGGCAGGATAAAGTATGGTGAGTGATAGGTGGATACAGGTGAGGCTTTTTTTGATAGGCACATAAACCAGTACAGGACAGGATCGGGCCATTCGGCCCACAATGTTTATGCCGAATATGATGCCAAGTTAAACTGATCTCAACAGCCTGCACATGATTCATATCCCTCTATTCCCTACACATCTGTGTGTCTATCCAAAAGCACCTAAAACGCCACTACAGTATCTGTCTTCACCACCACTCCTGGCAATGCGTTCCAGGCTCCCACCACCCTCTGTGTAAAAAGCCTGTCCCACACATTTCCATTATGCTTCCTCCCTTTCACTTTATAGCTATGCTCTCTAGTCTTGGACATTTCCACCCTGGGAAAATAGTTCTTACCATCTTCCCCATCTCTGCATCTCATAATTGTAGAAACCTCTCTCAAGTGTCCCCATAACATGTGATGTCCGAGAGAAAACAATCCAAGTTTATCAAACCTTCCCTGTCATTGAAACCCTCTAATCCAAGCAGCATTCTGGTAAACCTCCTCTACACCCTCTCCAAAACCTTTCCTGGGATGGGGTGGCCAGAATTGCATGCAATACTCCAAATGCGGCCTAACCAAAGTCCTAGAGCACTGCATCATCCACTCCCTACACACTAGGGACAATTTACAGAGGGCCAATTAATCTACAATCCCGCACGTCTTTGGGATGGTTGAGGAAACTGGAGCACCCAATTAAGAATAAGGAGTAAGCCATTTAGAACGGAGATGAGGAAACACTTTTTCTCACAGAGAGTGGTGAGTCTGTTAAATTCTCTGCCTCAGAGGGCAGTGGAGGCAGGTTCTCTGGATGCTTTCAAGAGAGAGCTAGATAGGGCTCTTAAAAATAGATATGGGGAGACGGAAGGATCGGGGTACTGATTGGGGATGATCAGCCATGATCACTTTGAATGGCGGAGCTAGCTCGAAGGGCCAAATGGCCTACTCCTGCACCTATTGTCTATTGTCTATTGTCACCCGGAGGAAACCAATGCGGTCACATGGAGAACGTGCGAGCTCCACACAGACAACATATTTCAGGTCAGGACTCCCCAACACCATCAGTCTGAAGAAGGGTCATAACCCGAAACGCCGCCCCGCCATTTCTTCCACAGATGCTGCCTGACCCTCTGGGTTCCCGTTGGGGTAGCAGCCTTCATAAGTCATAGGACCAGAATTCGGCCATTCGGCCCATCAAGTCTACTCTGCCATTCAATCATGGCTGATCTATCTTTCCCTCACAACCCCATTATCCTGCCATTGCCCTATAACAAATCAAGAACCTGTCAATCTCCATTGAAAAATACCCAATGACTTGGCCCCTGCAGCCGTCTATGCCACAGATTCACCACCCTCTGGTGACAGAAATGTCTCCTCTTCTTTTTAAAGGTACATCCTTTTATTCTTTTGATGTGCCCTCTGGTCCTAGACTTTCCCACTAGTGGAAACATCATCTCCACATCCACTCTCTCCAGACCTTTTCATTATTCAGTTTCAAAGAGGCCTACCCCTCATCCTTCTAAACTCCAGCCCAGTGCCGTCAAACGCTCACCATGCATTTACCCAATCATCCCTGGGATCATTCTCGTAAACCTCTTCTGGACCCCCTGCAACACCAGCACATCCTTCCTCAGATATGGGGCCCAAAACTGCTCACAATAGTCCAAATGCGGCCTGACCAGCGCCTCAGCATTACATCCCTGAGTTTGCATTCTTGTCCTTTCAAAATGAATGCCCACCAAGTCCGCACCGACCAGCAATCCCCTTACACTAGCACTATCCTACACACGAGGGACAATTTACAATTTTTTTACTGAAGCCATATCACTAAATCTTTGGAGTGTGGGAGGAAACCGGTGCACCCGGAGAAAACCCTTGTGGTCACAGGGAGAATGTAAAAACTCCATACAGACAGCACCAGGATTGAACCCCGGCCTCTGGCACCATAAGGCAGCATCTCTACTGCTACACCACTATGCTGCCCACTTACATTTGCCTTCTTTACAATCTTCGTAGGCTTCACTTGTTGAATGTCCTCATTCAGTGTTACAACCATTCTACGAGCGTGCAGGAAGGAACTGCAGATGCTGGTATATACCAAAGATGGACACAAAGTGCTGCAGTAACTCAGATGGTCAGGCAGCTTCTCTGGAGTTAAAGGATGGTTGACGTTTCGGGTCGGGACCCTTGTTCGAACAGGAGGAAACTCACATGGTCAGAGTGAGAATGGGCAAACTCCACACAGATGGCAGCTGAAGTCAGGATTGAACCCGGGTCTCTGGCACTCTGAGGCAGCAGCTCTACTGGTTCAAGTCTGAAGAAGGGTCCCGACCAGAAACGTCACCCATGATTTTCTCCGTATGATTCCACGACACCGGTGGAAAACTAACTTTCCAGAAACTGAATGGTATGTATATAATAATGTAGCAATTCATGCTTTTTAAAAGCTGTTCTTGATTGTTAGTAATCACATTCAAATTAACAGGTAATTTCTTTCAGCGATCCACAAGACAACAACACACCTGTTCACAACTAAACCAGAGGACAAACAGGTGATGGGTGCTACTGAACATTATACCAACAATGATGGTTTCTTCATTGATCTGTTAGCTTTCTTTAATATGTGCCATTTATAATACTTGCCATTACGTTTTAACTCTTGAAATAAAATAGCCACCTGGAGTCTATCACCATCAATACAATTTGCTACATTTCACAAGGAAATCCACTTTAGGAAAAAGCTTCAATGCTTTTATCACAAAGCACCTGCATCTCGACTAGTGGGAGCTGAAGACTCGGTGGGAAATTAAAGGGCCTGTCCCACTTACATGATTTTTTCGGCCCGTAATAGTCACAGCAGATCGCCGAAAATGTTCAACATGTTGAAAATCCAGTGGCGACCAGAAAAAGGTACGACTCTGTATGGTGGTGAGTAGTCGTCCAAAGAGTCGTACCTTTTCTGGTCGGCGCTGGATTTTCAACATGTTAAACATTTTTGGCGACCTGCTGTGACTATGACGGGTGCTGGCAGGCCGCCGAAGAAATCGTGTAAGTGTGACAGGCCCTTAACTTATTTTTTTCATGCAGTTTTTTCAAAGGCATTTGGATGGGTACATGGATAGGAAAGGATTAGAGGGATATGGGCCAGACATGGGCAGGTTTAATATCACGTGAAATGTTTTTGTTGCGTGCTATCCAGTCAGCGGAAAGACAACACATGATTACAATCGAGACATCCACAGTGCACAGATACATGAAAAAGGGAATAACACGAATAATGTTCACTGCAAGATAAAGTCCAGTAAAGTACGATCAAAGATAGTCTCCAGTGAGGTAGATGGTGGTCAGGACTGTTCTCAAGTTGTTGGTAGAATCATTCAGTTGCCTGCTAACAGCCCAACAGCCCCAGATGGGGGATCTTGGTTAGCATCGGCATGTTGGGCTGAAGGGCCTGTTTCCATGCTGTATGACCCTATGTGGGCATCAAGCAGGGATTGGATGTGATTTGGGAGTGATGCAATTCTGACTGGAGCATGTTTCTGTCTCATTGCACCCATTCAGACGTGGACAATGACCCAACTTGTCCACGTTGACCAAAGTCATTCCCATCTGCCTGCGTTTGACCCACATCTCTCTAAACTTTTCCTATCCATGTACCACTTCAAGTGTTTTTGTACATGTTGTTATAGTAACTGCCTCAACTACCTCCTCTGGCAGCTCGTTCCATACATCCACCACCCTCTGGTTCCTATTAAATCTTTCCCCTCTCACCTTATAGCTATGCCCTCTGGTTTTTGGCTCCTCCACCATGGAAAAAAAACTGTACATTCACCTTATCTATTCCCCTTGTGATTTTGTATGCCTGTATAAGATCACCCCTCAGCCTTCTGCCCTCCAAGGAATAAAGTCCTGGCCTGCTCAACCTCTCCCTATAGCTCAGGCCCTCGAGTCCTGGCAACATCCTCGTAAACCTTCTCTGCACCCTTTCCAACTCAGAGTAGAATAACATTTTCTGGCAGGTGGGCTTTGTTTTTAGCCTGCGAGTATTGCCAAGTTGAAAATCCTATCGTGACTAAATATTTTTGTGGAGCCTTAAACATGCGCAATATATTTTGTGTAATTTGTAAGATTTTTCTGTTTGGCAAATCAAGCCCATTTTATAAAATGCAAATATGTCACAGTTTTTAGCACGTTGTAATTATAGCCGTAACAATGTAGTATTTTCCTGAGCTGTATTATGTACCAGTCATTAAGGGCTTTCAAAGCTTAACAATGATAAAGCACCTGGTCTTGTTACCATCGTTAAATTCATAAAACTCTTTTCTTCAGCAGTGAATCGGGGTATAATTGTACGAGATACATCAGGTCAGAGAAGCTATATTGTACACAGATATAATTAGCCCAGCCAGCAAGCTTCTTATTTTAAGTGCAGTGGGATATGCTGATTATTAAGAAGTCTGCAAAATATGTAGGCTGCCACATATCAGGATCTTGCTGTGTTGTCGTTAATATACACATATTTAAAAGGCAGAAAACATTGCACAAAACTATGAAAGAGTCAGTTGTTTCAAACTGTGACGCTTTCATGCAACCATTATCTACATTTTATGCAAAGGGTCTCTGACCTCAGAGTGCCATCTTTTGTTGCATTAACTGTTTGAAGTTGAATAAATGTGATAACATCAAAGCAACTGAATGTACAAATAAACTTTTCATCTGCATTATAACAAAGTCAATGTTTCAAAACAAAATAAGGGGAAAGGTACAGGGGAGATTACGATATTGCCATTTCAAAATATTGCTGCTATTTAATTATTAAGTCTTCAGTTCCTTATGAACTGGCCTTGGGAATTTTAAATTATTTTACAGTGTTTGATGTTTGCTACCTGTTAGAAGAGCATGGAAATTCTTACAACTTTGCTTATTCGGGTCTGGTTTCCTCTCATGGTAAGATGCTTACAACCCTTAGAGTAATGCATTTCTTATGCAGCTTCCAGCAAAAATACATCTTTTATTCCATATAATGTCAACATTGAATTTGTGAGAAATTTGGGGAGTAAGCATGTTCTTCCACTCATTTTCTTGCCCAGGTCAATGATAGGTGTTATTGCTAAATCAGATTCAACATTTAATTCAGATTGCACTTTAGCTTAGTGTTACATAGTATGGAGACTCGCCCTTTAGCCCAACTCGCCCATGTCGAGCAGGATGCCCCACCTGAGCTTGTCCCACCTGCCTGCGTTTAGGCCTCATCTCTCTGACCTTTTCCTATCCATGTCCCTGCCAAGTGTCTCTTAAATGTAATTGTACCTGCCTCGCCGACCTCTCCTGGCTGCTCCTTTCACCTGCCCACCACCGTCCTGCATTACCTCATCAATGTTTTCGCCATCAACATGCCTTCTTGACACCAGGAGCAGGTTAATTTAGTTTCTGAGTGGTTACAATCACAACAATTTACATTACAATGTTCTTCAAACATTCTTGATCATTTCCACCTTGTCCCAGTGACGGTACAGACTGCTACCACATTCCAGCCTCTCTAAAAATGTTAAACACCATTATTTTGTTTTCCGTGAAACATGCCTTTACTGCTCATGCAGACCGGGGCATTATGACAAAAGAACACTGTCTGGGTGGTCTGAAGGCCGTGTATCTGCGCTGCATCTCTAAAATATAAAGACTAAAGTCTAAAGATCAGTACAGCACAGGAGCAGGCCCTTTGGCCCACAACGTCTATGCCGAATAGGGTTGCCAACTGTCCCGTATTAGCCAGGACATCCCGTATTTTGGGCTAAATTGGTTTGTCCCGTACGGGACCGCCCCTGTCCCGTATTTGACTGCTGCAACTCGGGTCGAGGGGACTGTCGGTTTGGAGCGCTGCGTCCGGCCCCGCCTCACCCGTCCCGACGTAGTGCAGCCCATGGAGTGCAGCAGCAGCAGCGCCTGGCCCGTGGCCCCGTCGGTCCGACCTTCAGACCTTCGCTTCCCGCCGACACCACCGCCCCTCCTTCTCATGGCCGATCACCGGTTCACGAGTTGGATGGGGCGCTGGACTTTGCGAGCGGCGTCGCGTGGCCCCCCCCCCCCCCCCCCGGCACCCGGGCCAAAACTCCTCAGCTGGCCCGCCGGCTGGGCTTTGTGTGCAGTCCGGCACCCGGGACAACTCATCATTCACCCAGTCACGGCCGAGTCGGTTAACGAATTGCCGTCGGGAATTTGTCCCGTATTTTGACAATTTGTCCCTTATTTGGGAGTGAGAAAGTTGGCGACCATATTGTCAAACATGATGCCAATGTTAAACTAATCTCCTCTGCCTGCACGTGATCCATATCTCCCCATTCCCTGCATATCCACGTGCCTATCTGAAGGTCTCTTAAATACTACCGTCGTATCTGCCTCCACCACCACCCCTGGCAGCGTGTTCCAAGCATCCACCACCCTCTGTGTAAAAAAGCCTGCCCTGCACACACAACTCCTTTAAACTTTGTCCCGCTCATATTAAATGCATGCTCTCTGACTGACTACGCTATTTATGCCTGCCATAATTTTATACACTTCCAGCAGGTCTCCCCCCAACATCCAGTCCCAGAGGAAACAATACAAGTTAGTCCAACCCTTTCTTGTAGCTGATACCCACTAATATCTATAATAGACAGAATAAACTCAGTCTTTCAAAAATGGGCCTGAGTTGTTCTGGTGTGTAGGAAGGAAGATAGACACAAAGTGGTGGAGTAACTCAACGGGTCAGGCAGCATCTTTAGTTTAGTTTAGTTTAGTTTAGAGATACAATGTGGTAACAGGTCCTTCGGCCCACGGAGTCTGCATCGACCAGCGATCCCCACACACTAGGGCCAATTTTACATTTATACTGATCCAATTAACCTACAAACAAACCTGTGCGGCTTTGGAGTGTGGGAGGAAACCGAGGATCTCTGAGAAAACCCACGCAGGTCACGGGGAGAACGTGCAAACTCCATACAGACAGGACCCGTAGTCAGGATGGAACCCGGGTCCGTGGCGCTGTAAGGCAGCGACTCTACGACTCGCCACCATCCCGCCCCTCTCTGGAGAAAACGGATGGGTGACGTTTCAGGTCGGGACCCTTCATCAGACAGACGGACACACAGTCACAACTCTAAATGTCACCCATGCTTTTTCTACATGAGTTGATCCAGGTCGGCCTGTCGGGTGCCTGGGAATGTGCTGCCTGGAGTCTAGAATCAATATAGTATTCGTCACGGTGAGGAAACATCCCTCTTCTTCAGGTCCATTTGCCATACACAGCTGATGCCAGTTAATGGAGGGGCCTTAATGTGGGTATTACTTCACACACACAACATTTTCGCAGGCACCAATTAATTTCCACTATACATAAATCAAATCTGATGGATTTTGTTTAATGGGAACAATTTAATGTAATGGGAAAACTCGAGTGCATGCTAATTAATAGGGTTTGCCTGTAAACCATTCGGGCAGTAGGCTGTGTGAGTGTCACTGTGGCTGTGACACCATATGCAAGATTCGGAAATATTTAGACTGAGGCTTTGCCTTTTTAACAGAAAAATTATTACATTTCTTTCTCCTGGTGATTTATTGGTGGATATCCTGATATCAACAGACACTGGACTGCGAAAAAAGTGGAAAGAGTGCAGAGGAGATTTACGGGGATGTTGCCAGGGCTCGAGGGCCTGAGCTACAAAGAGAGGTTGGGCAGTCTAGGACTTTATTCGTTGGAGGTGCAGGAGCATTTAAGAGAGGAAAGATTTAATAGGTTCCTGAGGGACAATTTCTTCACGCAGAGGGTGGTTGGTATATGGAACGAGCTGCCATTGAAAGACACCTGGACAGGTACATGGATAGGAAAGGTTTAGATGAATATGGGCCAAATGCAGCAGGTGGGACTAGTGCAGACGGGGTGTTTTAGTCAGGACGGACAAGTTGGGTCAACGTACCCTTTTCTGTGCTGTATGACTATCACTAACAGAACTAAAAACCCTTTGAAATCCTCAGTTGGTCAGGCAGCATCTTCGGAAAAGACAGTTAATAGCTGAGGAATTGGGTTGTGTACATCAGTACTTTGTATGTTATAGGGTGAAGGTTTGATTTTACTTCGGAGTCACGTGAGTGACTACGTGAAGAACCCGCTCAGCATGCATGCGCGGCATTACGTTCAGCAGTGCAACAGCGGCCGCATCGGGAGTCAGGCGCTCCCGCTACAGGTGAAAGAACGGACCGTCAGGTAAGCTCTGAGGTCGGGCTTTCTTTCACAGGGAGCCTTCTGCTTTCAGGCAGAGAAGTAAGGCTCTTGGACAAACCTGTCCCCCGCTCGACTTCACGGAGGAGCGTTCCATCTGGGGGGGGACAGCAACAAGGCGGTAGGACCGCTTCCCGGGCGCTCCGCTATTCCCCGACACCGTGCCGAGCCCAGCCCGCTAGCGCCTGAGCAGCGGGCTGGAAGTAAAGCCACGGAAGAGGCGTCCGGCCGGTGGCTTCTGACTTGTCGGACGGGGACGTCTCTCCACCCGCCCGGGGGAGAGACAGCCGCCTGAGCCGCTGGAGCGGCTCCTGGAGCAGGAGCTCCAGCGAGACGCGCTTCATGAGGGGCGCTCTCACAGGGGGAGTTCAGGCACTCCCTCCACAGTGCCTTGTGCACTGCCCATTGCTTCCTCCTTACCGGAGGGTAGCTTTGGTGACCAGGACTGGGCTGGTCAAGAAGAGGGGACGATGGCTGAAGATCTTGGGAGTATGCAAGGGGTGCAGGAACAGGAAGAGCTGCTAGGTGTGGTGGACCGCTACGTGGCAACCCCACGTGCAGGAGACCGTTAAAGGCCAAACCAGCGGCCAGCATTAACCACCTCTCCAACAGGCCCCTACAGGAGAGGTGGTCAATGAGGCCTTAGAAAACTGCAGCGGATCCTCAGGCTCCTGACGTCAGCCATCACATCGTTTGCTCGTTCCGTGGACAAATATGGAGATGACCACAACCTTCGTAAACAAATCATAAAACCTGCCATAAAATCCTAAATTTGTGGGGTTGTGCATACCCCAGCCACTGAGCCAGACCCACTGCTCTTTGGCAAAAACCTCACAAAGCATATGAAGGATGGAAGAGGCTTTTAAAAAACTTTCGGTCTCATGACGGCAGGCCCCGGGACGAGCAAACCAAAAACCAAAAACAATAATTCCTAAGCAGCAGCACCCCATCGCGTCCATCAGTCGACGTCTACCATATGGGACTGGTGTAAAGCTCGGGGTCCGCATTCTATCCTCGGAAGTCTTCTTTAGACCAGGGCCCAGAGCGGACACCATGGAAAATGCGCCACCCCCCAACATCACCGCCACGTCAAACAACGTGCAAGACTCGTTGGACCGGCAGGAAACAGAACAATACCCATAACCATGGAGGTAGGTGGGTCTGGTTTCTACCAGCATATAGAAAATAGGGGCTTAATACTAACAGGGGGGAGATTACACCTGTTTTAAGAAGCACGGGAGTCTTTCACGAGTGATTAGTATATACTCAATGGCATTAGTGGACACAAAATACAATTCATACTAGAAAAATTGCCACCAGTTCAACATTCACCCCAGAGGGTATTTTCCCCTCTCCGTTAAAGAAACGAGAGGGACAAGCTGAACTGGTGAGACTAATTACAAAGGGTATCATGGGAAAACCTGAACCCTTGGAATTCGTATCAAATATTCGTCACTAAACCCAAAAAAGATGGTGTATGTCGCATCATCATTGACTTAACTACACTAAATATGTTTGTTAAGTATATACATTTAAAAATGGAAACGGTTGTTACTGCCAAACAACTAATTTCCAAAGGATACTTCATGGCAAGCATTGATCTTAAAGATGTTTACTATTTAGTACCATTCACAAGGATCATCGCAGATTCCTGAAATTTACCTGGATGGGGCAGCTATGGCAGTTTAAAGCGTTACCCAATGGGTTCACATCAGCCCAAGATTATTCACTAGGATACTAAAACCAGCTCTGGCAATATTCAGAAGACAAAAACATATTGTCATGGCATATCTTGATGATATCTTAAATAATAGGCAAGACCATGGAATTGACTATGTTAGCTGTATCAGCTACCAAACAGTTATTCGAAACCCTGGGATTGTCTTACATCCAGATAAATCTAAGGAAGCCATCCACAATCATGGACTACTTGGGCTTCACAATTAATTCAGTCTACGTGACTGTAACATTGCCAAGAGACAAAACAGTTGAATTGGCACAATCATGCAACAATTTAATGATTCGGACCTTTGCACTGTCAAAACTTACAAAGAGCAAAGGCACCAAAACGACATACAGGTCATTATGATCGTGTCATAAAGTTACCCACTGTAGCAATATCAGAACTACAGTGGTGGGCAAAAAACGTTTGGCATAGTTTCAGCCCTATTATCATCACTAACCCTACGTTAGTTATCCAAACAGATGCCAGTGCTCAAGGCTGGGGAGCAACTAACTCTATATCCAGCACAAGTAGTAGATGGACTAACCCAGAGTCATCGTTACCACTTACACTGGGCATTAATTATCTAGAGATGTTGGGTGACTTTTATGGTTTAAAAGCATATGCACAAATATGCATCACTTGCATGTACGGTTACAAATAGATAATACTACGGTATATGGGTGGCATAAAATAGTAAGATTAAACGAGAACTTACCAGTTTGAAGTTTGATCTGTATTTTATGAGGAGTTACGATGAGGGATTACGTGAAGAACCCGCTCAGTGCACAGGCGCGGCATACTTCCAAGCAGCGGTGTGGAATCACAGATAGACACAGTTATTTTGAAGTAAACATAGTAAAGATAAGGAGACATCAATTTATTAGTTTGATCCATATAATGAGGGTGGGAGCGGAGGGCACGTAATCCCTCATTGTAACTCCTCATAAAATACAGATCAAACTTCAAACTGGTAAGTTCTCGTTTAATCTTACTATTTTACTTCGGAGTCACGAGAGTGACTACGTGAAGATTTCAAAGCTCTGTGATTTCAAACCGTGTAACAGTTTCATTTCACTCACTGCCGAAGTTCTTGAGGGAGGAAGTGTTATCGTAATGAACCAATGAGTCTATTTGTAGAAAAACACAATGGTATTTTTTAAACAATAACAACAAAGAATTAAGTTGCTCCCCTGGGCTTAAATTAAATATTTGCAGTTCGTAAATCTTTACTGCAAATAAACCAGGTTTTGCCAACGGCTTATTATAAAATTTCTGAACGGTCTTTTCCCTTCCCACCATCCTGCTGTAGCCAGGATGTGGTGTATAGGCATGTCCATTCTTTAGCAGTCGACATGGATGCTGCCCTGGTGGAATAAAATTTGTACATGTTAGTGTTTATCCCAGCAGTTTCTAGCACCTGCTTGAGCCATCTCGCAATGGTTTGGCTCGTACCCCACCATAAGGTTTTTGTGACTGACCCACAAGGCTTTTCATCTCCCTCGAATATTCTGGTTGTGTCTATGTAGGATAGTAGGTAGGTCATGGCACATAACCGTGGTTCTGGTGGGTAAGCCACGACTGGATTAGGTGTTCCTGGTCTGCTCTGTTTGACCAGTCGCTGGATAACGACAGATCTGGTCTGGAGCTGTGATCATGTTGTCCAGTCGCAATAGGTGTAGTGACTGGACCCTCTGAGCGGATACAAGTGCCATCAACCTAAGCGTCTTTAGTGTAGCTTGCTCGAGGCCGGGGGATCTGGCTGGTGGCCATTCTTTGAGATATGTCAGGACCACACTGATATCCCAAATATGGGTATACCTGGGCTTAGGGCTTGATATTGTAAATGCCCTTCATCAGTTTTACCACCAGTGGATGGGATCCCATCGCCTGTTGTCCTGCCGCTGGTTTGAGATAAGCAGAAAGAGCACTCTGCGCTGTGTTGATGGCACTGTAGCTGATCCCTACATCGTGGTGTAGATGGCCAGGAACTCCAGTGTGTTGGTGGCTGTAGCTGTTGCGTATGTTGTCCATGTTTCCTGGCAGTACTTCTCCCTTTTTTGATGCTGGTTAAGTACTGCCTCTTGGTGGATGTTCGAAGGGATGCCGACATGGTGGTGATGGTTTGTTTGGACAATCCCAGTTCCAGGTAAGGTCTGTTCAAACTTGCAACCCTGGCGTTTAATTTTCTCATGGCATGGGTGTTTAGCTTACCTGGTAGGTAAGTAGCTGATAGCAAAATATGTCTTTCGACATACCATTGCCAAATCATGTTGACCAATTTGTCGCATGATAATGATTTTATGCCACCCATATGGTTAATATAAGCCATCACCGTAGTATTTATCAATTTGTAACCGAACATGCAAGTGCTGCATATTAGATACATATGCTTTTAAACCATAAAAGGCGCCCAACATCTCTAGATAGTTAATGCCCAGTGTAAGTAGTAATGATGACTCTAGTTTAGTCCATCTACCATTTGTGCTGGATATGGAGTTAGTCGCTCCCCAGCCTTGAGCACTGGCATCTGTTTGAATAACTAAAGTAGGGTTAGTGATAAAGATAGGGCTGAAACTATGCCAAACGTTTTCTGCCCACCACTGTAGCTCTGATATTGCTTCAGTGGGTAAGTTCATGACACGATCATAGTGACCTGTATGTCGTTTTATTGCCCGTACCTTTGCTCTCTGTAAAAAGAGAGCCATTTTGTACAGTGCCATTTTGATAGTGCAAAGGTCCGAATTGTGTAGCCGGAAATGCTGCTACCATTTCCCCAATTACTCTTGCTACTTGTCGAATAGTTGGTCGCTCGTTGACCATTAATTTGTTGCATGATTGTGCTAATTCAACCATTTTTGCCTTTGGCAAGGTAACAGTCATATGGACTGAGTTAATTGTGAAGCCCAGGTAGTCCATGATAGTGGATGGCTTCAACTTAGATTTATCTGGATGTAGGACGAACCCCTGAGTTTCGAGGAGCTGTTTTGTAGCTGATACTGCTGCCACAGCCAATTCCATCGTTTTCCCTACTATGAGAATATCCTCCAGATATGCCATGACAATATGTTTTTGTTTTCTTAGTATTGCCATGGCTGGGTTCAATATTTTGGTGAATAATCTTGGGCTGAAGTTCGCCCATAGGGCAATGCTTTGTACCATCCAGATAAATTTTAGGTATCTGCGATGATCCTTGTATATGGGTACTAGATAGTAAGCATCTTTAAGATAAATGCTTGCCATGAAGTGTCCTTTGGAATTCAGTTGTTTGGCAGTAACATATGTCTCCATTTTGAAATGTATATACTTAACAAATTTGTTTAGTGATGTTAAGTCAATGATGATGCGACAGACACCATCTTTTTTGGTTTTAGTGAATATATTCGATACAATTTCCAAAGGTTCATGTTTGGTCTTTTCGATGACCCCCTTTGTGATAAGTCTCACCAGTTCAGCTTGTCCCTCACGTTTCTCTTTGACGGAGGGAGGAATACCCTTTGGGGCCATTGTTGAACTGGCGGCGTTTTTTCTGACATGAATTGTATTTTATATCCTGTAATGTTGTTGAGTATATACTTGTCACTCGTGACCATACCCCATGCTTCTTTAAACAAGTGTAATCTCCCCCCTGTTAATAAAGCACCCTTATTCTCTATATGCTGGTAGGGACCAGACCCACCTACCTCCATGGTTATTGGCGATTCTGTTTCTTCATTTTCCTGAAGATTTTGTTCTGACGTGCTGGCGATGTTGGGGGGAGGCGCATTTTCCAGAGGGTCCGCTGCGGGCCCTGATCTGAAAGATCTTTGGGGATAATGTGCGGACCCCAAGCGTTCACCAGTCCCATATTGCGGACGTCGACTGGTGGATGCCGTGGGGTGCTGCCACTTGGGTATCGGAGGTCTTGGTTTGCTCGTCCCGGGGCCTGCCCTCATTAGGCCGAAGGTTTTTGATGCTTCCTGCATCTCTTTCAGTTTTTATTGAAATCTTTCCCAAATGGCAGCGCGTCCGTCTCCGCAGCTGGGGCTTTACACACGCCAGCAAATTTGGGATTGAGGGCAGGTCTTATGTTTCCCTCCGGAGATTGTTGATCTCAAATTGTGTGGTACACATTAATGCCAGCACATCCTGCTGGCAGGTATCCATCTCCGTGCTCTCCACGGAACGAGCAAAGGCTGTGATGGCTGACGTCAGGAGCCTTAGGATCCGCTGTAGCTTGAGTTCTTGGGTCTGGATGTGTGACCCACATGCCCCCAGATTTGGCTGTTGACACTTTTTACTTTGAGGGCCTCACCGTTTTCTGGTGCTGTGTTGTTTCAGCACCTCAGCGAGCACCTTTTCCAGTAATGGTTGATGCTGGCCGCCATTCTTGGTTCCAGCGGTGCTCCAGCCCGTGGGGTTGCTACAAGCGGTCCATCACACCCAACAGCTCTTCATGTTCCTGCACCCCTGGCATACTCCCGAATTCGTCCGCCTGCCCCTGTTCCAGACCAGCCCAGCCCTGGTCACCAATGCTAGCCTCCAGTAATGAGGGAGCAAAGGGCAGTGCATGAGGCACTGTGGAGGGGGTGCCTGACCTCCCTCCGCGAGAGCGCTCTTTCTGCGCATCTCGCTGGAACTGCTCCAATTGCTGTTGGATGCAGCTCAGGCGGCTGTCTCTCCTCCATTTAGGTGGAGACATGTCCCCGTCCGACGAATCGGACGCCACCGGCCGGATGCCTGTTCGGATGGCTAGACATCCAGCCCGCAGTTCAGGCACTAGCGGGACTGGGCGTGGCGCGGTGATGGGGATAGCGGGGCGACCGGTAATTGTTCCTACCGCCTGTTGCTGCCCCCCCTTGCAATGGAACGCTCCTCTGCTGGAGTCGAGCGGGGAACAGGTTCTTCTGGAGCTTTTGCCTTGTAGTAGCGAGAGCGCCCCTCAAGCAGCGCGTCTCGCAGGCACTTGCTCCGTGAGCCGCTCCAGCGGCTCAGGCGGCTCTCTCTCCCCCCGTGCGGGTGGAGAGACGTCCCGTCCGACATCGGGAACACCTGCCGGATGCCTCTCGAGTGGCTATGCGTCCAGCCCGCTGCTTCAGGTACTAGCGGGCTGGCCTCGGCACGGTGTCGGGGAATTACGGAATACCGGGTCGCTCCTACCGCCTGTTGCTGCCCCCCTCCCCAACGGGAAAACGGGGGACAGTTTTGTTCCAGAGCCTTTTTCTCTGCCTGTAAAAACACAAGCAGAAAAAGGCTCACCTGTAAAAGAAAACCCGACCTCAGGGTACTCACCTGACGGTCCGGTTCATCCTGTAACGGGACAGCCTAACTCCCGTTGCAAGCCGCTGTTGCACTGCTGGCGTAATGCCGCGCCTGCGCACTGAGTGGGTTCTTCACGTAGTCACTCACGTGACTCCGAAGTAAAATCAGTATCATGCGACAGGTTGGTCAACACAATTTGGCAATGGTGTGTCCAAAGACATATTTGGCTATCAGCAACTTACCTGCCAGGTAAGCTAAATACAGTGGCAGACACCAGGTCACGTAAATTTAATGACAACATCGAATGGATGTTAAACCCCAAAATATTTGCAAAGGTTATCAAGCAATATGGCACCCCAGATATCGATTTATTTGCATCAAGGCTAAATCACCAGGTACCTATGTATGTCGCTTGGGAACCAGACCCTGAGGCAACAGGGGTAGATGCGTTCGCGCTGGATTGGGGAAATTCTTCTTCTATGCATTTCCTCCCTTCTGCCTCATCAGTTGGGGACTACGCACAGTACAAATGGACTCTGCTTCAGGTATTTTGATAGTACACGTCTGGCCTACACAGCCATGGTTCCCAATACTCCATGATATGGTTGTTGAAACTCCGATGGTATTCCCCAGTGACCCAGAGTTATTAACACCCAGTGTCGGGCACAAGCCACCCGTGCCATGAACAAATCAAACTCCTGGGTTCCAGATTCTGCACAAACCACCTCTGGGACTGGGATTATCATAACAAACCGTCGACACCATGTCAGCATCCCTCCGAACATCCACTGAAAAACAGCACTTGTCCAGCATCAAAAAATGGGAGAAGTACTGCTTGGATACAGGGACCACCTACTCAACCGCTACAGTTACCAACGTACTGGAATTCCTGGTGAACCTTCACCACGATGAAGGACTCAGCTACAGAGCCATCAACACAGCTAGAAGTGCCCTGCCTGTCTATTTAAAACCAGCTCCAGGACAACAGGCCATGGGGTCCCACCCACTGGTGGTCAAACTAATCAAGGGTATTTACAACTCTAACCCCCTAGACCAAGGTACACCCATACATGGGATGTCAGTGTGGTCCTGACATAGCTCAGGGGATAGCCACCAGCCAGATCCCTCAACCTGGAACAATCTATGCTCAAAACACTCATGTTGATGGCACTTGTATCTGCACAGAGGGTCCAGTCACTACACCTATTGCGACTGGACACCATGCTCACAGCTCCAGACCAGATCTCTGTCGTTATCCAGGGACTGATCAAACAGAGCAGACCAGGAACACCTAATCCAGTCGTGGAATTCCGGGCTTACCCGCCAGAACCACGGTTATGTGCCATGACCCACCTACTATCCTACATAGACACAACCAAAAATATTCGAGGGAGATGAAAAGCCTTGTGGGTCAGTCATAAAAAACCTTATGGTCGGGTGACGAGCCAAACCATTGCGAGATGGCTCAAGCAGGTGCTAAAAGCTGCTGGGATAAACGCTAACATGTACAAATCTCATTCCACCAGGGCAGCATCCACGTCGACGGCTAAAAGAATGGACGTGCCTATAGACCACATCCTGACTACAGCAGGATGGTGGGGGGAAAGACCGTTCAGAAATTTTATAATAAGCCATTGGCAAAACCTGTTTTATATGCAGAAAAGATTTTACAGACTGCAAATATTTAATTTAAGCCCAGGTGAGCAATTTAATTTCTTTGTTGTTATTGTTAAAAAATACCATTGTGTTTTTTCTACAAACAGATTCATTGGTTGATTACGATAACACACTTCCTCCCTCAAGGACTTCGGCAGTGCGTGAAGTAAAACTGTTACACGGTTTGAAATCACAGAGCTTTGAAGTCTTCACGTAGTACTCACGTGACTCCGAAGTAAAATAGTAAGATTAAACGAGAACTTACTAGTTTGAAGTTTGATCTGTATTTTATGAGGAGTTACGATGAGGGATTACGTGCCCTCCGCTCCCACCCTCAATAATATGGGTCAAACTGATAAACTGATGTCTCCTTTTCTTTACTATGTTTACTTCAATAACTGTGTCTATCTGTGATTCCACACCGCTGCTTTGAAGTATGCCGCGCATGCGTGCTGAGCGGGTTCTTCACGTAATCCCTCATCGTAACTCCTCATAAAATACAGATCATACTTCAAACTGTTAAGTTCTCGTTTAATCTTACTATTTTGACTGGAACTGCCTCACCTGGACCCACATCAGTCTACCTACATGGATCAATAGTGGATATGATCTTGCTTCTCCACTGCACTGGGACCACTTTGAGAGTAAGAGCACAAACGTCACTCACTCTGCTCCGCCCCCCCCCCCGTACTCGCACCTCCCAGCCTCCAGTCACACATTTCCCTTTTATCCCCCCTCTCCCTCCCCCCCCCCACCCCCGCTCCCACCGCTTCAGCTAATATCCTTCCCTCCACCTGTACATTTCACTCCTCCTCCCAGCCTCCAAGCAAATTCGTGAAGCGTTCCATATTTTTTTAAAGACTGGATAGACTCGGTTTGTACTCGCTAGAATTTAGAAGATTGAGGGGGATCTTATAGAAACTTACAAAATTCTTAAGGGGTTGAACAGGCTAGATGCAGGAAGATTGTTCCCGATGTTGGGGAAGTCCAGGACAAGGGGTCACAGTTTAAGGATAAAGGGGAAATCTTTTAGGACCGAGATGAGGAAAACTTTTTTCACACAGAGAGTGGTGAATCTGTGGAATTCTCTCCCGCAGAAGGTAGTTGAGGCCAGTTCATTGGCTACATTTAAGAGGGAGTTAAATGTGGCCCTTGTGGCTAAAGGGATCAGGGGGTATGGAGAGAAGGCAGGTACAGGATATTGAGTTGGATGATCAGCCATGATCATATTGAATAGCGGTGCAGGCTCGGAGGGCCGAATGGCCTACTCCTGCACCTATTTTCTATGTTTCTATGTTTCTCCTTATCTCACACACTTGTCTCCTTTTCACCTCTAGCCTTTGTCACTTACTCCACCCATCTTCCAATCAACCCCCCCCCCCCCCCCACCCATCACCTGTATCCACATATCACTTGTCCTGCCCCCACATCTCTTTTCCAGCTTTCTCTCCCCTCCTCCATCAGTCTGAAGAAGGGTCCCGATCCAATAGGTCGTCTGTCCATTTCTTTCCACAGATACTGCCTGACCCGCTGAGTTCCTCCAGCACTCTGTGCTTTGCTGCAGGTTCCAGGCCTGCAGTTCCTCGTGTCTCTCAGTGGCTACAGTTATGGGGAGAGAAACTTCACGGAAGTGCGAGGAAATGTAACAAAAATGCAGAAAGCTGTGCCCTGCACTGGAGAGATTAGTTTCCACATACCTGTCCAAATGTCTTTTAAATGTTGTTATAGTACCTGCCTCAAGTACCTCCTCTGGCAGCTCATTCCATATAACCACCACACTCAGAGTGAAAAAGTTGCCCCTCGGGTTCCGATTAAATCTCTCCCCTCTCACCTTATAATAATAATAATAATGGATGGGATTTATATAGCGCCTTTCTAATACTCAAGGCGCTTTACATCGCATTATTCATTCACTCCTCAGTCACACTCGGTGGTGGTAAGCTACTCTGTAGCCACAGCTGCCCTGGGGCAGACTGACGGAAGCGTGGCTGCCAATCTGCGCCTACGGCCCCTCCGACCACCACCAATCACTCACACACATTCACACACATTCACACACAGGCAAAGGTGGGTGAAGTGTCTTGCCCAAGGACACAACGACAGTATGCACTCCAAGCGGGATTCGAACCGGCTACCTTCCGGTTGCCAGCTGAACACTTAGCCCATTGTACCATCTGTCATCCCAAACCTTAAACCCATGCCCTCTGATCCTTCATTCTCCTACCCTGAGAAAAAAACACTATTCATCCTATCTTTTTCTCTCTGACTTTTACACCTCTATAAGATCATCCCTCAGCCTCTTGCACTCCAAGGAATAAAGTCCTAGCCTGCCCAACTTCTCCCTATAGCTCAAGCACCCGAGTCCTGGCAACATCCTCGTAAATCTTCTCTGCACCCTTTCTATCTTAACGCCGTCTTTCCTATAACAAGAACAAAACTGTGCACTGTACTCCAGTCTGTCAAAGCCTATCTCGAATTTTAAATGTTCTCGATGAGACTGAAGCACTGTATTATTTGCAAAATGTGCAAAAATATTATGTGCAAAATGCCTGAAATTTAACTGCTTTTAGATCCGTACAGATAAATTTGATTGATTAATTAATAAATTGATAGGCAAACAGGCCTATGGAGCCCACGCCGACCATCGATCACTCTTGTCAGCAGCGGCCTCTGCAGTCCGTCTGTCTTTTTATTGTTTTCTGTCTTGTTCTATGTAGTTTTTATAGTTTTTTTTGTCGGGGTATGTGTGTGGGGGTGGGGTGGGGGAACTTTAAGGTCTTTCCCCTGCACTGGAGACCCGACCTTTTCTTTGTCGGGTCTCCGTTGTCGTTGGGGCTGCAACGTGGAGCGGCCTCCAACAGGAATGACCTGGGGCTCCAGTCGCGGAGCTGCGGATTTACTCACCATCACGGAGCTGGCCGAGTCCGGAGCGGGTGTAGCTGTGGTGGAGCGCTGCTGTGACCCGACACCCGGAGTTTCGGAAGCTCCTACCGCAGGTCTGTGGACAGTAATACCGGGAGCCCGCGGGTCCCTGGTGGGAGACCGCTTTTCTGGGCTTCCGCAGCGGCGACTTCTCCCGCCGGAGTTGCGGAGTTGAAGATTACCTGGAGAGGGGCCTACATCACCGCCCCGCGCGGCTTGGAATGGCCGCGGGACTTTGTGAGCGCCCGCCGGGGCTCCAACACCAAGACCATGGCCTTGCATCACCCGGCGTGGCTTTAATGGCTGCGGGACATTTAACATCGCCCGCCGAGGGCTTTGACTCTGTCTTTGACTCTGACATGGGGGGGAGAGGGGAGTGCAGGTGAGAGATATGTTTAAGTTTTGCCTTCCATCACAGTGAGGAGGACTCACTGTGATGGATGTTTATGTGAATTGAATTGTGTTGGTGTGTGTCTTGGTTCTTTTTTTGTATGGCTGCAGAAACCAAATAAAAGGTATTGTATTGTATTGTACTAGTTTCTACATTATCCCACATTCTCATCCACTCTCCACACACCAGGAGCAATTTACAGAGGGCCAATTAACCCACAAACCCGCACGTCTTTGGGATGTGGGAGGAAACCGGAGCACCCGGACGAAACCCACGCGATCACAGGGAGAACGTGCAAACTCCAGACAGACAGCACCCGAGGTCAGGATCGAATCTGGGTCTTGCGCTGTGAGGCAGTGGCTCTACCAGCTGTGCCTCTGTGCCAGCCTGATCTTGAAGCAATCTTATATCCATTGTATCCAGTAGCCATCATTCGGGAAGTTTCGCTGAGTCTTTATTTTACCTTAGATTTTAGACCTTAGAGATACAGCGCGGAAACCGGCCCTTCGGCCCATCGAGTCTGCGCTATCCCCAAACTAGGAAACCAAATTCCAGTTATTTCTCCATATTGTTGTTTTGTCTGTGATCTCATCCCATCGCCCCCCTGCCCTCCCCCCTCCCTTCCCAATTTCCTACAATACAACATGTACTGTGACTCACTTTACAATCTACTGAGTTTTGAGGTAGTTGTATTTAGAATTTTTTCTTTGCTTTCGTTGTTGCAACTGCGTTCATCAAAGGTTTTCTCCACTTCCCTTTAGGAGTGGCCCCCACTGCTCCACCCAGCACCCACAAAGGGGGCTGAATCTATTGCAATCATCTCAAACCCTTCTACAAGTACAGCCCAGTGCACAGTCATCCTTCAACATAATGTAGTGGAAACCTGCTTGGATGATAGAGTTGATAGTGGTTGCTAGCTGTCTTTTCATTAATACTCTAAAGCAATCAAGTGAGAACTATCAGCCCTTCAATTCAATTTGAATCCAGCATCTGCCAGGATGTTATTGTGAATCTGAACAAAATTGATAGTAATGTGTAATTAATTCCCAAAGTAAAGGTATGCATTTAATAGCTATTGAATGACATGATTCTGTGACTAAATTTCAAAGGGTTGCTGCTACTGAACTGTTCAGTAGTTCGACAGACCAATTTCAAATGGTTTCTTAATCTTAAACATTAACTGCAGCTCAACCTGTGCTGTGATTTGTAAATTTACTTCCCAACATGGAATTAAGCTGCCAGTTTTGATCACGATCTCAACGGGTTTTGGAAAGGGAAAAAACGTCCAGTTATATCGTGCTTTTGACAACCTCTGCATGCCCCACCACGTCTTGCAGCTGATGAACTCTATCAGGCAGCACTGTCGCTCTCAACAAAGCTGGGTAAATGTTTTTTAGTTTAGAGTTGAGAGTTTTAGAGAATCAGCATGGAAACAGGCCCTTCGGCACACGGAGTCCGAGCCGACCAGTGATCACCCGCACACTACGACCAACCTACACACACTGAGGACAATTTACAATTTTTACCAAAGCCACATTAACCTACAAACCTGTACGTCTTTGTAATGTGGGAGGAAGCTGGAGCACCCGGAGAAAATCCATGGGGAGAACGTACAAACTCCATACAGACAGCACCTGAGGTCAGGATCGAACCAGGGTTTCTGGCGCTCCAAGGCAGCAACTCTACCGTGCAGCCCCTTTGTCAGAGTTCATTCTGCCAAATTCTAGCCTATTTTGGAAAATCTACACATGTAGGTGTCAGGATATGACGAGCAACACAGTGGCACAGCGGGTAGAGCTGCTGTCTCACACCGTGAGAAACCCGGGTTCAATCCTGACTTCAGGTGGTGTCTGTGCGTGGTGTTTGCACTTTCCTCCTGTGACCACGTGGGTTTCCTGCAGGTTCCCCGGTTTTCTCCCACACCCCAAAGACGTGCGGGTTTGTGGGTTAATCGACCCTTTGTAAATTGCCCCTAGTGTGTAGGGAGTGGATGAGAAAGTGGAATAACACAGAACTAGTGTAAAAGGATGATCGATGGTCAGGGTGGACTATTTGGGCCAAAGGGCCTGTTTCCTAAATGACTACATGTTCAAATCACAAAGTCCAGGTGAAACTCAGTGAGTCAGGTAACATCTGATGAGGGAACCCTTCTTCAGTTTAAAGACTGAAACATCCATTCCCTCCGCAGATGCTACTTGACCTGCTGAGTTCCTCCAGCACGTTATGCTTTGCTCAAGATTCCAGCATCTGCAATTAATTCAGTGCAGAAACAGCCCCCTCAGCCCACCGAGTCTACACCGCCCAGTCATTCCCGCACATTAATTATCCTACACACTCTAGGGACAATTTACAATTTTACCAAGCCAATTTACCTACAAACCTGCACGTATTTGGATTGTGCCCACATATGACTGCATGGATCTTTGGTTTAAGTTAATTATTGTCATATGCACTGAGGTACAGTGAAAAACGTTGTTTTGCTTTCTATCCAAAAAGATCAGATAGGCCATACATAAATGCAATCGTCAAACTCGTACAATAGATAGAGCAAAGGAGATATTGCAAGATTTTCTTTGCAGTGCAATCTAATATGAGTCTAAATACTTCACATTGAAGAGAGAGTTAGCCTGTTTCTGACCATCTCACACCAAAAAAAATGGATATGATACATGCGGATTAGCTATTACCATCAGCTTGTAACACGTGCAAACGTGGCTTCCTGCCTAAAGACAACTCTACTGAATGGGTGCTGGGAATCCAGGGATATGGGTTAGGTGCGGTTAGATAAGAGATGGTCTTGGCATCATTGTTGGCACAGACGTTGTGGGCCGAAGGGCCTGTTCATGTGCCATTCTATTTCAGTGTTCCGTTCTGACAATGAAAAACTCCTGACTCTTGAAACGTGACTAGCTTCTGCGCCCTACGTATATCTACCTCACCGTAAGCCAGGCTGGCCAAGGAAGTGGGAGACACAGAGAAAGTGGGTCTGAAAAAGGGTCCTGACCTGAAACGTCATCTGTTAATCAATCTCCAGAAGGGTCCCGACTCGAAACTCCGTCTGACAGGCAGCATAAACGAAAGGTCCCGCCCCGAAACGTCACCTGTCCATATTTCTCCACAGATGCTGCCTGACCCGTTGAGCTCTTCCTACACCTGTGCAAAAATAATAATGAGATATGGGCTCAAGGGTCTAGGTTTTGTCAAGCAAGCTGATGACGCAAGCAAGCAAGCAAGCAAGCAAGGCCAGCATGTCAGAGAGTGTGGGTAACACAGATATCTGGGATGTCTGTACAAAACTAAGTCTCCCCACCCCACTTGCCTCCTTATGTAAAGAGTCCCATTAAAATCCCAGACCCTTGAGTCCATATCTCATTATTATTTTGCAACATAATTTAACTTCAGTGCTGCTCACTCACTGAACAAATTCAGCTTTGGCCAACTGGGACAACAGTGCAGAAATGTATTAATTTTATTTTATACACGAATGAAAATTAATTTGGATTAAGGAAGAAATTTATAAGCATCGGCTATTCTATACCAAGGCCTTAATTTTTCACCTCATCTCACTTTGCACATAACTGAATTCTAAATGTTTCCACGGTTCCAGGGACAGTGTTAGTGCGAAGTGTTGACTCATTTAACATAATCACCATCTTATAATGAAACTGTTAATATTAGGATGACAAGAATCATTTTTGTTTTGCCGAGGGCATTGGATACAGTTAGGTGGTGGTGAGAGGAGCGTAATTACCAAAGCTGACAAACTTGCTTCATTCTCTGACAACTCCGTTTTCCCCCCTTCCCCTGCAAGGGATACATTCAGGCAGAGTGTCACCACGTCGATATGGAAATGAAGTGAGTTTGAGGGATTACTGAGGCTCTGTAATTCCTCCTGACGGGGCTATGGTGACAAGGCGCCACATCATCCCCCCTCTCCTGGCAAAGCAGACTGACTTGCTGTTGATGCATTCAGTTGGCGAAATCAATTAAAATGTAAGCAAATGCTATTTACATCTCACGCCTATCCTTATACATGACGAGTGTTTGAAGGCTCTGGGTCTGTACTCGCTGGAGTCGAGACGGATGAGAGGGAATCTCATTGAAATGTAGCGAATAATGAAAGGCCAGGATAGTGTGGGAATGGAATGGATGTTACCTGTAGGGAGAGAGTCAGAGGGTAGATACAAAATGCTGGAGTAACTCAGCGGGACAGGCAGCATCTCTGGAGAGAAGGAAAGGGTGATGTTTTAGGTCGAGACCCTTCTTCAGACCCTAGGATCAGAGGGCACAGTCTCAGAATAAAAAGACTAAAGGGCCTGTCCCACTTGCATGCGATTGCGTGCATTTGGCGCGACCAACGGGAAGCGGAGGTCGCGCGAAGTTCACGCTAAGTTCGCGCTAAGTTCGCGCGTGATGTCATTTAGGCATATAAAGGGGGGTTGCTGGCTGCTATTCCATGATCATCATGGAAGAGATGCAGACTGCATTGCTGCAACAGCAACAGAGACTTCTGTTAGCAGCAGCCCTCATGCTTACAAATCAGCTGGGCAGGAGGCAGGGCCACTGAATTTGGGCAGCGCGCGGCGTCGGGTGGTGACATCATCACGCAACGCCACGCCGGGCGGTGACGTCATCACGCAACGCCACTCGCTAGGCGTACGCCGTCAATACTCTGCGTACGCCGTCAAAACGCTGCGTACTACTGCAATGCGCCTGAATGCGTACGCGGGTCGACAGGCCGTTGGCACGCGAAGATTTCGGTCACTGCAGAAATTTCGGAGCCCCGCGCGATGTCGGGACCAGCCCCGCACAACTCCATTCCCCTCCGCGCTTCTAAGTGGGACCGGCCCCACGCGGCCATACGGTGCCCGTACGCCTCAAGCGACCACAAGGTCGTGGGACAGGCCCTTTACCGTTAGAATGGAGATGAGGAGACATTTGTTTAGCCAGAGGGTTGTGAATCTGTGGAATTCATTGCCACCGATGGCTGTGGAGGCTAAGTTATGGGGATTTTTAATGTGCAGATTGATAGGTTCTTGATTAATAAGGATGTCAAAGGTTATGGGGAGAAGGCAGGAGAATGGGGTTGAGAGGGAAAGATAGATCAGCCATGATTCAATGGTGGAGCGGACTCGATGGGCCGAATGGCCTAATTCTGCTCCAATGTTTTATTCGTTGTCACCAATCCGTTGCTTACTGTAAACCTTCACACCACTGCATACCGTTACAAGTTAATCAAGTGTTGCGGTTTTGCACACTGCTACTGATCTAAGCTTTGAACATTACAGCCTGTGCAATGATGAAATCCTAGACATAGTCATACAACATGGAAACAGGCCTTTCGGCCTAACTCATCCATGCCGAACATGATGCCCCATCTAAATTAGTCCCATCTGCCTACGTTTTGGCATAGGATCCCCTACGGGGATTTGAGTATAGGAGCAGGGAGGTTCTACTGCAGTTGTACAGGGTCTTGGTGAGACCACACCTGGAGTATTGCGTACAGTTTTGGTCTCCTAATCTGAGGAAGGACATTCTTGCCATAGAGGGAGTACAGAGAAGTTTCACCAGTCTGATTCCTGGGATGTCAGGACTTTCATATGAAGAAAGACTGGATAGACGGTTTGTACTCGCTAGAATTTAGAAGATTGAAGGGGGATCTTATAGAAACTTACAAAATTCTTAAGGGGTTGGTCAGGCTAGATGCAGGAAGATTGTTCCCGATGTTGGGGAAGTCCAGAACAAGGGGTCACAGTTTAAGGATAAGGGGGAAATCTTTTAGGACCGAGATGAAGAAAACATTTTTCACACAGAGAGTGGTGAATCTCTGGAATTCTCTGCCACAGAAGGTAGTTGAGGCCAGTTCATTGGCTATATTTAAGAGGGAGTTAGATGTGGCCCTTGTGGCTAAAGGGATCAGGCGGTATGGAGAGAAGGCAGGGATGGGATACTGAGTTGGATGATCAGCCATGATCATATTGAATGGCGGTGCAGGCTCGAAGGGCCGAATGGCCTACTCCTGCACCTATTTTCTATGTTTCTATGTTTTACCCATATCTCTCTCAACCTTTCCAATCCATTAAACTGCCCATATGTTCTTTAATTGTTGTTATATTCCCTGCCTCAACTACCTCTTCTAGCAGCCCGCACTAGTACCCACTACCCTCTGTGTGAAAAGGTTGCTCCTTAGGTTCCTGTGAAATCTTTCTCCTCTCACCTTAAACCTATGCCCTCTGGTTCTTGATTCCCCTTCCCTGGGTAAAAGATACTGCATTCACCCTATCTATTCCCCTCGTGTTTTTTTTACACCTCTCTGCGATCATTCCTCAGCCTCCTGCGCTCCAAAGAGTAAAGTCCAAGTCTGCCCAACCTCTCCCTATATGCTCTGGCCCTCGATTTCTGGGAACATCCTCTGGGAACATCTCTGTGCTATTTTCCAGCTTAATGGGATCTTTCCTGTAGCAGGCTTTCGAGGTGTACTGCAGTGATTTGACTGAACATCATATAATGTTGCAATGAAGTAGTAAACACTGCCCAGTTCATCATGAGGTCTGACTTCCCTTCCATCGAGGAGATCTATCGCAGTCGCTGCCTCAAAAAGGCTGGCAGCATCATCAAGGACCCACACCACCCTGGCCACACACTCTTCTCCCTGCTACCTTCAGGTAGAAGGTACAGGAGCCTGAAGACTGCAACAACCAGGTTCAGGAATAGCTACTTCCCCACAGCCATCAGGCTATTAAACTTGGCTTGGACAAAACTCTGAACATTAATAGCCCATTATCTGTTATTTGCACTTTATCAGTTTATTTATTCATGTGTGTATCTATTTATATAATGGTATATGGACACACTGATCTGTTCTGTAGTCAATGCCTACTATGTTCTGTTGTGCTGAAGCAAAGCAAGAATGTCATTGTCCTATCAGGGACACATGACAATAAACTCACTTGAATCTTGAATCTTGAATCTTGAACCACATCTTTCACACACAACAGCAAAGGGGCATAATGGCAGCAATAAGCAAATAGGTAGAAATAATCTCCATGAGGTTATTATCTAAAACAGTTATGAGGGTTTAAAAGATTTTTATTGTTTTCGCTTTGGAGTTTGGCAATTTGTCCTGTTTCTTATTACTCTATCAGAACTTGTTTTATCACAATTTCTGGAGGATTTTAACGTAAAAGTAACAGGATCAAGCTTCCAAAGTGGCGGAAGCATCAATACAGGATGTTTCCAACAGTGCAGAAGGAGGAGGGTTCTTTATTACACAAGAGTCGCAATGAAGAAGCAACCTAATTAAAAGTTAGAGACTCAAGGAACTGCACATGCTGGAATCTTGAGCAAAACACAAAGTGCTGGAGGAACTCATTGGGTCAGGCAGCATCTGTGGAGGGAATGGACTGATTACATTTTGGGTCAGGACCCTTCAGACTGAAGAAGGCTCCTGATCTAAAACATCTATCCATGTTCTCTGCAGACCCGCCGAGTTACTGCTACACTGTGTGTTAAACCTAATTACATGTCAACACTTTGTCGACACTTGCACAATCCTGTGCAGCAGTTCATTTTTCAAAAGCAGCCTGCAAGATAAAATGATTTCAGTTTAAATCAGGTCAATCTGATGCCTTTACAACTTAGCATCATATGTGGTGGCTTAAACAGGATATGTGAAGATACACTTACAGGCTACAACTCTAGTACGTATAAAATAGGCCAAGCCACTTCACCAGGACCACACTATATTTCTATTTATGCTCAATTGGAATTCATATGTCATTCCTAATACATTTTCTGAGGAGATTCTCTGCTTTCTCTATAATTTCCTCAGAAAATTTGTCTGCAAATGTGGTAATAGACGCATTTATAACATTTGAAAGATTCAATTTCCCTTTCAATCAAAGTGTAGTGCAAATAGCTTTTCCCATTGAATGCAACAATGAGGAGCCATTCCCACACTGTGAGGGATGGGTACCTCAGCTGGCTGTTATTAAAGTATACCAAACAGTATATAATATCTAGAAATTGTTCGGGTTTGCCTGCACTTTGATACAGTTTTGTTTCTAATTTGTTGACAACATATTGCCTTGTGAATATATGTAAAGAATAGATATATATAATGCCCCTTGCAAAATGCAGCTTCATGCAAATGACACCATTCTTTGTGTTTAAAGAGAACGCTTTCCAAAATGCAGCTTATGATAGATGAAGAATGAAGGGGATGTGCATGTTAACAATCAGCAGAGGAATCTTTTAGAGTCATGTAGCCATACAACACAGAATCAGGCCCGTCAGCCCAATTTCCAAGGTGCCCCATCTACACTCATCCCATTTGCCTGCATTTGACCCATCTTTCTCTAAACTTTTCCTATCCATGAACCAGTCCATATATTTGTCAAATGTTTTTACCGCTGCTACTACTTCCTCAAAAAATTGCTCCTCGGATTCCTAATAAATAGTTCCTCTCTCACCTTAAACATAACAATTTCTAATAAGGTCCTAAGGGCATGTGATAGGAGCATAATTAGGCCATTCGGCCCCTCAAGTCTACTCCGCCATTCAATCATGGCTGATCTATCTCTCCCCCCCTTTACCCCATTTTCCCGCCTTCTCCCAATTTCTAATACGCAGCATACGTTAGATTAATAGTTGCGTGCAGTTCTGGCCGTCCCAGTACAGGACAGATGTGGAGACATCAGTCACGGTGGCGCAGCGGTAGAGTTGCTGCCTTACAGCGAATGTAGCGCCGGAGACCTGGGTTCGATCCTGACTACGGGTGCTGTCTGTACGGGGTTTGTACGTTCTCCCCGTGACCTGCGCGGGTTTTCTCCGAGATCTTCGGTATCCTCCTACACTCCAAAGATGTACAGGTTTGTAGGTTAATTACCTAAAAAACTTGTCCCTAGTGGGTGTAGGATAGTGTTAATGTGCGGGGATTGCTGGTCGGCGTGGACCCGATGGGCCGAAGGGCCTGTTTCCGCGATTGTGTCTCTAAACTAAACTATTGGAGAGGGTGCTGAAGAAGTTTGCCAGAATGCTGCCTGGATCAGAGGGTATTAGATATAAGGAGAGGTCAGACAAACTTGGATTGTTTTCTTTAGAATGCCAGAGATAGAACTATATAAAAATATGAGAGGCCTGGATTGGGCCGACAGCCAGAACCTTTTTCCCAGGGCAGAAAACATAGAAACATAGAAATTAGGTGCAGGAGTAGGCCATTCGGCCCTTCGAACATGCACCGCCATTCAATATGATCATGGCTGATCATCCAACTCAGTATCCTGTACCTGCCTTCTCTCCATAAGTCCTGACATCCCAGGAATCAGTCTGGCGAACCTTCTCTGTACTCCCTCTATGGCAAGAATGTCTTTCCTCAGATTAGGAGACCAAAGCTGTACGCAATACTCCAGGTGTGGTCTCACCAAGACCCTGTACAACTGCAGTAGAACCTCCCTGCTCCTGTACTCAAATCTGTCAAAGACTAGAGGACAGAGCTTTATGGTAAGAGGGGCAACTTTGAAAGGAGATGAGCGGGGCAAGATATTTTTTTAACGCAGAGAGTGGTGGGTGCCTGGAACGTGCTGCCGGGGTGGTGCTGGAGACAGGAACAATAGTGGTGTTTAAGAGACTTTTTGATAGGCACATGGATATGCAGGGAATGGATGGATATGGATCATGTGCAGGAAGATAAGAGTTAGTTTTGGCATCGTGTTTGGCATGGACATTGTGGGCCGAAGGGCCTGTTCCTGTGCTGTAATGTAGTATGTTCTATGGGTCATGTGCAAGCAGAGGAGATCAGTATATTTTGGCACCATGTTTGGCACAGACATTGTGGGCTGAAGGGCCTGATCGTGTGCTGTGCTGTACTGTTCTATGTCTGATGTTCTAAGTTCTTTGAATGAAAGGAATATTCATATTCTCAACCAGTGGAAGAATTATTTGCCTACCGATTCCAGAGGCCAGCCCTGAGCTGCGTCACTGATAGTAGTGAAGGTACCCACTAGAGCGCCTCAGCTACAGTAATGCCCTCAGGCTTCAACAGAGGGGAAGGCCCCAAAGCAGAAGAGTCCACGTCGTGAAGCGCAGGGGACTTCGGCCCCCTCTCCCTACTATCCTACAGGCTAATGTACAGTCCCTTGAAAATAAAGTGGAGGACTTAAGGGCAAGACTGCTTTATCAAAGGGAGCTGAGCGAATGCTCTGTGTTGTGTTTCACAGAGACATGGCTCACCCCCAGCTCCCCAGACTCAGCGGTCCAGCCTGAAGGGTTCTCCATCCACCGTATGGACCGTACCCTGGCATCTGGGAAAGGGAGAGGAGGGGGCATCTGCCTCATGGTCAACTCTGCGTGGTGTTCCCGACGTGGCAGTCCTGTCCAACTCCTGCTCTCCACACCTCGAACATCTAGCGGTGAAATGCCGTCCCTTCTACCTCCCAAGAGAATCCCGGGGTGCGTATGTGAGGTCGCGAGTCCAGATGTTACACGATCTGGACCGCGCCTCCCCCTTTTTCTTTTCTCTGGAGAAGGGGCGAGGAGCCCGCAGGCATCTTGTTGATCTGCTTGCGGATGATGGCTCCTCTGTCACAGATCCAGAGAGCATTGGTGCCTCGGTTGGGTCTTTCTACAAGACTCTGTTCTCGGCAGGCACATCGAGTGGGGAGGCACAAGAGGTCCTGTGGGAGGGCTTACCTGCTGTGTGCAAGGATGTGGCTGAATACCTGAATGATCCCCTAACTCTGGAGGAGATGACTGGTGCCCTGCACCAGCTCAAGGGGGGCAAGTCTCCAGGGCTGGATGGACTGACTGTGGAGTACCTTAGAGCCTTCTGGGATGTCCTGGGGGGTGACTATATGAAGGTCCTGGGGGATGGCCTGGCGACTGGGGAGATGCCCTTCTCGTGGCGCAGGGCAGTTGTTGTCCTGCTGCCCAAGAAGGGCGATCTCCGCCTTTTGAAGAACTGGCGCCCGGTCTCTCTCCTCAGCACGGACTATAAAGTTTTTGCCCGGGCATTAGCGATTCGCCTGGGTCCCGTGTTGTCCCAGGTGATCCACCCTGACCAGTCGTACACAGTCCTGGGCCGGTCCATCCAGGACAATGTTCATCTAGTCCGGGACCTGATCTATCTGACCCAGGGAGCTGGTCTGTCGGTCGCCTTTCTCTCCCTCGACCAGGAGAAGGCGTTCGACAGGGTGGAGCACGACTACCTTCTGGGGACTCTGCAGGCGTTCAGATTTGGACCACACTTTGTGGCCTGGGTTCGACTTTTATACACTGCTGCAGAATGCCTTGTTAAGGTCAACGGCTCTTTGTTGGCCCCCTTTCCCTTTGAGAGGGGGGTTCGTCAGGGATGTCCCATGTCCGGCCAGCTGTACTCCATCTGTGTTGAGCCTTTCCTGTGCCTTCTTCGGAGGCGGTTGACAGGCCTGGCTTTACCAGGGCCGGGGATGGAGGCTGCTTCCTCCACCAAGATCAACTGGGGGAAGTGTTCTGGTCTCTTGGTGGGTGGGTGGCAGGTGGACTCCCTGCCGGAGGAGATGGCAGGTTTTGCGTGGAGTACCACGCACCTCCTCTATCTGGGGGTCTACCTGAGTCCCGATGAGAGGGGGTGGCCGGCGAACTGGCAGGAGCTGGAGGCGAAGGTGATTGCCCGGCTGGGACGTTGGTCCGGCCTACTTGGTGTGCTCTCTTACCGGGGCAGGGCTGTAGTTATAAACCAGCTGGTGGCCTCTCTGCTGTGGTACCGGATGGCCACTATGGTCCCGTCCTCTTATTTTATAACCATGTTACAGAGGAGATTGGTCAACTTCTTCTGGGGCGAGAGGAACCACTGGGTCTCTGCTGGGGTTCTGAGTCTCCCATTGGAGGAGGGTGGTCAGGCGCTGGTCTGTATTCGTACCCAGGTGGCGGCTCTCCGACTCAGGACCCTGCGGAGGTACATCTACTCGGACTACCCTCCTAAATGGCACGTGCTGGCGACGTATTTTTTACGCCAGGGGCGCTGCCTTCAGGAGGCTCACAGCTCCCATTAGCGGGCATGAGTCAACGCGCTAGGCGGGATAGGCGGGAGTTGCCTGGCTTTTACCTTGACCTCTTGAAGGCCAGGAATTTGGTCACCTTCAGCCAGGGCCCTACTCCTCAGGGGGAGGGGGGTGTCGTGGCTGTGATGGTGGGTGTTGAGGAGAGACGTGTGCATGGAACGATTCCGGACGAGCTTGCCCCCGCTCAGTCGGAATTGTTCATAGGGCCCAAGGCCCGGGTCCCTCCCCGAGAGCCGGCCCCATGCAACATGAGCCGCCTTTCCGAGATGCCCAGCGTGCCGTTCTGTGACGCGGAGAGGCGCGTACTGTACAGGCTGCTCTTGCACACTCTCCACTTCCTCGCCCTCGTCTTTCGTCCAGACACACCCTGGCGGTCCGTGTTACCACCTGACGAGGTGAGCGGTCCCCAGTGGAGGTCTATCTACAAGGGAGTCCTCCCCCTTTACATCGGGGACCTGGGGTGGAGAGTCTTGCACAAAGCCGTGGCCTGTAATAGGTATTTGAGCCGGTTCACGGACTCTTCCCCTGCTTGTCATTTCTGCGGTGAGGAAGAGACGGTGTTCCATGTGTACATAGAGTGTGAGAGGTTGCGGCCACTGTTCGAATATCTGAAAGGGCTGCTCCTCAAGTTTTGGCTACATTTTAGTCCAACGCTATTAATTTATGGGCACCCGGTGCAGAGGGGGGATGGATGGGAGGGAGGAGTGGGTCTCCCTGTCGGTCTGCTCCTGGGCCTGGCCAAGATGGCCATTCGCGGGTCCAGGCAGCGGGCAGTCGATGGCCGCACACTGGTCGCCTGCCTGTCCCTTTTCCGGGGTTACGTCCGAGCTCGCGTGTCCCTAGAAAAGGAACACGCGGTGTCCATGGGGACTGTGGAGGCCTTCTGTGCACGCTGGTCACCACAGGAGGTTGAATATATTATCGATAAGAATGTTAATATTTTAATTTGATAATTTTGTTTAAGTGTTAAGAGGGAACACGTGGTGTCCATGGGGACTTTGGAGGCTTTCCATGAATACTGGTCGCCGATGAAGGTCGAGTGTTTTGTTGATAAACGGAACACTCGACCTTCAACGGCCATTTCGTGGATCCAGTTGACGTTGACGTTATTAATTTGACGATCATTTGTTTGTAAACTGTCAGCATAGGCAGTCTTTGATTGTGTTAATACTCTATGTTTATTTTTATTTTTTGAATAAAAGTAGTTTCATAATATAAAAAAAAATAAATTAAAAAAAAAGAGAATTCAACTCAATTCAATTCAAAGCACTTTATTCGTCCCCGAGGGGCAATTTAAAAAGGCGCATTACAGTAGCTTTTAAAAAAAAAAGAGGGACACAATCAACAAACATAAGCAGCACGCATACTGCACAATCAACCAACGCACGCATCTCACAGACACACTGCACAATCACACAACACACACCGCACATCAACATTCAACACATAGTAATAGTTTTTAAAATGCTTCCTTAGTGCTTCAATTAAAAAGTGCATATAAAAGGTTATTTCATTTCATATGTTCATGAGTCAGTGATCAGCATTAAGAAGCTGGACAGCCCTGGGGATGAAGGTTGCCTTCCTCCTCTGTGTCCGGCAACCCGGACTGCGGAGTCTGCGTCCTGAGGGGAGCCACTCAAACTCAGGAAACAGGATGTGAGCGGGGTCCTGAAGAATCCTGCGTGTTAACTTTACAGACTATTGGTCGCATAGGGCAGTGAGAGTTCGGACGGGCTGATCAATGATTTTTGAGCAGACCTTGACCACGTTCAACAGGCGGTTTCTGTTTTGCAGGGTGATGGAGTGGAACCAGCTAGTGAAAGAGAAGGTTATTACATTTTCAATGAATGCGTAGTAGAATGTGGTGAGAATGTCTTTGTTAATCCCAAATGACTTCAGCTTCCTGAGTAGGTACTGTCTCTGATGGCACTTTTTAAGGATTTCCTCTGTGTTAGAGGAAAACCTTAGCAGGTTGTCGAAGGCTGTTCCCAGGTATTTGTATACCTCCACTATCTCCACTGGCTCCTGCTGGATGATAGTGGTGGCTGCCTCAGCCATCTGTCTCTGTTGGGGGGAAAAGGTCACAATCATGTCCTTGGTTTTGCTTATATTTAGCTCAAGACAAGACTTTTCACACCATACTATAAAGTCCTGCAGGGCTGAGCTGTGATGTTGTGTATGGCTGGGAAGCACAGACAGGAGGACTGTGTCATCAGCAAATTTTACAAAGTGGCAGTTTGGCTGGGTGGATCAGCAGTCATCAGTGTAGAGAATGAAGAGAAGTGGGGAGAGGACACAGCCTTGTGGAGAGCCAGTGAAGGTGAAGAGGGTGTCGGACAAGATGTGATCTGTTGGTGAGGAAGTCTATAATCCACAGAGTGAGTTGGTGGTTGAGGTGGAAGCGGGTGATGAGCTTCTCAGCCAAAATATGTGGCTGCATGGTGTTGAATGCTGATGAGAAGTCTGCAAACAGAAGTCTGGCTGTGGTCTTGGGGATTTCCAGATGCTTATGGATGGTGTTTAAGATGAAAATGTTTGCGTCATCGACACCCCTACCAGCCTGGTAAGCAAACTGCATTGGATCCATCATCGAGCCAATTGCCTTGGTGATGTGCTCCTTGATGATCCTCTCCATGGCCTTCATGACCAGGGAGGTGAGAGCCACCGGTCTAAGGTCATTCAGGACCTTGGTGGTGCCCTTCTTTGGGATGGGAATCACTGTTGAGTTTTTCCACATCGCGGGGACTGTGCTGCTGGTCAAAGAGCCCTGGAACAGATGCTGGAGCACACCTCCCAGCTGCTCAGCACAGTGCCATAGGGTCCACCCACAGATGTTGTCTGGCCCTGGAGCTGTGTTCTTTTTAGTCCTTTTGAGGGCTCTCACCACCTCTGATGTGTTGATGTTGAGGCCGGAGTCATCAGGTCTGAGTGTGGAGACGATTGATTCTAGCTGGGTGCTGTTGTCCTTTTCAAATCTGGTGTAGAAGGAGTTGAGATCATTCGGGAGTGAAGTGAAGCTGCTTCCTGCTACCTGAATGGGCTTGCAGCTGGTAGAGACAGAGTTCACTGCTGCCATGTTCTTGAGGCCCTGCCAAGCCGCACGGAGGTTCCCTTTTCCAAAGGTCTGCTCCACTTTGTTCTTGTATTTCAGCTTGGCAATTTTTATGGCCCGCTTGACCTCTCTGTCTACCTCCTTCTTCTCAGCTTCAGAACCCGTAAAAAATGTTCTCTTTTTCTTATTCAATATGTTTTTTAGATCTTTAGTCACCCAGGGTTTATTGTTAGGGAAGATTGTGACCTTCTTGGAGGGGATAATATTATCTACACAGAAAGTGATGTATGCTGAGACTGTATCCGCTTGCTCACTGATGTTGGTGGAGGAGGATGTGAGGGTATTCCAGTCTGTGGTTTCAAAACACCCTTGAAGCCTGTCAATACTGTCCGGTGTCCACTGTTTGATGTCCTTGATGACTTTCTCTGTTCTCTTTACCACAGGTGTGTAGGCAGGAGCGAGCAGTATGCTGCTGTGGTCAGCAGAGCATAGGGGAGGGAGGGAGACGGCTCTGTAGGCGTCTGGGACTGACCCATAGCATTTGTCCAGTGTTTTCCCTAGACGGGTGGTGCAGTTGACATACTGGTAGAATCCTTTAAGTGACTTGTCAATTGAACAGTGATTGAAGTCACCCATGATGAATTTGGGGGCGTCCGGAGATATCAGTTCGAGTCTGTCGAGCATATTTCTTATATGTTCCGTAGCAGTGGATGCATTTGCTCTGGGGTGGATATAAACCAGAATGAAAAACAGTTGTGGGAATTCCCTGGGAAGGTAGAAGGGACGCAGGGAGACAGCCAAGAGTTCAATGTCAGGGTTGCACAGTTCTTCTCCGACAACAACTGTTTTGCACCAGCGTGGATTGATGTAGAGGCAGACACCACTGCCATGGTGCTTGCCAGTCAGTTCAGTATCACGGTCTAACCTTACAGGAGACCCAAAGCCATCTATGTGCATGCTGTCACTGTTGTCACTCCCAGTCAGCCATGTTTCAGTGAAAGCAAGAATGGAAGCATACATGTGAAAAACGTTAGCTTGCAGTTCATCAGTCTTGTTACGCAATGAGCGCACATTAGCAAGGATCACTGAGGGAAGTGCACGATGCTTACTTTCTCCTCGCCTAAGTCTTGCTTTAATTCCACCCTTCTTCTTCCTCCCCCGTCTCGTTACCTTCTTTCTATTGTTGTGCAGGGTGCCTGTCCGGTCGGTTGGGAGTTTACATTGTAGCTCCTCCGGCAACTTGTCTATGGCAGGGGCTTGGTGAGAGTGAAAATGCAGCTGAAGTAAAAAGTCCCTGCAGTAAGTAATCCGTTGGTTGTCCGGAAGAGTATATCCATATGATGCAGTGGGTAGATAATCCAAGACGAACAGTAGAAGCATAAGAGTCCATAGTGTCCATGTGAAGTCCATACTTTGGAGCAGTGAACGCAAAAAGCTAGCTGGCTAATTAACGTTAGCTCGTTGGTCCGGTGTGTGTGTGAGGTAGTGGCAACGCCTGCACAACACACCACGAATGTACTGAACTATACGGCAGCAGTTGACTGTCAATCGATACCCGATGTACTTAAAACGAAACAAAACACTCTCACAAACTCACGTAACGTAACGTAACGAAGAGACAAACATTCAAAGCTAATCTCTGCAACGACCGGTCGACCGCACGAGCAGTGACCCGGAAGAACCTCCGTTATCCTGACCGCGGTCTACATCCCACCCCAGGCAGACGTCCGTCTGGCACTGGAGGAGCTGCACGCCGTGGTCAACAAACACCAGACGTCTAAAAGGGCTTTCTCGCGGTGCGACCTGAAGCAAGACTTAACAAGAGTTTAACATCGTGGGAACCTTCTGCGATAGCAGTACGGCATTCGTGGACCACCGAGGACCTCCGTGGCGCTAACGGCAGGCAGTCGTGTAACTTTGTAAGGTCGGGAGAAAATTTTGAATTTCTCCAAGAGTGACTTGAGCAGCGTTGCAACATTGTATGAACGCAGATGCCAGTGCGATATCCGTGCGATATCCGTAATGACTCTTACGGGTACCGTGGGAACTCCTGCGAACGGTAAACCCGGAAGCTTGACAGAGGGGACATAAGGTGAGTAAAAAAGGTGGTCTCAATATCGCCAATGGACCATGTGTCCATCGAGGACGTCCCACCTAATTGTCATTGTTTGAGAATCTTTTTCACAGTAAGACTTGCAGAGATGCCTCTCAGAAAAGCGCAAAGAAAGGGGTCAAAGAAAGTCAGAACGTTTTTAGCCATGCAGGTAAATGAGGAGGAGACTCAGCAAGAGAGACAGGTGGAGAGGCAAGAGGAGATGCCAGAGATACCACTGCCTGTGGGCTCCTTGGCGCAGGGAGAGGGTGATCCTTTACTCTTGTGCATTTTTTTTTTCTGTTGGTGGGTCCACATTTTATTATATCCTGAAGTGTGATAAAGCTTTTACCTCAGCATTTTGATTGTCATTGCTTGTTTACCTCACTGCTAAATACATTTATTTTTTACTATCAGCTTGATGTCTGCAAATCGTCATTAATACATCACTACAAGATGAATGTCTCTAATGTTATAATCCCTCTCATGCTGAAACACAAAATACCTTAATGGAGGTGATATAATCACATTTTCACTCATTTACATTTTTGAGTGTGCAGGACCCTGAAATGTTCAGCTATTTAAACGTGTTCTTCACCTCTTGGTAGAAAATGAAATAAGACAATCAGCACGGTAAATGTGATACAAAGTCTTTATTCCTATTTGACAATATAAGAAGACGAATTCTGTCACATATTGAGAGGAGATGCATCACACAAAACATTTGTCTGTAAAAGGGCCTCGCAAACACGAAATACAACAAATGAGGCACGCGAGATTATTTAAAACACATTATATCCATCAACCTCCGCTACAAGCGTGAACTCAGGCATTTAAAGGGACAATGCAATGTTCTAAACGGCAGGTTTTGCGGACGAACATCTTATAGGAAGCACTTTTCAGAGGACAACACTAGGAAGTCAGCTTATAACATGCAGTAGTGTTCCCGTGGTCGGCTACCCATCAATATAGCTGTCCTGCCACGGCACACTCCCCAATTGTGAATTGTAGTAAGCGCAGAGATGGTCTCTTTGCTCTTTCACACTGGATGTGCCCGAGTTACCTTTCAAACGCTGCAGTGAGACCATTTTCAACTTGTTCGCACCACTTCTCCAAGCACCTAGTGCTACTTCCCCTGTGTCACTGTCCACTATGTCACCGTCCTGGATGGATGTTGCTGATCCAGCAGCTGCACCTCTCATTCGGATCAGGTTGTGCAGAACACATGCTGCATATACTATACTCTGCACATTCTTGGGCCTCTGCTCCATTGTCTTGAGCAAGCATCTAAATCTGTTTGCCAAGATGCCAAAATAATTTTCTACTACCCTCCTGGCCCTTGACAGCCTGTAATTGAAGATCCTCTGTTCCCTAGTTAGATTGCTCTGTGGATATGGCTTCATAATCCAGGGCCGTAGTGCAAAGGCTTCATCAGCAACCATCGCATATGGGATGTCCGGGCTGTCTTCTCCTGACAGAGGTTCTGGATCAGGCATGCCTGCTGTTCCACCTTCCATTTTCTTTCCAAGCCAGGTTTCTTTCCAAATCCGGCCATCACCAACACTTCCAGGTGTGCCCACATCCACATACAGGAAGTTGTAGTTATAATCAACCACCGCCATGAGTACAATTGAGTGGAATTTCTTGTAATTGAAATAATTTGAGCCACCTCCGGGTGGTTTACGAATTGCCACATGCTTGCCATCCAAAGCCCCACATGTGTGAGCAAAGTTCCACCTGTTTTCAAACCCCAGTGCAACTCTCTTCCACGCATCTGGTGTACTGGGGCAGTCCATCACTTCAGCTGAATAAAATTGGATGATCGCCTCACAGGTTTCTCGGACAATACCACAGATGCTGTTGGTGGCGACAAGAAAGTTGTAAGATAGACTTTTATAAGAATCGCCTGAGGCCAGGTAGCGGAGGGTGATTGCTATGCGCAACCCTGGTTCCAGTGCCTTTCTCATTACAGTGTCAGTCTTCTTCAGCAGAGGTCCCAAATTATTCTTTAACTCATTAAAGAGCTCGGGTGAAATTCTGACAAAGTTTTTGAATGCACTTTTATCCTCTTCGCACAGCACATTAAGCAGTTGCTCATATTGTCCAAATTGAGGTCTCCGTTGAAACATGGGCTTAACCCAGTGAGACTTCCTCTTAATTCTCTTTTTAATTAATCTCACCCTTCTGCCTTCACGCAAGCGTTTTCGATGCACATGTTGCGCTAATGCATACAGCGCGTCAATGAAAATAACAACCAGCCTGTACTCGAACCAACTTTGTATAGACATGTCTGCAAATGAGCCAATTCTACGAACGGAGGATATTTATATAGTGTGTGAAAAAAAGTGACATCATTTGTGCCACGTGATTAACTACACTACAGTCCACGATGTTCATTCACGATTAACGGGAAAGATCGGGAGACGGACAAGTCACTCGCACAAATGACAGAATTGCCGAGTACCGTGGGAACTCTTTATCTACCCCCCGTTATATCGTGCGGAACTCGTGCTGGACCACGACCACTTCACTCTGGTGACATCTTGCTTTAGGTCGCACCGTGAGAACCGGCCATTACCCCGAGGCATTTACCACCATTGCTGGGGACTTCAATAAGGCGAACCTCAAGAAATCACTCCCCAACTTCCACCAACATGTCTCCTGCTGCACCAGAGGACCTAACACCCTCGACCACTGCTACACCACCATCAAGAATGCCTATCGCTCTATCCCTCGCCCTCACTTCGGTAAGTCCGACCATACCGCGGTGCTGCTTCTTCCTGCCTACAGGCAGCAATTCAAGAGCCCCCCCCCAGAAGTGAGGACAGCACAGAGCTGGTCGGGGGGGAGGCAGAAGAACAACTCCAGGACTGTTTGGAGTCTGTAGACTGGGGAATGTTCAAGGACTCGGCAACGGACTTGAACGAATACGCCACAGTCGTTACAGACTTCATAAAGAAATGTGTGGAGGACTGCATCCCTACAAAAACCTTCCGAGTGTTTCCCAATCAGAAACCTTGGATGGACTTTGAGATCCGCACTCTTCTAAAGTCCAGACACAGGGCATTCATGTCCGATGATACAGTGGCCTACATGAAGTCCAGATACGACCTTGGTAAGGCCATCAAATAGGCCAAAAGGGACTTCTGCTCCAAACTGGAGGACGAGACAGATGTTCGGCAGCTGTGGCCGGGCCTGAATGCAATCACCTCCTACAAGGCGAAACCAGGAGGCAGCTCGAATGCCGGTGTAACATCACTCCCTGACGAGCTCAATGCGTTTTACGCACGCTTTGACAGGGAGAATACTGATGTGCCTTCCCGATCCCCCATTCGCTGTGATGGCATTTCAGTCTCAGTCACAGAGGCCGATGTCAGGAAATCCTTCAGAGGGGTGAACCCCCGAAAAGCACCTGGTCCTGATGGTATACCCGGTCGTGTTCTAAAAACCTGTGCGGACCAACTGGCGGGAGTTTTTACGGACATTTTCAACCTCTCACTTCTGAGGTCTGAGGTCCCCACCTGCTTTAAAAGGGCATCAATTATACCGGTGCCCAAGAAGAGCAAGGTGACATGCCTCAATGACTATCGACCAGTGGCACTAACGCCAGTGGTGATGAACTGCTTTGAGAGGTTGATCATGGAGCAAATCAACTCCTACCTCGCCAAAAACCTGGACCCACTGCAGTTCGCTTACCGCCACAACAGATCAACGGTGGATGCGATCTCGCTGGCCCTCCGCTCCGCACTGGACCACTTGGACAACAAAAACTCATATGTCAGGCTGTTATTCATTGATTACAGCTCGGCATTCAACACAATCATCCCCTTCAAACTGGTTACCAAACTCGCAGAACTGGGTCTCTGCGCATCCCTCTGCAACTGGATCCTCGACTTCCTCATCCACAGACCACAGTCTGTTCGTATTGGTGGAAATGTGTCAGCCTCGATAACAATCAGCACGGGAGCACCTCAAGGCTGCGTGCTCAGCCCCCTGCTGTACTCACTCTATACCCATGACTGCGTAGCCAACCACAGTGCGAACTCCATCATCAAGTTCGCTGACGACACCACTGTTGTGGGACGTATCACTGATGGGGATGAGTCAGAATATAGAAGGGAGATCGGGCAACTGTCCATATGGTGCCAGCGCAATAACCTGGCCCTCAACACCAGCAAAACCAAGGAACTGATTGTGGACTTTGGAAGGAGTAGGAGGGGGACCCACAGCCCCATTTATATCAACGGGTCGATGGTTGAAAGGGTCAAGAACTTCAAATTCCTGGGCGTGCACATCTCTGAAGATCTTGTCTGAAGAAGGGTTTCGGCCCGAAACGTCGCCTATTTCCTTCGCTCCATAGATGCTGCTGCACCCGCTGAGTTTCCCCAGCAATTTTGTGTACCTTCTCTGAAGATCTTTCCTGGTCCGAGAACACTAATTCAATTATCAAAAAAGCTCATCAGCGCCTCTACTTCCTGAGAAGATTACGGAGAGTCGGTTTGTCAAGGAAGACTCTCTCTAACTTCTACAGGTGCACAGTAGAGAGCATGCTGACCGGTTGCATCGTGGCTTGGTTCGGCAATTTGAGCGCCCTGGAGAGGAAAAGACTACAAAAAGTAGTAAACACTGCCCAGTCCATCATCGGCTCTGACCTTCCTTCCATCGAGGGGATTTATCGTAGTCGCTGCCTCAAAAAGGCTGGCAGTATCATCAAAGACCCACACCATCCTGGCCACACACTCATCTCCCTGCTACCTTCAGGTAGAAGGTACAGGAGCCTGAAGACTGCAACAACCAGGTTCAGGAATAGCTACTTCCCTACAGCCATCAGGCTATTAAACCTGGCTCGGACAAAACTCTGATTATTAATAACCACTTTCTGCTATTTGCACTTTATCAGTTTATTTATTCATGTGTGTATATATTTATATCATGGTATATGGACACATTTATCTGTTTTGTAGTAAATGCCTACTATTGTCTGTGTGCTTAAGCAAAGCAAGAATTTCATTGTCCTATACAGGGACACATCACAATAAACTCACTTGAACTTGAACTTGAACTTGAACTTGAACGACTGGAAACTGGAGGTACCCTGAGCTAATTCTGCTACCACACCATCTATTGGAACAAGTGATGGCTCCCACTGATTGTCGCCGGAAGCTTGCGTCCTTTTCAGCGGTGACAGCGATGTCAACATTTGTAACAAGATGGACTCGAAAAGTAGAAGAACAGAGGGGAAAATACTAGAGTTCCATTGCAGGCTCACGTCCAATGCTTTTTGCAAATGCATATATTTGGTTTTAGTTTAGGTTATTGGCATGTACAGTGAAAAGGTTTGTTGTTTTGTGCTATACAGTCAATGGAAAGGCTATAATGATCACAATCAGGTTTGAGATGAACTAGTCAGGACGAGCAATGAATGGATTTACAGTAAACCGTAGATAGACACAAGATGCTGGAGTAACTCAGTGGGACAGGCAGCATCTCTGGAAAGAACAAATGGGTTACAAAGGGTCTGAAGAAGGGCCTTGACCCGAAACGTCACCCATTCCGTCCATCCAGAGATGCTGCCTGTCCCGCTGAGTTACTCCAACATTTTGTGTCTATCTTTGGTGTAAACCAGCATCTGCAGTTCCTTCCTGCAGTGAACTGCACATCCAGGGGGGAAATACATGAACACCTACCAGTGGGCAAGATGCCAGAGGACTGTTGGTATCAGTGCCATCTACCCCAGTGGCAATGAGCTTTGAGAGGCAAGAACGAGAAAAAAGGAAAAGAAGGGATTTGTCTTTGGCTTTGAGATGTCAAGGTGTGGAGGTAATTAGTTGCTTGCCTGAGTCTGAGATGATGGGGAGACGTTCTAACTCTGTACGTGGCTGCTGAACGACGAGTGGCATGAAGAGTCTGCAATCGTGCCCTGCGACAACTGAGCTGCAGTTTAGGGAGGCACAGTGGCGCAGCGGGTAGAGCTGCTGCCTTACAGTGCCAGGGACCCGAGTTCGATCCTGACTATGGTTGCTGTCTGTACTCCCTGTGACCTGCGTGGGTTTTCTCCGGGTGCTCCAATATCCTCCCACACTCCAAATGCGTACATATTTGTAGGTTAAATGGCTTCGGTAAAGATTGTAAATTGACCATATTGTGTAGGGCAGTGCTAGTGAATGGGGTAATCGCTGGTCGGTGGCACTCGATGGGCCGAAGGGCCTGTTTCTGTGCTGTATCTATAAACTAAACTGAAGTAAACTAAAGTGAAGTTCACATGCACAGCTGCCTCAGGTGTTTGACATGCTCAGTCTGCACGGTCGATGAGCCAATGCTAATGTACGGCTATACCCTTTCTTGATTAGTACGGGCGTCAGGTTATAGGGAGGATGGGGTTAAGAGGGGAAGATATATCAGCTATGATTGAATAACAGAGTAGACTTAATGGGCCAAATGGCCTACTACTGGAATCACTTATGATCTTATGGCCTAATGACCTTTGCAGCAGTTTGCACAGTATAGAACTCTGCATCATTGAGTTTCATGGTGTTGAGATGGGAGTACAACAATCTCCCCCTCTGATCTGTTCTGAGCCTTGCACATCGATGCAATCTCAGAGAAAGCACATCAACACATCTGTTCCTTAGAAGACTGAGGATATTCAACACGTTCAACATATCCCCCCCCCCCCCATCTACAGGGAACAAGAAGGAACAGCGTGTGTAAGGAACAAGCTGCCAGAGGAGGTAGTTGAGGCTGGGACTATCTCAACATTTAAGAAACAGTTAGACAGGTACATGGATAGGACAGGTTTGGAGGGATATGGCCCAAACACGGGCAAGTGGGACTAGTGTAGCTGGGAAATGTTGGCCAGTGTGGGCAAGTTGGGCCGAAGGGCTTGTTTCCACACTGTATCAATGTATGACTCTAAAGGTTCCGTATTTCCGTCTTAGAGTTTGTAATTCCCTCCTTCAGACTGTCCCGAAGGGTTCCTGTCCTTAACCATCACCTATCCACGCTCTCCAGAGATGCTGTCTGACTCGCTGAGTTACTCCAGCACTTTGTGTCTATCTTTGGTATCAACCAGCATCTGCAGTTCTTTCCTACACACCAAACCTGTACAGGTACAATGTGAAGAGCATATTAACTGGTTGGATCATGGTCTTGTGTGATAACTCAATGCCCAGAGATGAAGGAGGATAGAGAGAGTAGTGGACACTGCCTGGTCCATCACGGCAACCGACCTCCCCACCATTATAGGAACCTACAGTAGGCGCTGTCTCAAAAAAGGCAACCAACATCATCAAAGACCCACACCACCCTGGCCAAGTTCACACCTCGCTCCTACCATCGTGAAGAAGGTTCAGATGTCTGAAAACCATGACCTTCAGGTTCAAGAACAGCTTCTTCCCAACAAGCATTAGGCTATTGAACACTGCAAAACACTATCCTCAGCAACTGTGATCTTCCATTGGGCTGTGCCTTTGGTTGCACTACAGACTTTAACTTGGCAATATTGTGGTAACATTCATGGTTAATGTATTATTGATTATGTGTTTGCAATTTATTGCACTAATTGGCCTGTAAAACAGCAGCAAGTAAGAATGTCATTGTTCTGTGGCCAGATCACATGACAATAAACACTGTTGACTCTTGCCTCATTTGGCATCACCATGGCAGCAGAGGAGATGCAGAGAGACAGGACAGAATGGGAGTGGGTTTGAGGATCAAAGTGGCTATGAGGATGGCACGGTGGCGTAGCAGTAGAGCTACTGCCTTACACAGAGCCTCCGACCAGGGTTCGATCCTGACCAAGGGTGCTGTCGGTATGGCTTGTTCTCCCCTTGACCTGCATGGGTTTTTTCCAAGATCCTTGGTTTCATCTCACATTCCAAAGATGTACAGGTTTGTAGGTTAATTGGCTTGGTAAATGTATAAATGTAAAATTTTCTCTCGTGTATGTCAGGCAATGTTAATGTGCGGGGGGGATCTCTGGTCGGTGTAGACTCGGTGGGCTGAAGGGGGCCTGTTACCGTGCTGTATCTCTAAACTAAACTAAAACGAACAAAAAGCAAAGCAACCTCCTGATCTGGGGTTGGTTTCTCCAATGGAAGGTCCACATTGTGAGAAATAATGCTCGCATTTATTTCAAGAGGGCTTGTACACAGAAACAGGAATATAATGTTGAGGCTATGTGCCGATGGTCAGGCCATATTTGGAATATTGTGAACAATTTTGGGCACCGTATCTGAGGAAGGATGTGCTGGCTCTGGAGAGGGTCCAGAGGAGGTTTACAAGATTGATCCCAGGAATGAATAGGTTAACCAATGATTGCTTTTGTCAGCACTGGGGCCTGTACTCGCTGGAGTTTAGAAGAATGAGGTGGGACCTCATTGAAACTTACAGAATAGTGAAATGCTTGGATAGAGTGGATGTGGAGAGGATGTTTTCACTAGTGGGAGAGTCTAGGACTAGAGGTCAGAATTATAGGACTTTCTTTTAGGAAGGAGATGAGGAGGAATTTCTCTAGTCAGAGGGAGGTGAATGTGGATTATTTGCCACAGAAGGCTGTAGAGGCCGAGTCAGTGGATATTTTTTAAGGCAGAGATAGATAGATTCTTGATTAGTACTGATGTCAGAGACTATGGAGAGAAGGCAGGAAAATGTGGTTGGGAGAGAGAGATAGATCAACCATGATTGAATGGTGGATTGGACTTGATGGGCCGAATGGCCTAATTCTACTATTCCTTATGACCTTATGATTGAATGGAAGCGGAGCAGGCTGGAGCATCAGTGGCACATGGCTTCACTAGGACTGACAGTGGGACAGGAGGGAGTGGATGACTGGATGTTGTTTCTCCATTGGTTGCATGGAATGGTGGCAAGGGGTGGAATGTGACTGGTGGGAATGGAAGTGAGGTCCAGGAAATCACCAAATGGGGAGAAGATCAGAACTAGTCAAACCTCTCCTTACAGTTAATACCCTCTAATCCAGGCAGGTACAACGACACTGTTTCAAAGATGGACAGGAAAGGTCGAGAGGAGTATAGACTAATCGCAGGGCCATGTGTACAAAATTATCAGAGGACTAGATCAGGTATACACACAGATTCTCTTCCCAAGAGTAAGGAAATCGAGAACCAGCAGACATAGGTTTACAGTGAGAGGGGAAAGATTTAATAGGAACCTGAGGGGTAACTTTTCACACAGGGTGCGTGGTGGGTATATAGATCGAGCTGCCAGAGGAGGTAGTTGAGGCAGGTACTATAACAACGTAATAAAACACTTGAAGTGGTACATGGATAGGAAATGTTTAGAGACATGTGGGCCAAACGCAGGCAGATGGGAATGGCTTTGGTCAATGTGGACAAGTTGGGTCATTGTCCATGTCTGAATGGGTGCAATGAGACAGAAACATACTCCAGTCAGAATTGCATCACTCCCAAATCACATCCAGTCCCTGCTTGATGCCCACATAGAGCATGGAAACAGGCCCTTCAGCCCAACATGCCGATGCTAACCAAGATGCCCCATCTACAATAGTCCCTGTTGGGCTGTTAGCAGGCAACTGAATGATTCTACCAACAACTTGAGAGCAGTCCTGACCTCCGTCTACCTCAACTTTTTCACACTAGGGAGTGGTGGGTATATGGAATGAGTTGCCAAAGGAGGTAGTTGAAACAGGTACTATCGCAACATTTAAGAAGCATTTAGTTGAGGTAGTTGAGGCAGGTACTATAACAACGTAAAAAAACACTCGAAGTGGTTCATGGAGAGGATAGGTTTAGAAGGACATGGTCAAATGCAGGCAGGTGGGACTGTTGTAGATGGGACATGTTGGTCGGGGTGGGCAAGTTGGAATGAAGGGCCTCTCTCCACACTGTATCTCTCTATGGCTTTCTGGCAGGCAAACGGGACTAGATGGGATGGACAGTTCGGTCCGTATGGATGAGTTGGGCTGAAGGGCCTGCTTTCATCCTGTGTGACAGTCAGCAGGTCAGAGGTTCAGCGATCGGCAGGCGGCCGTTCCCAACCGATCCAACCACCTTCTGAAGAAAAATGCAGGAAATACAGCCTGTCGCTGACAAAACATCCTGGCTCCAATCAAACAAGGCAAAATCTCAAAATTAATGGTGGGGAAGTTTAAGCAAAGATTCGGGTTACCACAGGGGAGTGATCCATGGCAACAAATCAACATGACATGAAAGAAAATAATTTGACATGCGAACTACCGGAACAGTGAAAAATATCAACCTATTGCAAACTGCCCACAAAAGCAGACCAATAATAAAATTGTACCAATCTAAATTGCTATGACAACAAAGAAAAATCTAAAAAGGCAACAGAGATCAGAGATTTGACAACAAAAAATACAAGTACAAAGCAGACGGGAAGTCAAAAGATTATAAATGAAACCATAAAGATGAATCAAATCTCACGACATAGGCAGAGCATCAACTAGTAGATTAATTCTTTCACCTGCCAATCAAGGTGTTAGATCAGATCGCTCAGGACTGTAATTACTAAACAGGAAACATTAAAGTTGTCCATTGGCTTGTGCGATGAATTGTACTGCAGTTGATCTCACTGTAAAAAACACAGAGAAATGTTCTGAAGTAACCCAACAATGAGTATAAAGTCATAGAGTGATACAGTGTGGAAACAGGCCCTTCAGCCCAACTTGCCCACACCGGCCAACAATGTCCCAGCTATATTAGTCCCACCTGCCTGCGCTTGGTCCATATCCCTCCAAACCTGTCCAATCCATGTAACTGTCCAACTGTTTCTTGAACAATTGGATAATCTCAGCCTCAACTACCTCCTCTGACAGCTTGTTCCATACACCTACCACCCTTTCTGTGAAAAAGTTACCCCTCGGATTCCTATTAAATCTTTTCCCCCTCACCTTGAACCTATGCCCTCTAGTCCTCGATTCCCCTACTCTAGGCAAGAGACTCTGTGCATCTACCCGATCTATTCCTCTCATTATTTTGTACAAATCAATTCTTCCCAGGGTCTGATGGTGTCTTATTTATTATCCCAGGGTCTGATGGTGTCTTATTCATTTTTGCAATTTAATTAAACGACAAAGTATTACAGAACAAATAATAATAAACTCATGAATTTTACGCCGTTGCTGCGATCAATGGCCATCAGTATGAACAGTCTTGACCTGAACATCTTCTGTCCATTCCCCAAACAGATGCTGCCTGACCCACTGAGTTCCTCCAGCATTTTGCATTTTGCATTTTGCTTAGGACTCCAGGGTCTAAGTCCCTTGTGCTCCTCTGTTGGCCAGAACTGCGAGCTTGTCTCTAATTCTTTATTCGTTCTATTTACTCTTCCATATTTCATGCACAACTGCCGTATTTAGTAAAACATTCTGTGGCTTTATCAATTTCCTGGATCGTCATTGCATACACCAGACTAATTGCTTGACAAATTATTGCCCTCATCAGCCTCCCCTCCATGGACCTTTGCCCAATTCTTATTTATAATCCAAGATTTTCATTGGAAGAGTCCACACACCAATCTTGCTGGGAATGGGAAAGGGAACTTCTCAAACCTTCATGAGGTTGTGAACTGTGGTTCCTCATCCACCCATTCCAAGATCCTTTACAATCTTCTCAGCAAAAAGCTACTAATCTCCATTTAAATGTGTTTCTTGAACTAGTGTCTAATAAATAAACTCTGCAAGTCAAAAAGCATTCATGGAGAGAAGTAGAGATGGTGTATAGGTGAATTATACGTCATCAGTTGACACAGTCTCATATCATGTGTGGTCATCTTTAAGCTCACACCATCTGTGGTCATCTTTAATGGTCAACCTTACCAAAATCCTGGCTGGGCTATGGACTTGAGGCCCTGAGCTATAGGGAGAGGTTGGGCAGGCTAGAACTTTATTCCTTGGAGCACAGGAGGATGAGCGGTGATCTTATAGAGGTGTACAAGATCATGAGAGGAATTGATAGGGTAAAGGCACAAAGTATTTTGCCTAAAGTAGAGGAGTCGAGAAACAGGGAACACAGGTTTTTGGTCAATAATAATAATAATAAATTTTATTTAATGGGCGCCTTTCAGACATCTCAAGGACACCTTACATAGTAATCGGAATAAAAACATATAATCGGAATAGAACAGGTAAAAAAGACATCACAGAGACACAAATTAAAAACAGAATTCAATCCAAAAAACAGAAAATCAAAAACACAGTGTGAAGAGAGAGCAGCGGCAGCCAAAGCGCGCCAGCGTCCACTCTCTCTTCACGGCAGCCATCTTGGACACAGACCTACAGGACTACAATTAGACAAAAAAATCATCCCCCCACAGTGGGTAGCACTGTGGAGGAAGGCACAATGTCCAGTCCCCACCCCAAGTTCACCCCAAAGTCAGGCCTATTGAGGCCACCGCAATTGCCTCTACGGAGGCCCGATGTCCCTGGCCGTTCTCACCGGGTGGTCTTGCCCCAGCGTCGGGAGAGTCCTTTCGGCGGCTGGGCCACCTGGAACGGCCGCTTCCTGGTTGGAGCCCGCGGCTGCCGAAGCCGACAAGGCCGCGCCGGTTTGGAGCTCCCAGGCTCCCGATGATAAAGTCGGCGCCGACTCTCCGCACTGCCGCCTCTCCGCACTGCCGCCTCTCCGCACGCCGCCTCTCCGCTCCGCAGACCCGCAGCCCGGAGATGTTGCTCTCGGCGGTCCAGCTCGCCAGAGCTCCAGCGCGTCGCTCCAGCGCGGCGACCCAGGCAAGGCATCGCCCGCTCCACTCCGCTCCGCTCTAGCGCTCCAATGCTGTGCCGCCGCCGAGGCCGAGGTGCTGGGCTGTCCCCGCCAGGAAACGGCGCTCCAAGCCCGCAGGTAGGCCACGAGGACGGGTCGACGGGCAGCCTGGAGAAAAGGCTGCCACACCGACCAGGTAGGGACCTAGAAATAAAGTTTACACCTACCCCCCCACATTAAAAGACCATATCCCCTACAAACAAAATAACAGGACTCACTAAAAACTATTAAAAAAAACGAATTTAAAATGGACGGCTGCTGGCTAGCAGCCGTTCACCAAGATGGCTCCTCCTCTGAATGGGGGGGGAAATAATTCATAGGAACCCGAGGGGCAACTATTTTACACAAAGGGTGGTGGGTGTATGGAACAAGCTGCTGCAGGATGTAGTTCACAATCACAATCAATCACAATAAGACTTTATTAGCCAAGTATGTTTTGCAACATACGAAGAATTTGATTTGCCAAGTCGGTCATACAAATAAAAAGGAACAAAACACAAAAAAAACATTTTAACATAAACATCCACCACAGTGACTCCTCCACATTCCTCACTGTGATGGACGGCGAAAATAAATGTCAATCCCTTCCCTTCTTTGTTCTCCCACGGTTGGGGGCCTTGAGCCCTCCATTGACGGGCCGATCTTGATCTGGTTTGGGCCCCTCCACATCGGGCTGGTCGAACCTCTGCATCATTGAAGCTCCCAACTAGCCTCTCCCGAGACTGCGAGCTCCCGGTGTAAAGTCCGCAGGCCACGGTTGGAGCGATCCCGGGCAAGGGATCGACTTCGATGATATGTCCACGCCCCGAGGTGGGGCTCAAAGTCAGTCCGAGGAGGCCTCCAGCTCCATCGGTGGTAGGCCGCAGAGCGACCGGAGATACGATTCAGAAAAAAATCGCATCTCCTGCAAGGTAAGAACCTGAAAAAAAGGTTTCCCCCGACCCTCTCCGCCTCCCCCACATAAAACAAACCATAGAACATTTACACAGACTTTTTAAATGTACTAAAAATGAAAACACGAAAAAAACCAGACAGACTGCTGGCGGGGCTGCCAATTGTGCATCGCCCCCTGGTGGAGGAAAGTACTACCGTAAAATGTAAGTGACATTTGGTCATGTATGGATAGAACAGGTTTGGAGGGATACAGGGCAGGTGGGACTAGTGTAGATGATCCATGTTTGGCTGTGTGGGAAAGTTGAGCTGAAGAGCCTGTTTCTATATCCCTCATGTGGACAACACCAGACTCCCCTGAGACACTCCACTCTGAACTCTATGCCAAGGTGAGATCAGCATGTGGACAGGGACGAAGAGTCAAGGATGTTCTCAAACACCATTGAGGATATTTATCATTCCGGTGACTCCCGGAGATCCCTGGCCCACGACCTCTCAAAGTACAGAAGGGACATTCAGATTGGCATTGAGAACCTCCAGTACACTCCACTGAAGCACACAAACGTGTCACCAAACACTTTTGGACAACTGGTGGGTCCCACCATGGCCTCATCAGTCACCTCAGAACATAAAGAAATGCAATAGAAGCAAGTCGTCCCCAGATTGCAAGGGAATGCTTTCTAAGAAAGAGAAGAAGGGGCTACAGTTTTTATTTTATAGTACCATGTAGTTGTCACTTTACAGTGGGTTAAACACAGGCAGTCCCTGGGATAAATTAAGGTCATGTGACAGGAGCAGAATTAGGTCATTCGGCCCATCAAGCCTACTCTGCCATTCAATCATGGCTGATCTATCCCTCCCTGCTAACCCCATTCTCCTGCCTTCTCCCCATAACTAACACCTGTACTAATCATAATTCTATCCACAGTATCTCTGCCTTACAAATATCCACTGACTTGGCCTCCACAGCCTTCTGTGGCAAAGAATTCCACAGATTTACCACCCTATCCACCATGTCAGGGTTGTGTTCCTGTCAACTCCCCACAAGTTGATTTCTCAGTAAGTCAGAAACCTCTGTGTTGTCTCATTACCCAACATTGTTTCGCTCTACGTACACTCAAAAACCAGACAGAGGACATAGGTTTAAGGTGAGGGGGCAAAGATTTAACAGGAACCTGAGGTGTAACTTTTTTTACACAAAGTGCGGTGGATGCATGGAACGAGCTGCCAGAGAAGGTAGTTGAGGCAGTGACTATTGCAATGTTTAAGACACATTTACAGTAGGCAGGTAATAATAATAATAATGGATGGGATTTATATAGCGCCTTTCTAATACTCAAGGCGCTTTACATCGCATTATTCATTCACTCCTCAGTCACACTCGGTGGTGGTAAGCTACTTCTGTAGCCACAGCTGCCCTGGGGCAGACTGACGGAAGCGTGGCTGCCAATCTGCGCCTACGGCCCCTCCGACCACCACCAATCACTCACACACATTCACACACATTCACACACAGGCAAAGGTGGGTGAAGTGTCTTGCCCAAGGACACAACGACAGTATGCACTCCAAGCGGGATTCGAACCGGCTACCTTCCGGTTGCCAGCCGAACACTTAGCCCATTGTGCCATCTGTCGTCCCATGGATATGTCCCATGTACATGGATATGATAGGTTTAGAGGGATATGGGTCAAATACAGGCAGGTAGGTCTACTGTAGATGGGGAATGTTGGTCGGTGAAGGCAAGTTGGGCTGAAGGGCCTGTTTCCACGCTGCATAAATCTATGACTTGCTATAATTCTTTCAATCCATTGAATATTCAACCTGACACGACCCATAATTAAATGATTGGAATACATGCTATCCAGTCATTAATGACACCACACAATTTTTTTATTATCCTAATTTCAACGTGACACAGTGGCGCATTGGTAGAGTTGATGCCTTACTGGGCTTGCAGCACCGGAGACCCGGGTCCGATCCTGACTATGGGTGCTGTCTCTATGGAGTTTGTATATTCTCCCCGTGACCGCGTGGGTTTTCGCCAAGATCTTCGGTTTACTCCCACACTCTAAAGACGTGCAGGTTTGTAGGTAAATTGGCTTTATAAATGTAAAATAAATTGTCCCTAGTGTGTGTAGAATAGTGTTAATGTGCGGGGATCGCTGGTCGGTGCGGACACGGTGGGCCAAAGGGCCTGTTTCCGTGCTGTATCTCTAAACTAAACTAAACTAAAAAACGAAACTAATTAACAAAAGCGTACGGGAAGATTTGTGTAAAGCAAGATTTCAATAACTCGAAACTCAGGCAACTTCCACAAAGGTTATGAAATAATGAAGGCAAGCACAACTAATAGCTCAACCCACAACTTTGGGCACTGTTTGTCATTGTTACCCTGCAACCCCACTGCAGAATTATGTGGAGGAATATGCGTTAGAAATGCACAAAATGCTGGAGTAACTCAGCAGGACAGGCAGTATCTCTGGAATGAAGGAATGGGTGACGTTTCTGGGTCAAGACCTTTCTTCAGACTGAATCTCAGCAGAGTCTGAAGAAGGGTGTCAATCCGAAACGCCACCCATTCCTTCACTCCAAGGATGCTGCCTGTCCCGCTGAGTTACTCCAGCATTTTGCATCTGCAGTTCCTTCCCACAACATGCTTTTGAAATATCGCTGATTATTGGGCTCTTATCTCTCCTGTTTACTGAGCGTGCAAACCATTACACATGCGGTGCGGAGCATCTCACTGTGCGTACATAATTCATTTTGAACATACTTCACAGTCTCAGTTATATGCCGTATAAACTTATTTTACAAATCACTACAAGGTGAATTTCATCGACTCTGATGCAAGTGTAAGTGAGCATTCGGCTCCCTAGAAAAGAGAACATTATGGATTTGGGCCACATTTCAATTTGCAACAGCCTTGTCCTTAACATACCCTGACCACCAGACTATTCAAATACATTCTGTTCCAGCCCCAGGAGACTGGATTCCCTGTTGCTCTCAACAGCTTCTCGTATGATGCAGGCATAATGTGGACAGCATTGCACCTGGCAGCATTTCTATGCTGCTTCTAAGTGAATTATAATGGCAGGTAATGCCCTTTAGAATGGATAATCATAGCCTGGATCAACTGCACAACAGAAAATAAAATATAGATGTGTAACAGAATGAAATACATCAATCAGTATAAAAAATACATTAAAAAGCCATTCTCTCTTCTCTAAAATCACAGTTCTGTCTCCTTTTGTCACTCTGACTGTTCACTGTCATCTTTTGAGGTAAGGCCAAGCAACACTGTTGTTTAATACAGTTGACATGAAGTGACATTAATGCAGCTATTTCATGCTTCCTTACAAAAAAACGACCATCCCACTGAGTAGCAGCATCACCTATTAATGTAATGCATAGGGAAATGGAATCATGCAGGAATGTTCCCGATGTGAACATTTGAGAGCAAGGTTTACCTGATGCACACAACGGCAGATAAGAAATAGTTGTAAAATTAGTATTTAATGCACTCGAAATAATATGGACTGACAGCAACAGACAATGAAATAAGGTGGTTGAAACCTATAAGATGTATTAGACACTTAAGAATTTTGAGAAAGGTTGGCTGGAGATGTTGTAAATTTTTCATTAATGCAAGGATCGGCGAATGTAGGTTTCTGTCAGGAAGGATGTACGCTAACATAAAAGTTGTTAAAATACATTCATGGAAATCTGTCCTGATGTAACCAACCTGAGCAATGTGCACTGATGAACACTGATGTGACCCCTTGAAAAGTTGTCTTCTGAATATTTCATGTTAATGTGTTCGCTCCGTGGCACTAATACCAAAGGAACAAATAAAAAGAAAACAAATCTTTCGTCTAAAACTTTTGCCCTTAGTATTTAATGCCCTGTAAACAATATGTCCTTACAGTTAAAAAATACAGTCCTTAAAAAATTCTAATTCTCAAAAATATTAGTGCTTTTAATTCTACTTTTATTTTATCCTCGTGCACGCAAGATTAATTTGCAATCCTTTAATTTTCAGCTTAGCATTTCCACTGTTATTTTACATAGCACATAGTATGGAACAGGCCCCTTCATCCCACAATGACTGTGTCGAACATGCTGTCGTTAAACTAATCATCTTTGCTTGCACATAATCAATATCCTTCCATTCCCTGCATATCCACGTGCCTGTCCAAAAGCCACTTAAACGCCACTATCGTATCTGCCTCCACCACCACCCCTGGCAGTGCGTTTCAGGCACCCACCACCATCTGTGTAAAACAAATTGCCCTGTACATCTCCTTTAAACGTGGCCATTCTCACCTTAAAGCAATGCCACCTTGGGGGGGAATTAGGTTCTGACATTCTACCCTATCTCTGCCTCTCAGAATGTTATATACTTCCATCAGGTCTCTCTTCAACCTCTGGCGTTCCAGAGAAAACAAGACAATCACAAAAAGCTGTCAACACTGCCCGTTCCATCACGGGTTCTGAACTCCCCACCATTGAAGGGATTTACCGCAGTCGCTGCCTCAAAAAGGCAGCCAGCATCATCAGAGACCCACACCATCCTGGCCACACTCTCAATTCACCCCTGCCACCGGGAAGAAGGTACAGGAGCCCGAACACTGTCACGTCCAGGTTCAGGAGCAGCTTCATCCCCACAACCATCAGGCTATTAAATACTACAACCTGCAAATAGGCTCTGAACTACATAGACTTGGAGGCATTATCTTTGCACTATTATTGTATATTCATTTGTCTGTTTGTGTTTTTATGTATTACAGTATATACTGAACTTTGTTTTTGCTGTTTATTATGGGTTTTACAGAGTACTATGTTTACATATCTGTCCCGCTGAGTTACTCCAACATTTTGTGTTTATCTTCAGTGTAAAACAGCATCTGCAGTTCCTTCCTACACATGTTTACATATCTGTTGTGCGGTTGCGTAAGAATCTAATAGCTCCATTTCAGGGCATATGACAATAAAACACTCTTGTGCCTTGAAGTGGGTCCAACCTCTCTCTGTAGTTAATGCTCCCGAATCCAGTTGAGTGTATGCTTGACTCGATTCACGAGTCCAAATGAACAACATGGTGCCCCACTGTCACATGGCACATCTAGAACTCACACCGCTGCCCTTTGCAAATGGCAATGAGTAAAATGAGTGATTACTTAAAGTTCCGTCACATGGAGTATGGTGATGGGGGTTAAAATGCGAGTTTGGGTTGTCCCTATTGTTTGGGAAAGCAAAAGTAAAGATTCCCGAAATTCATATTAAAAAAAAAATTAAACCATTTGTAACTGGTTCAATTACCACTCCCTCCCCCCCCTCCCCCGACAATGTACTGTTCTTTAGACCACAAGGTATAGGAGCAAAATTATGCCATTCACTTATCGAGTCTGTCCCACTATTCGATCATGGCTGATTTATCTCTCCTTCTCAACCCTATTCTCCTGCCTTCTCCCCATAACCCTTGGCACACTTACTAATCAAGAACCTGTCAATCTCCGCGTTAAAAATACCCAATGACTTGCCCTCCACAGACACCAGTGGCAATGATTTCCACAGATTCACCATAGAATTCTGGCTAAAGAAATTCCTCCTCATTTATTTTCTAAAGGTACGTCCTTTTATTCTGAGGCTGTGCCCTCTGGTCCTAGACTCTCCCGCTAGTGGAAACATCCTCTCCATATCCACTCTATCCAAGCCTTTCATTTCTCGGTGGGATTCAATGAGTTTCTCCCCTCATCCCTATAATCTCCATCAACAGGGCGACAACCTCTATCTATGCACCCTTTCCCACCCCACACCCACAAAAAAACAACCCTACCACACGTCATCCTGTCTAAACCCCTCCAATGCATGCTCTCTGACTCCTCAACATGTGTGTCTGTTCTCACATCAGCTGCTTAAAGCGGAAGATAGACACAAAAAGCTGGAGTAACTCAGCAGGTCAGACAGCATCTCTGGAGAGAAGGAATGGGTGACGTTTCGGGTTGAGATCCTTCTTCAGTCTTAGAATAAAGGGGAGGTCATTTAAGACTGAGCTGAGAAAAAACTTTTTCACCCAGAGAGTTGTGAATTTATGGAATTTCCTGCCACAGAGGGCAGTGGAGGCCAAATCACTGGATGGATTTAAGAGAGAGTTAGATAGAGCTCTAGGGACTAGTGGAGTCAAGGGATATGGGGAGAAGGCAGGCACGGGTTATTGATAGGGGATGATCAGCCATAATCACAATGAATGGCGGTGCTGGCTCGAAGGGCTGAATGGCCTCCTCCTGCACCTATTTTCTATGTTCTATGTTTCTATGCTTCAGACCCTTCTTCAGGGTCTCAACCCGAAACGTCATCTATTCCTTTTCTCCAGAGATGCTGTGCATTGGCTGGTGTGTCAACTCTGGCCTGTTGTGTTACTACACCTTTTGGGTCTAACTTTAGTTTAAACCAGCATCTGCAGTTCCTTCCAACTCAGCTCCTTGAAGCAGGTAATCTGAAGAATCAGGAGGCAACAGAGAACGTGCAGAAGAACCTGCATTTTATTAACTGCGGGACAGTTCGGAAATTCATTCTTTGGGTTCCTGACCTCAGTATAACCTACCCCCATCCCACGCACGTGAAATTACCTTGAATAAAAAACATTGTTTAGTTAAACAGGGCCAGTCTGACTGATTCTTTAATTATTCGTTCTCATATTAAATCACCTCCTCCAAAAAACTCACTTCATGAAACTTCCTTTGTTACTTGCAAAAAAGGTTGGAAATTTATTTTTAAACGGTGACAAAAGCACTAGTTTTGCATAAAGATTTATTTACTTTTCAATTTAGCAATGAAATTTAGCAATTTAAGGTGTGGGGTGGGGGAAATATATAATGGGAATCAAAGCAATCTCCCGGTTGCCAAACTCCCCCTCCCATTCCCACACTGACCTCTCTGTCCAGGGCCTCCTCCATTGTCAGAGAGAAGTTCAATGCAAATAGCACTTCATATTTTGCTTGGGCAGCTTACAACCCAGGAGTTTGAATTAGATTGTTCTAACTACAAGTAACCCTGCATATGGATATTACATATTTCGAGGATGTAACTAGTAGAGTGGATAAGGGAGAACCAGTGGATGTGTTATATCTGGACTTTCAGAAGGCTTTCGACAAGGTCCCACATAAGAGATTAGTATACAAACTTAAAGCACACGGTATTGGGGGTTCAGTATTGATGTGGATAGAGAATTGGCTGGCAGACAGGAAGCAAAGAGTAGGAGTAAACGGGTCCTTTTCACAATGGCAGGCAGTGACTAGTGGGGCACCGCAAGGCTCAGTGCTGGGACCCCAGCTATTTACAATATATATTAATGATTTGGACGAGGGAATTGAATGCAACATCTCCAAGTTTGATGACACAAAGCTGGGGGGCAGTGTTAGCTGTGAGGAGGATGCTAGGAGGCTGCAAGGTGACTTGGATAGGCTGGGTGAGTGGGCAAATGCATGGCAGATGCAGAATCATGTGGATAAATGTGAGGTTATCCACTTTGGTGGCAAAAACAGAAAAGCAGACTATTATTTGAATGGTGGCCGATTAGGAAAAGGGGAGATGCAACGAGACCTGGGTGTCATGGTACACCAGTCATTGAAAGTAGGCATGCAGGTGCAGCAGGCAGTGAAGAAAGCGAGTGGTATGTTAGCATTCAAAGCAAAAGGATTTGAGTATAGGAGCAGGGAGGTTCTACTGCAGTTGTACAGGGTCTTGGTGAGACCACACCTGGAGTATTACGTACAGATTTGGTCTCCTAATCTGAGGAAAGACATTCTTGCCATAGAGGGAGTACAGAGAAGGTTCACCAGACTGATTCCAGGGATGTCAGGACTTTCATATGAAGAAAGACTGGATAGGCTCGGCTTGTACTCGCTGGAATTTAGAAGATTGAGGGAGGATCTTATAGAAACTTACAAAATCCTTAAGGGGTTGGACAGGCTAGATGCAGGAAGATTGTTCCCGATGTTGGGGAAGTCCAGAACAAGGGGTCACAGTTTAAGGATAAGGGCCTTTTAGGACCGAGATGAGAAAAACATATTTCACACAGAGAGTGGTGAATCTGTGGAATTCTCTGCCACAGAAGGTAGTTGAGGCCAGTTCATTGGCTATATTTAAGAGGGAGTTAGATGTGGCCCTTGTGGCTAAAGGGACCAGGTGGTATGGAGAGAAGGCAGGTACAGGATACTGAGTTGGATGATCAGCCATGATCATATTGAATGGCGGTGCAGGCTCGAACTCCTGCACCTATTTTCTATGTTTCTATGTTTCTATATCTGTCTCCCCCCCCCACCCGAACCGTTGTACTAGTTTCACTGTCGTCCTGCTGAATTTCACTGTTTATATCATTCGTTATCACCTTCCCCACAGCCAACAATGGACCATTGTGGGCTCCACTTTTCCTGGCTTTGATTTGTCCTTTTGCACATCTTTCATTCATTTGTTCTATATACCTTGTCATGTCTCCCATCTCCCTGTCCCCTGACTCTCAGTCTGAAGAAGGGTCTCAACCCAAAACGTCACCTATTCCTTTTCTTCGGAGGTACTGCCTGACCCGTTGAGTAACTCCAGCACTTTGTGTCATAGAAACATAGAAACAGAAAAATATGCGCAGGAGTAGGACATTCGGCCCTTCGAGCCAGCACCACCATTCAATATGATCATGGCTGATCATCCAAAATCAGTACCCCTTTCCTGCTTTCTCCCCATATCCCTTGATTCCGTTAGCCCTAAGAGCTAAATCTAACTCTCTCTTGAAAACATCCAGTGAATTGCCCCCCACTGCATTCTGAGGCAGAGAATTCCACAGATTCACAAATCTCTGGGTGAAGAAGCTGTCAATTTTAAACTCCTAAAAAAGCTCCAGTTTGCATTGAATTTGAACTGGGTTCAAATAAACTTTTATGTAATTGTGTCGATGTCTTCCTACTTTCCAAATTGAAAAATACATAATTTAATTGAAAATGAAATTGCAAAAATGAAATGTTTTGGAATGCATTAAATAAACTATTGTTCAGGAATTAAATCGAACTGAAAAATTGCCAAGATATTGTTACAAAGCAGTTCTCTCCAGATTTGCTGAGTTATTATTGGCTTATCTCTGTTGAACTGTCAGACCACGACACAGTTTACTGAGTTTATTTGTAGGAGGTGTTCATGGTCCTCTAGTGCTTAGGCGGTCAATATTTATGAACTGACCCCATGAAACAACTAGTGCAAAATTTACAATCAGAAACATCCAGGTTAGTTCACAAGATCATTAGTGATAGGAGCAGAATTAGGCCATTCGTCCCATCAATCATGGATGATCTATCTCTCCTTCCTAACCCCATTCATCTGCCTTCTCCCCATAACCACTGACACCCGCACTAATCAAGAATCTATCTATCTCTGCCTTAAATATATCTACTGACTTGGCCTCCACAGCCTTCTGTGGCAAAGAATTCCACAGATTCACCACCCTCTGACTAGAGAAATTCCTCCTCATCTCCTTCCTAAAAGACAATCCTTTAATTCTGAGGCTATGACCTCTGGTCCCAGACTCTCCCACTAGTGTAAGCATCCTCTCCACGTCCACTCTATCCAAGCCTTTCACTATTCTGTACGTTTCAATGAGGTCCCCCCTCAATCTTCTAAACTCCAGTGAGTACAGGCCCAGTGCCGACAAACGCTCATCATATGGTAACCTACTCATTCCTGGGATCATTCTTGTAAACCTCCTCTGGAGCCTCTCCAGTGCCAGCACATCCTTCCTCAGAGAGTGGACAACCAGCCTCTCAACCTGAGGGAAGGTCTCATCCATTTGTTAAAGTGAGAGGATTCAAAAGAGAAGTTGTTGAGGGTGAGGACGAGATCCACTGTGCGGAGGAAAGTGATGGTAGAGGGAATCTGTTTGTGTGTCTGTTGGAGGAGGAAATGGGGGAGATTGAGACCACCAGGGTGGGGGATGGAGGGGTAGACGGACCATGGTGAAGATGAGGCATTGGGAGCCTAGAAATGGAAAGTTATTGAAGAGTTGAAGGGCCCGCGAGGTGTCTCGGACGTAGGTGGGAAGGGACTGAACGAGGGGGAGATAGCATGTTGTCAATGTGTGTGTGAGGCGACCCAAAACATCGCCTCTCCATGGTCTCCAGGGATGCTGCCTGACCCACTGAGATACTCCAGTACTGTGACATGTCATCTGTCCATGTTCTCCAGTGATTCTGCCGGACCCGCTGAGTTATGCCCCTGTCCCACTTAGGAAACCTGAACGGAAACCTCTGGAGACTTTGCGCCCCACCCAAGGTTTCCGTGCGGTTCCTGGAGGTTGCAGGTGGTTGCCGGAGGTTGCAGGTAGTGGAAGCAGGTAGAGAGACTGACAAAAACCTCCGGGAACCTCCGGGAACCGCACGGAAACCTTGGGTGGGGCGCAAAGTCTCCAGAGGTTTCCGTTCAGGTTTCCTAAGTGGGACAGGGGCCTTACTCCAGTACTTTGTATCCTTCTGTCTGTCATTCTGAGTGAGTTCTGGGGGGTGGAAGATTGCAACCTTCACGTGGTCTGCCCTGTTTCGATGAATGCAATCAACCCGGTGTGCACAATCAAATAAGATCAAATAAAACAAGTTGTCCTACAACTTTAGGCTGTGCCCACCATAGGCAAGAAGAAGAAAAGTGAGTTCTGGCCCCTGACCAGAAATAAGGGAAAGAATTGGTGCACATGGTGATCTTTTACACACATCAGCCCCAAAGTGATTTTGCTCGTGTGTAGAGGCAATATCACCCACTTCTGGTTGAAGTCCCGGCCGTTATGAGATTGGACCTGGCATCTTGGCACAACTGCTGCTGTCTGACGTCACTGACACATCCTCAACATGCATCAGGCTAAACTCTGACCTGTGGACAGATACTGGAGTCACAATGTGCAGCCAAAGGCCTTGGCAGCAACACTCAGTAAAACAATAGACAATAGAAAATTGACAGTGGGCCATTCGGCCCTTCGAGCCAGCACAGCCATTCAATGTGGTCATGGCTGATCATCCACAATCAGTACCCCGTTCCTTGTAAACCTACGCTGCACTCCCTCAATAACAAGAATGTCCTTCCTCAAATTAGGGGACCAAAACTGCACACAATACCCCAGGTGTGGTCTCACTAGGGCCCTATAAAACTGCAGAAGGACCTCTTTGCTCCTATATTCGACTCCTCTTGTTATGAAGGCCAACATGCCATTTGCTTACTTCACTGCCTGCTGTACCTGCATGCTTACTTTCATTGACACCAAATGTCACCATAAAGATCAAACTTTACAAGGATGTAACAAAATGCTTTTTGCTTGAGACGTGACATAAACTAAAGTAAACTTAATTGAACTGAACTAAGCAGGATATAAGAGGTTGGCTATTTTATCTCTCTCTCTCCCTCTCTTTCTCCCTCTCTCTGTCTCTCTCTCTCTCCCTCTCTCTCCCTCTCTCTCTCTTTCTCTTCCTCTCTCCCTCTCCCTCTCTCGCTCCCTCGTCTCTCGCATCGAAACATCTTTTCTTTACTTCGTTAAAGGGACCATTTTTAATTTCCCTCCTGTCAATCTCTCTCTCTCTGGGAGAGTGAAAATGCCATTTAATTACAGGTTGCAAACATAATGATGTTTGTTTGTTTATTTAATTTTACTCCCATGCAATGATTTAGAGGCATCATATTATAGTTAATTTCATTTCAGCAGACAGTTTTACAAATTACAGCATTGAAAGGGGATATCACTGTACCTTGCCCCATGGCTGCACCCAGCTAATTTATCTAACCAACACACATACTCCGTTTATTTGTGGGTGTGTTTCCTTCCCAACCGTAAATAAAAAATCTGTTTGAAATATTCAACCACGAGGATGTTGCCAGGACGAGAGGGTGTGAGCTACAGGGAGAGGTTGAGAAGGCTGGGTCTCTATTCCCTGGAGCGCAGGATGATGAGGGTGATCTTATAGAGGTGTATACAATCATGAGAGGAATAGATTGGGTAGATGCACGGAATCTCTTGCCCAGAGTAGGGGAACCGAGGACCAGAGGACATAGGTTTAAGGTGGAAAAGATTTAATAGGAATCTGAGGGGTAACATTTTCACACAAAGGGTGATGGGTGCATGGAACAAGAACGAGGTGGTTGAGGCAGGAACTATCCCAACATTTAAGATACAATTAAGGGCCTGTCCCACTTTCCCAAGTTACTCACAAATTCTCCCGCGTTTTCCCCTTGATTCAAACTCGGAGAATGTCCGTAGCGAGTCCGTAGCGAGTCCGTAGCGAGTCCGTAGGAGTCCGTAGATATTTTGTAGCGGCTCATAATGCCAGCCGTAGGTACTTGGGGCATCAGGTAAGTCGGGACGTTTTTTCAGCATGTTGAAAAATGTCCACGAGTTTAAAAAAATAGCCCCGAGTACCTACGACTGGCTATTACCGTAAATCTCCGAGTTTGAATCAAGGGGAAAACTCGGGAGAATTTGTGAGTAACTCGGGAAAGCGGGACAGGCCCTTGAGACAGGTACATGGATAGGACAGGTTTGGAGGGATATGGACCAAACGTGAGCAGATAGGACAAGTGTTGCTGGGACATGTTGGCTGGTGTGGGCAAGTTGTGCTGAAGGGCCTGTTTCCACACTGTGCCACTCTATGACTCTATGACTCTACGACATACTCCGCAATATTGCTTAGCTACTACTTTAACATAAATAATTGCAGAGATCACAATCAGCTGCACATGTAAGATGGGAACTTGTTTAGGTTTGGGTTTGGGTTTATTATTGTCATGTGTGCTGAGGTAGAGTTGCTGCCTTACAGCGCCAGAGACCCGGGTTCGATCCTGACCAAGGGTGCTCTCGGTACAGAGTTTGTACATTCTCCCCGTAACCATGTGGGTTTTCTCCGAGATCTTTGGTTTCCTCCCACACCCACACCCCAAAGACGTACAGGTTAGTAGATGAATTGGCTTGGTGTAAGTGTAAATTGTCCCTCGTATGTATAGGAGAGTATTAACGCTGGACGGACTCGCTGGGCCAAACAGCCTGTTTACACACTGTATCTCTAAAGCTAAAAACTAAAACTAAAACTCATGTTTTCTTAAGTAATGATTTCATACTAACTTCATTTTAGGTTTAGGTATATTATTGTCACGTGTACCGAGGTAAAGAGAAAAGTTTTGTTTTGCGTGCTATCCAATCAGATCAGATAATACTGTACATAAATACAATCAAGTCATACTCACGTACCATAGGTAGAATAAAGGGGAAGATGGTGGCCCTAGAAATCATGGATGCATTGGTGATCATTTTTCAATGTTCTCTCGACTCTGGATCAGTTCCTGTGGACTGGAGGGTAGCCAATGTAACTCCACTTTTTAAGAAAGGAGGGATAGAGAAAACGAGGAATTATAGACCAGTTAGCCTTAAGGGCCTGTCCCAATTGGCGATTTTATTCAGCGACTGCCGGCATCATTGCCTGACGTAATTTGCGGCGTGATGCAGCGGTGACGCGGCGTGATGCAGCGGCCACGCGGCGTGATGCAGCGGCCACGCGGCGTGATGCAGCGGCCACGCGGCGTGACGCAGCGGCCACGCGGCGTGACGCAGCGGCCACGCGGCGTGACGCAGCGGCCACGCGGCGTGACGCAGCGGCCACGCGGCGTGACGCAGCGGTCACACGGCGTGATGACATTTGACTAACGGTGTTTTTTCAAGTATCGCAACATTTTTTTTGTCGCCGCTGGATTTTGAAATGTTCAAAATCTTTTGGCGACACTGATATGATGCCGGCTGTTGCCGAATAAATCACCAAGTGGGACGGGCCCATGACATCAGTAGTGGGGAAGATGCTTGAGTCGATTAATGATTAACTTCGTTGAGCTGGACTTTGAGCCTTTGAGTCGATTAATGATCGCTCAGCCCCCCCATTACGAAAACGTTCCGCGGCCCCTGACAAGGTCCCACACAAGAGATTGGTGGGCAAAATGAGAGCACATGGTATTGGGGGTAGGGTATTGACATGGATAGAGAACTGGTTGGCAGACAGGAAGCAAAGAGTGGGGATTAATCATGATCATAATAATACTTTATTAGCCAAGTATGTTTTGCAATATATGAGGAATTTGATTTGCCAAGTCAGTCATACCAATAAAAAGCTACAGAACACACAAAATACATTTTAACATAAACATCCACCACAGTGACTCCTCCACATTCCCCACTGTGATGGAAGGTGAAAAAACGTTCAATCTCTTCCCTTCTTTGTCCCCAAGCGGTCGGGGGCCTCGAACCTTCCGTTGATGGGACGATCTTACTCCGTAGCCGGCAGCGGGCCTTCTTGACGGGGTGATCAAGCTCCTGCATTGGGGGGGAAACCTCAGCTCCCCCGCGCCGGGCGATCTACCCCGGGTCGGGTCTGGTCAAATGTCGTGGGGCTTTTGGAGCTTCCCGACGTCGGTCTTAACCCGAGACTGCAAGCTCTCGATGGTAAAATCAGCAGGCAAGGGATCGGCTCCGATGGTAAGTCCACGCCCCGCGGTGGGGCTCAAAGTCCAGCTCAACGATGTTAGGCCGCAGAGCGACCAGAGATACTATCCAGAAAACAATCACATCTCTGGCAAGGTAAGAGATTGAAAAAAAGTTTCCCCCGACCCCCTCCCACACACCCCACATAAAACAAACCAGAGAACATTAACACAAACTTTAAAAATACACTAAAAATAACAAAGAAAAGACGAAAAGACAGACTGTAGGCGAGGCTGCTATCGAAGCGCCACCCGGTGGTACTTTTCAGAATGGCAGGCAGTGACTAGTGGGGTGCCGCAAGGCTTGATGCTGGGACCCCAGTTATTTACAATATATATTAACGATTTAGATGAGGGAATTAAATGTGACATCTCCAAGTTTGCGGATGACACAGAGCTGGGTGGCAGTGTGAGCTGTGATGACGATGCTATGAGGCTGCAAGGTAACTTGGACAGGTTGGGTGAGTGGGCAGATGCATGGCAGATGCAGTATAATGTGGATAAATGTGACGTTATCCCCTTTGGTGGTAAAAACAGTAATGTAGATAATTATGTGAATGGTGTCAGATTAGGAAAAGGGGAGGTGCAATGAGACCTAGGTGTGCTTGTACATCAGTCACTGAAAGTAAGCATGCAGGTACAGCAGGCAGTGAAGAAAGCAAATGGCATGTTGGCCTTCATAGTAAGAGGATTTGGGTTTTGGAGCAAGGAGGCCCTACTGCAGCTATACAGGGCCCTGGTGAAACCGCACCTGGAGTATTGTGTGCAATTTGAGGTCTCCTAGTTTGAGGAAGAACATTTTTGCTGTTGAGGGAGTGCAGCATAGGTTCACCAGGTTAATTCCCGGGATGGTGGGACTGACATGATGAAAGAATGGATCGACTGGGCTTGTATTCACTGGAATTTTGCAAGATGAGAGGGGATCTTATAGAAATATATAGAACTCTTAAAGGATTGGACAGGCTAGATGCAGGAAAAATGTTCCCGATTTTGGGGGAGTCCAGAACCAGGGGTCACCGTTTAAGAATAAGGGGTTGGCCATTTTGGATTGAGATGAGGAAAAACTTCTTCACCCAGAGAGTTGTGAATCTGTGGTATTCTTTGCCGCAGAAGGCAGTGGAGGCCAATTCACTGGATGTGTTCAAGAGAGTGTTAGATTTAGCTCTTAGGTTTAAAGGAATCAAGGGATATGGGGGAAAAGCAGGAACGGGGTACTGATTTTAGATGATCAGCCATGATCATATTGAATGGCGGTGTTGGCTCGAAGGACCGAATGGCCGACTCCTGCACATATTTTTCTAAGATACAGAGTGCGGAATAGAGTTCTCAGCATTGTAGCGCACCAGTTCCAGAGACAAAGTCCAATGTTCGCAATAGGGTTGAAGTGAATCAGACAGTATCCTAGATTTTGGAGGGACCATTCAGAAGTGTGATAAGAGAGGGGAAGAAGCTGTTCCTGAGTCTGGTGATGCTTCTGTACCTTCTGCTGGATGGGAGCGGGGAGAAGAAGGAATGACTGGGGTGGGACAAGTCTTTGATGATGTTAGCAGCTATCCCGAGGCAGCGTGAAGTGTAGATGGAGTCAATGGTGGGGGGAGTCTGGTCTGTGGAGGTGGAGGGATGAGATGGATAGAGCAACTCAGGGAGTCAGGCTGCATCTCTGGAGAAAAAGGATGGGTGACGTTTGGGGGCGGGACCCTTCTTCAGACGAAATGGAAGCCTTGGATACAACAGAGGGAAGCACAAATCCAAACCCATGAAATTCAGCAGCAAATATATTGCTTGGAACTGACACGGGCGTTCCTTTAATCTGACAGTTAGCAGCTGCTGTGAGCAATTGGTTTGAGATTCGGAGCTCAGTTAAAGCTTCTTTGAAGACGAGGATCATCTGTATGTAGCCGGTGGTAATGAGAGGGCCGAGCACACGAGCTCGCTGTCTGGTGTGCGGCTCAACGCAAAGGAAACTTCAGACTTTGTGCCCCTCCAGACAAACGAGCCTGACCTCAGCAAGAACTTGGATAGAAGATGGACCATAGAACACAGCACAGTACAGTACAGGAACAAGCCTTCAGCACAGAATATCTGTACTGAAGATGATGCCAAGACCAACTCTAGTCTGCCTGCACATAAACCATTCCCTGCATATCCATGTGTCTAACCAAAAGTCTCTGAATGTCATTATTGTATTTATTGCACCACTATTGCATAGAGTGAAAGAATTCCAAATGACTGTTTAGTTTAATTTAGAGATACAGCCTGGAAACAGGCCTTTCGGCCTATCAAATCCACACTGACCATCGATCACCCATTCACACGAGTTCTATGTTATCGCACTGTCGCATCCACTTGCTACACACTGGGAGTAATTTATAGAAGGCCGATTAAACGACAAACCTGCGCCTTTTAAGGACGTGGGAGGAAACTGGAGCACCCGAGGAAAACTCCACACAGACAGCACCTAGGGTCAGGATGGAAACCGGGTCTCTGGCGCTGTGAGGCAGTGGCTCTACCAACGGTGTCTACAAAGTCCAAAGTTCAAAGTCTGGCTCATATGTCGAAAGTACTGAAACGCCCCCAATCCAGGTTTTGTAGTTTAGTTTAAAGTTACAGTGCGGAAACAGGTCCTTCGGCCCACCGAAGTGTAGAACTAGTGTGAACAGGTGATCAGTGGTTGGCATGGATTCGGTGGGTCTGTTTCCATGCTGTGTCAAATGAAATATGAAATGAAATAATTTAATTGCCACACAACCAGGGTCGGTGGTATTTGGGTTGCCAGCAGCGGTACAATAATAAAGAACACAACCACAATAAAAATTTTACACAAACATCCACCACAGCATTCATCACTGTGGTGGAAGGCACAGAGCTTGGCCAGTCCTCCTCCATTTTCCCCCGTGGTCGGGACCACCACCCTCCACAGCCGTTGCTGCGGGCGTCCAGATGGTAAGGGACAAAGTCAAAGTCAAGGTGAGTCCAGGATCGGCTCTTCCCAACCAGAGACCGCGGCTTCAGGCTGGTGTAGGCCGCAGGCCGGCGGTCAAAGTTTTAAAGTACCTGCCGTGCCGCAGCCGTAGTAGTAGATGATTTGCGGTTTCTTTAAGGTGTTTTGGTCCTGAATTCCCAGCACCTGCACCCCACTCACTCTGGGTCATTACCATCAGTAGGTTGTGTAACTGAGGCCTGAGCAATGTGCTGGAGGAGAAGAATCTTTTATAAGCAGGAGAAGGAAGAGGGGGGGGGGAGGGGGGGCTCATCTTGTGTTAAAGGCTGCGTTATTCAGGGAGCTCTTCCCCAATCTGAATCTTGGCACGGAACAACGTTTTATACTTTAAGTGGTTTGGCAAGAAGATCTTTATTAAAATCTATCACAAGCTGCTGTCAATAATGCTTCCTCCAGGCAGCCAAGGATGGGATTGTAAGTGGCAGTCACGAGGAGTGTGGCAATGAATCTTTGTGTGCCAGTTCCTTCAAGCCCGCTGCCAGTGACAATGCACAAGAGAGATCACTATCCTTCTCCATTGAAGAGTGCGGCAGGTGGAAGACCACGAAGAGCGTGACAGTCATTGGACATCCACTCCATTATATGGTCTCCTAATTTGAGGAAGGACATCCTTGTGATTGAGGCAGTGCAGCGTAGGTTCACGAGATTGATCCCTGGATTGGCGGGATTGTCATATGAGGAAAGATTGAAAAGACTGAACTTGTATTCACTGGAGTTTAGAAGGATGAGGGGATATCTTATAGAAACATATAAATTTATTAAAAGGACTGGTCAAGCTAGATGCAGGATAAATGTTCCCAATGTTGGGCGAGTCCAGAACCAGGGGCCACAGTCTTAGAATAAAGGGGAGGCCATTTAAGACTGAGGTGAGAAAAAACGTTTTCACCCAGAGAGTTGTGAATTTGTGGAATTCCCTGCCACAGAGGGTAGTGGAGGCCAAATCACTGGATGGATTTAAGTGAGAGTTAGATAGAGCTCTAGGGGCTAGTGGAATCAAGGGATATGGGGAGAAGGCAGGCATGGGTTATAGATAGGGGACGTTCAGCCATGATCGCAATGAATGGCGGTGCTGGCTCGAAGGGCCGAATAGCCTCCTCCTGCACCTATTTTCGATGTTTCTATGTTTCTATGGGGCAGCACGGTGGCGCAGCGGTAGAGTTGCTGCCATACATCCCTTGCAGTGCCAGACACCCAGGTTCGATCCCGACTCTGGGCGCTGTCAAATACGAGTTTGTACGTTCTCCCCGTGACCTGCGTGGGTTTTCTACTAGATCTTCGGTTTCCTCTCACACTCCAATGGCGTACAGGTTTGTAGGTTAATTGGCTTGGTATAAGTGTAAATTGTCCCTAGTGTGTGTAGGGTACTGTTAGAGTGTAGATCGCTGGTCGGTGCAGACTCGATGGGCCGAAGGGCCTGTTTCTGCACTTTATCTCTACACTTACCTAAACTAAATACTAAACTATATGATCCAACCAGAGCCATTCCATTCCATTCTATCCAGCTTTCTCCCCTCACCCCAACAATCAGTCTGTACACAGGTGCCGACCCCAAACTATCCATCCACCTCTTCCCTGTGCCCAGAGAGAGTGTTTTCAGTAGATTCTAGAACCAGAGGGCACAGCCTCAGAATAAAAGGACGCACCTTCAAAATGAAGATGAGGAGGAATTTGGAAGGGAATTGAAATTTGGATTTGAAAAGGGAAAATAGATCAGTCATGATTGAATGGCAGAATAGATTTGATTGGCCAAATGGCCTAATTCTGCACCATTCATGGTGCCCAAATGGTTGCACACCCATTTCTCTCTTCTTCTGGCTTCACATTTCATGCATCTTCTATCTTTATCTCACACCTTTTATCTTTTCATCTCTGGCCTTGGCCACCATCTTCCTACCAGATCCTCCTCATCTATATTCACCTATCACCTGCCAGGTTTTATCCCACCCCCACCTCTCTTCAAACTTTCTCTCCCCCCCTCCGACAATCAGTCTAAAGAAGAGTCCTGACTTGAAACGTCACCTATCTGTGATCTCCAGAGATGTTGCCTGACCCGCTGAGTTACTCCAGCACTTTGTATGTTCTACGTACGCATTAACATTAACTTTAATAATCTGCACCACAACAAGGGTTCTCCTTTAGGGATTGAAAATCAGGGTTTGAATGGTGAGAGGAGAATGATGTAATAGGAATCTGAGGGGCAACTTTATCAATCAGAGGATGGTGGGTATATGGAGCCATTGGAGGTAGTTGAGGCAAGACCAATAACAATATTTAAAATACATTTGGACAGGTACATGGATAGGAAATGTTTAGAGGGAAATGGGGCAAATGTGGGCATGTGGGGTGAGTGTAGATGGGGGATTTTGTTCAGCGTGGACAAGATGGGCTGAAGGGCCTGTTTCCGTGCTGCCTGACTCTACAGCCTAGGTATCTATCCCAAGATGTCAGATCCTGGGAAATTAGGTATCCAGGTATCCATGGGAAATGTTCCCAGGAGTAAGGAGCTTTTTCCCTGCGGAGTTAGATCATGGTTTATGTTGGGCTTATTATTACCGCGTACAGAGAAGAGGTTTAATTTTGCCCCACTGGATTGCCCCTAGAGGAGAGGAGGGGCAACTGCAACTTGCCTGCTGCAAGCCACCAATACTTGTGTTAACATTTCTTCTGAAGCCTTTCATCTTCCTGCTATTAAACTCTAAGACAGCGGCCTTCTTATCATCCTTCTGAGGTGTCCTGAAATATTACTGATAACGAAACTGCCTTTGACCATAATCAGCCAGCAGGTTAGTGTCTATTCACTGGATTACAGAACGCAGTCCGATAAATCTATAAAACTGTGCATTCACTCCACCTTCAGGCTGCTGGGGAAAAGGACTCACTTTACAGCACAGCTGGCAGAGTTGTTCATTTAGATTTCACACTAAAAAAGGAGCAGAATTATGCCATTCGGCCCATCGAGTCTACTCCGGCATTCAATCATGGCTGATCTATCTCTCCCTCTTAACACCATTCTCCCCATTACCCCTGACACCCATATCAATCAAGACTGAAAGTGCTGGAGTAACTCAGTGGGTCAGTGGAGAACGTGGATAGGTGACGTTCTGGGTCGGGACCACGGCGTGTGAAGAGGAGGTCGACTGGAGACCTCACCTATCCATGATCTCCAGAGATGCTGCCTGACTTGTTGAGTTACCCGGGCACCATGTGTCTTTTTGAGAGAGACAGCAGGCCAACTCCGCCAAGCTGCGAGAGGGAGTCCTTGTTATGGTGAGCGAACAAGAGCCGTCAGGCATCGTTAACAGTCGATGGGAACATGGACGTGCTCTGTGTGCTGGTTCATCGATACATGGGGGTTGCGCAGAGTTTCACCTTGCTGCCCCTTTCGGGACAGGCAGGTGAAGTGTATACCCACCTGGCAAGACATGCCGTGCTTTCAGGAGGCCTCCTTGGCTTTTTACATAGGTCGAGCATGATGATCATAATCAGCAGTGTCGTGATGTGCACTAGAGTATTGTACAGTGTCTGTGTGCATCAAAATGTGGCATGATGTAGCGTTGGGAATGGGACAGCTATTAAATATCCATCAAGCCATTCCACATCAGTCTTAATGCAATCAGAAACACACCACTAGTTCGACTAATCACATTCAATCTAAAATGATTAAGTAAGTCTTTAATTCTGAAGACAAATGTAAATGTAGAAAGATTTATAAATGGTGAAGTCTGCCCAGCTCAAATGAATTCCTAGTAGACACTGCCCGCCAATCGTCTTTCCCCATTGATGGCACAGCCATGAGTTTGCCAGAAGCCTCCAGGAACTTGCCAAAGTGACGAGCGTTTAGTTGTCAGCCGACTGAACATGTGTCTTGGGTCTGTTTTACAACAGCATGTGTTCAAACAAAGACTGATCCAACAGTTGTACAATGCCATGGCATAATGATCCGGGGAAAACACCCAAAATGATTGATTGATTGATTGATTGATTCTCTATTATTGCATGTGAATGTCACAGTCTAAGTCTTTGTTTTGCAAACCACACACACAAGGTATGCGAAGAGTCGCCACCTATAGGGCGCTCAAAGTTACCAAGTGTTCAATGTGGTCCCAATGGTCCCACTTTGATATCGGGCCCCTCTTTGTTCTTGGCGGACGGCCCACGCACCGGGTGAAATCTCCTTCATAACGGTCCTCACAGACCTTCCGTGAATTTTAGTTTTCCTTTTAGAGATACAGCGTAGAAACTGGCCCTTCGGCCCACCGAGTCCACATTAATAATCGATATCACCCGTGCACATTCCACATAGACATAGAAAATAGTTGCAGGAGTAGACCATTCGGCCCTTCGAGCCAGCACCGCCATTCATTGTGATCATGGCTGATCATCCACAATCAGTAACCCGTGCCTGCCTTCTCCCCATACCCCTTGATTCCAGTAGCACCTAGAGCTCTATCTAATGCCCCTGTCCCACTTAGGAAACCTGAACGGAAACCTCTGGAGATTTTGCGCCCGGCCCAAGGTTTCCATGTGGTTCCCGGAGGTTCCCGGAGGTTTTTGTCAGTCTCCCTACCTGCTTTCACTACCTGCAACCTCCAACAACCACCTGCAACCTCCGGGAACCGCACGGAAACCTTGGGTGGGGCGCAAAGTCTCCAGAGGTTTCCGTTCAGGTTTCCTAAGTGGGTCCGCGGCATAACTCTCTTTTAAATTAATCCAGTGAATTGGCCTCCACTGCCTTCTGTGGCAGAGAATTCCACAAATTCACAACTCACTGGGTGAAAATGTTTTTTCTCATCTCAGTTTTAAATGGACTCCCCTTTATTCTTAGACTGTGGCCCCTGGTTCTGGACTCCCCCAATATTGGGGACATTTCTCCTGCATCTAGCTTGTCCAGTCTTTTTATAATTTTATATGTTTCTATAAAATCCACTCTCATCCTTCTAAATTCCAGTGAATACAAGCCCAGTTTTTCCAATCTTTCCTCATATGACAGTCCCGCCATCCCGTGGATTAACCTCGTGAACCTACGCTGCACTGCCTCAATATCAAGGATGTCCTTCCTCAAATACGGAGACCAAAACTGTACACAATACTCCAGATGTGGTCTCACCATGGCCCTGTGCAACTGCAGAAGGACCTATACTCAAATCGTGCTGTCTGTACAGAGTTTGTACGTTCTCCCCGTGACCTGCGTGGATATTCACAGAGATCTTCGGTTTCCACCCACGCTCCAAAGACGTAGGTTAATTGGCTTTATATAAATATAAATTGTCCCTAATGTGTAGTATATAGTGTTAACGTGCGGGGATCGCTGATCAGCATGGACTCAATGGGTCGAAGGGCTGTTTCCGCGCTGTATCTCTAAACTAAACCACACAGACAGCACCTGAGGTCGGGATCGAAGTCGGGTCGCTGACGCTGTGAGCCAACGGCTCTACCCGCTGCGCCACTGTGCCACCCTGGGTGCCCTGATTTGTTACTAAGCCCCTGAGCATCGTGGAAGTTCAGTGTTTCACTTCCCAACGAAACGAAGCCAGTAATTGTCCTTTTACATTCGTTTTGAAATGTTTTCCTCGATTAGCTCATCAATTTTCTTCACATTGCTGGAGTTATTTAGTAAAACCCTTATGTCAGCTTGATCAAGGTAATTTCATTAAGCCATTGTTACCATTATGACTCAGGCAATTTGTAATTTATAAAAATAAATGTACAGCAATCAGTAATTGAGGCACATTCACAGTAGTCAAGATATAATAAGCTCCAATCAATTTTTTTCATTTAATATGTAGGCTATGACCCTATTTTTCATAAGAATGTTCTGCTATTTCATCTCCAAATGAAGCGACTGTCTGAACACAATTACATGGGTGTGTTAATTGGGTATGTTATCTAGCAACCCTATAATCCATTAACCCCTGAAGTACAGAATTATCTTGCTGTATTAACGCCAGCAAACACATTATTTCAGAAAGGCACTGCTTGTGTTCTTAAATATTTTGGAGTTAATTTGGAGAATATTTTGGAGTTGACAAGCTGGAAAGGGTATAGAGAAGATTTACGAGGATGTTGCCAGGGCTAGAGGGTCTGAGCTACAGGGAGAGGTTGGGTAGTTTGGGACTATTCCTTGGAGCGCAGGAGGATGAGGGGTGATCTTATGGAGGTGTATAAGGTCATGACAGGAATAGATCGGGTAGGTGCAGAGTCTCTTGCCCAGAGTAAGCAAATCGAGGACCAGAGGACAAAGGTTTAAGGTGAAGGAGGAAAGATTTAATAGGAATCTGAAGAGTCTTTTCACATAAAGGGTGGTGGGTGTATGGAACAAGCTGCCGGAGGAGGTAGTTGACGCAGGGACTATCCCAACATTTAAGAAAGAGTTAGGCAGGTACATGGATAGGACAGGTTTGGAGGGATACGGGCCAAACACGGGCAGATGGGACTAGTGTAGCTGGGACATGTTGGCCAGTGTGGGCATGTTGGACTGAAGGGCCTGTTTCCACACTGTATCACTATGATTCTATCTTAAATGTTTGTTTTCTGAAACATGTCTTTGATTTCCACCTTGTCCCTACTCCCAACCTCCTCAGTCCGTCCTCTGCACCTCTGAAGAGTTTGTACTTTGACAGATTCTTCTTTTGATAGTCAGCAGCTCATTACGAAGAGAACATTGTAGGTTTGAATCCCATTCAAAGTAGAGACACAAGGAACTGCAGGTTTTGGGTATCTAGAGCAAAAACACAATGTGCTGGAGGAACTCAGCAGGTCTGGCAGCATCTGCGGATGAAAAGGACAGGCAATATTTCAGATCGGGGCCCTTCTTCAACCAGTCACTGAAACATCGCCTGACCATTCCCTCCGCAGATGCTGCCTGACCTGCCGTGTTCCTCCAGCACTTTGTGCTTTGCCTATGTTAAGTAGGCAGCCCTATGACATAGCTTCCAGAATTGTTTACGGGATCCCGGTGTGAACAGAGACCTTTGTCCAGTTGGACCCATTCTTAGCTGAGGAGGGATAGGATCAATGAGGAAGACATGAAGTGCTGGAGTAACTCAGCAGGTCAGGCAGCATCTCTGGAGAACATGGATAGGTGACGTTTCAGAGTGCTGGAGTAACTCAGCAGGTCAGGCAGCATCTCTGGAGAACATGGATAGGTGACGTTTCAGAGTGCTGGAGTAACTCAGCAGGTCAGGCAGCATCTCTGGAGAACATGGATAGGTGACGTTTCACAGAGTGCTGGAGTAACTCAGCAGGTCAGGCAGCATCTCTGGAGAACATGGATAGGTGACGTTTCGGGTCGGCCTTGAAAACCAGCAACTGCAGTTTTTTGTATCTCAATAAGGAGCAGTTGTTTTGGCTGGTCTGCTAATGTGTCTCAGCCAGTTCTCTGAAGCCAGAGTATTAATAATGGAAGATGCTTGTTCTCACAACTAAGCAATCTCAGTCGCTGGATTCTGTAAAGCCTGAATCACACATTAAAAGTGAGGTGTGCATATCTTTGGATTGAACCCTGCATTTCAAGTTCAAGTTCAAGTTAGTTTATTGTCATGTGTCCCTGTATAGGACAATGAAATTCTTGCTTTGCTTAAGCACACAGAAAATAGTAGGCATTTACTACAAAACAGATAAATGTGTCCATATACCATGATATAAATATATACACACATGAATAAATAAACTGATAGTGCAAATAACAGAAAGTGGTTGGTAATAATCAGAGTTTTGTCCGAGCCAGGTTTAATAGCCTGATGGCTGAGGGGAAGTAACTATTCCTGAACCTGGTTGTTGCAGTCTTCAGGCTCCTGTACCTTCTACCTGAAGGTAGCAGGGAGATGAGTGTGTGGCCAGGATGGTGTAGGTCTTTCATGATACTGCCAGCCTTTTTGAGGCAGCGACTGCGATAAATCCCCTCGATGGAAGGAAGGTCAGAGCCGATGATGGACTGGGCAGTGTTTACTACTTTTTGTAGTCTTTTCCTTTCCAGGGCGCTCAAATTGCCGAACCAAGCCACGATGCAACCGGTCAGCATGCTCTCGACTGTGCACCTGTAGAAGTTAGAGAGAGTCTTCCTTGACAATCCGACTCTCCGTAATCTTCTCAGGAAGTAGAGGCGCTGATGTGCTTTTTTGATGATTGCATTTAAGTTCACATCATGGGATGTACAACATTTAGATGCACGGAATCTTTTGTCCAGGGTAGGGGGATCAAGAGCACCCAACGGGGATCAAGGGGACATAGGTTAAAGGTGAGAGGAGAAAGATTGAGAGTTATAGTGTCATACATCATGGAACCTCAGCCCACCTGCCTGTGTTTGGTCCCTATCCTTCGAAACATATCCTATCCATGTACCTGTTCAAGTCTTTTTAATAGGAACCAGAGGGACCAACTTTTTTCACACAGAGGGCGGTGGGTTTTTGGAACGAGCTGCCAGAGGAGGTAGATGAGGCATGTACTATAACAACATTTAAAAGCCATTTGGACAGGATGGATAGGACAGGTTTGGATGGATACGGGCCAATCACGGGCAGGTGGGACTAGTATAGATGGGGCATCATGGCCAGCATAGGCACGTTGGGCCAAAGGGCCTGTTTCTACACTGCATGACTATGTCTCTGTGGGAATGGAGGCAATTCAGACACAGTTGAAGGATTGTCAAGTGCTACAAAGGGAACTTAATTTCAGTTTGTTGGTACAAAGTCTTTGATGATTTAGGAATACTGAATTTTGGGAACGAATGATTAACTTTCACATTTCTCACAATTCCACTCAACCAGGATAGCTTTTACCCAATGAATATTTTCAATGGATTTTAATGACTTTGAATGAAGGGGCCCATTTCACTGTCCAGTTGCGTTAAATATTGAGTTATTGTTCATCGATATAATGGATGGGGCTATTTGCTGGCAGTGTTACTGGTCCATAAACTAAAGGCCTGGATTAATAATTCAGGGACGCCGACCTAAGTATTCGGAGACAGTTAAAAAGTCCAGAAATAAATACTGGTGGTTGTTAAAGAACATTGAGACATCAGATTACTGTACAAACCCAACCAGTTCATTACTCTTCTTTGGGGAAGGATATCTGATATTTTCCAGCCCCTATAACAAAATGACTGGTCTAAAAACTATATAAAGCGTAAAACTCCACATGAAAGCAGAATTGCACCAGGGACCTACAACGGTTTTGTGCCAGATCCCCAGGCTCTGTGACGTTCTACTCAACACAAGGCCCTGTGTTGTGCCCAGCACAATAAGCCTTGCTCAGCCAAGATCATCAAAATGCCTTTACTCTGCCATTTCCTGCTCTCGAGTCGTACAGCAGGGAAACAGGTCCCTTCAGCACAACTCGTCCATGCCGACAGATATACCCCATCTATGCTAGTCCTGTTTGCCTGCGTCAGTCCCATATCCATCTAAACCATTCCTATCCTATCGTGGAGAGTGACAATAGACAACAGACAATAGACAATAGACAATAGGTGCAGGAGTAGGCCATTCGGCCCTTCGAGCCAGCACCGCCATTCAATGTGATCATGGCTGATCATCCCCAATCAGTACCCTGTTCCTGCCTTCTCCCCATATCCCCTGACTCTGCTATTTTTAAGAGCCCTATCTAGCTCTCTCTTGAAAGCATCCAGAGGCATAGAATTCCACAGACTCACCACTCTCTGTGAGAAAAAGTGTTTCCTCGTCTCCGTTCTAAATGGCTTACTCCTTATTCTTAAACTGCGCCTCTGGTTCTGGACTCCCCCAACATCGGGAACATGTTTCCTGCCTCTAGCCTGTCCAAGCCCTTAACAATCTTATATGTTTCAATGAGATATCCTCTCATCCTTCTAAACTCCAGAGTGTACAAGCCCAGCTGCTCCATTCACTCAGCATATGACAGTCACGCAATCCCGGTCATCGCAGAGGAGGTATGTGGGACTAGCAGACTGTGGTCCACGCCGACCATCGATCATCCGTTCACACTAGTTCTATGTCATCCCACTCCCTACACACTAGGGGCAATTTACAGAGGGCCGATTGACCTACAAACCCGCACGTCTTTGGGATGTGGAAACCCGAGCACCCAGAAGGAACCCACAAGGTCACAGAGATAATGTGCAAACTCCACACTGACAGCACCATGGGTCAGGATTCGAACCTGGGTCTCTGACGCTGTGCGGGAGCAGTTCTACCTGCTGCAACACTGTTAGATGATGAGAGGAGGACAAATGAGACAGCGGGGAAGAAGGTACCAAGGTTTGCAGAAGTTGGTGTGAGCAGGACAAGAGATCTTGGAGTTTTGCGTGCAGTATTTTGGAGCACTGCGTGCAGTTCTGGTCGCCCCATTACAGCAACAATGTGGAGGTTTTGGAGAAGGTGCAGGGGAGGTTTACCAGGTTGATGCCTGGATTAGAGGGCACTAGCCACGAGAGGTTGGGCATACTTGGATTGATTTCTCTGGAAGGATGGAGGTTGAGGGGAGAACTGATAGAAGTATATATTTTAAAAACGCGGGTAAATGGGACTAGCTTAGATGGGGCGCCTTGGTCAGCATGGACGGGTTGGGCTGAAGGGCCTGTTTTCCTACTGTACGACTTTGTGTTTTGCTCAAGATTGCAGCATCTGCAGTTCCTGCACTCGTCTCTCTGCATGCAGCAATCAGACTTCTCCTGAAGTCCCTTCACATGGTGCAGAGCAATACCAAGATACACAATGCAATTGCTGGGCTATTGACCAAGTCTGTATAGGCCGCCAGCACAAGGAAGCTAGTCAGTCAGTTGTCAGGGCGTATGCTGATGGGTGATAAATAGCTGGTCATACAGCCTGCGAGTGAATAATAATATAAAGTTAAACTGTGTGGGATCATTGCAAGGCTACAAGACTCACTCCCATGGTGTAATGCGGCCAGCCACACTGTTGGCATTGAGCCCCATTCATGCAAAGACCTATCATCACTCACTCCCTTCAGCAAAGCTCCATGGTCAAGTCTCTTTCACACTCGCGAGGTAATGACATTAACGCGCTGTCACTGGTGAGATATCCTCCATTTAAATTCTCATGTAGAATGAGATAAAGCAGAACATAATACCCATACATTTCCACAGAGTCTGTCCCTGCCTTTGCCGTTAGTCACTGCAGAAAGCTTAGACTCATTTTCTTCCCTCCTTTGATAAATCAAGTTCAATGGCTAAGCTTCAGAACACTTGATTCTTAAATTTCAATTACTGAAAATTGCATTAAAAACCACAGTAATCTTTCATTTATAAACGCAGAACAATTGCATAATCCATTTGTAAGAAATATTAAACATTGTCTGAAATGAAACTACCAGCTGGGAATAATAAATATTCCACCATTAACTTCAAGACACCCTTGAATATATAAAACTGTTGAATTTTTTTTGTTGAAACGTGTTTAGTTTAGTTTAGAGACACAACAAACCGGCGACAACCAGTGAGCACCCTTACAGTAGTTCCATCGCACACACTGGGAGCAATTTACATGAGCCAATTAACCTACAAACCTGCATGTCTTTGGTGTGTGGGAGGTATCCAGAGCACCTGGAGGAAACCCAAGTGGTCACAGTGAGAACGTACAAACTCCTTATAGACAGCACCCGTAGTCAGGATCGATCCCGGATCTCTGGCGCTGTAAGGCAGCAACTCTACCACTACGCCACCTTGCCGGCACTATACAGATATCGTGCAGGGGGACTTTAAGAATAAGGAGTAAGCCATTTAGGACGGAGACGAGGAAACACTTTTTCTCACAGAGAGTGGTGAGTCTGTGGAATTCTCTGCCTCAGAGGAGGCAGGTTCTCTGGATGCTTTCAAGAGAGAGCTAGATAGGGCTCTTAAAGATAGGGGATATGGGGAGAAGGCAGGAACGGGGTACTGATTGGGGATGATCAGCCACGATCACATTGAATGGCGGTGCTGGCTCGAAGGGCCGAATGGCCTACTCCTGCACCTATTGTCTATTGTCTATTGTCTACTGACTTGGGCCAAACAGACCTAGCAGAAGCATGAGTCACTCCTGTCTTAAGCAAAGAGCACAAAGCAATTAGATATTATTCAGTTATTTTTCCCTCTGGATGGGTTGTAGGCTACTCGAGGAAACAATCAGCTCTGTTTTCTAGAGAAACGCCCATTTTGTCATTTGGAAAATGCACATAAATTAGGTTTAGGAAACAGCAACAATCAAGCAAAAAGTATTGACCTGTGGGGACAAGGAACTACAGGTGCAGGTTTACAATAAAGGTCACAGAGTGCTGGAGTAACTCAGCGGGTCAGGCAGCATCTATGGAGGACATGGATAGGCAGTGGCGGACTGGCCAGGGTGTCAGCTTGCCCAATGGCAAGTGGGTCCCTGATGAAGTGGGCCCCCTTTGTCTCCTGGCAACCAATATTTTTGGGCCCAGTCCGCCACTGTGGATAGGTGACACTTCTGATCAGGTGTGAGAAAGGGGTCCCGACACAAAATATCACCTATCCTGTAAACTAACTATGCCATCCCAAGGAACAAACGTTCGGGGTTCACTGGTCAGCGCGGACTCGGTGGGCCAAAGGGCTGTATCTGTGCTGAATCTCTCGACTAGCTAAACTACACCTTTGTGCGTAGGTCGGGTTTTTGAATTCAATAACAATATGGGAGCGTGACTGTACATAGTGTTGTCTGTAAATCAGATAATCCTAATCCTTGGTAGACAAAAATGCTGGAGAAACTCAGCGGCTGAGGCAGCATCTATGGAGCAAAGGAATAGGCAACGTTTCGGGTTGAGACCCTTCTTCAGACTGAAGAAGGGTCTGAAGAAGGGTCTTGACCTGAAACGTCGTCTATTACTTCGCTCCATAGATGCTGCCTCACCCGCTGAGTTTCTCCAGCATTTTTGTCAACCTTCGATTTTTCCAGCATCTGCAGTTCCTTCTTAATCCTAATCCTTGGGTAACCTGTACCTGGTAACAGTACTTTCTAGGTATGCTTTAACAAATGGCATGTGGTAAAAAGGCTATTTATATTGGCAGCAAAAAAAAATAACAGCAGTCAATTTACAAAGTTAGCAAATTTAATTCGGAAGCTGACTGGTGGGACAATTGGATCTATCAGTCAGTGGGGTAAGAGTGAGTTCTCTCGCGGTTTTGGATGATCCACTGGGCCTCGCAACTGTGCTCAAGGCAGAGGCATCAGCCCGACCAGAGCCAGCTTGAACAGCAATAACAGAGATAAATCTGAATTGATTCTGGATGCAGTCACAGTCAATGACATATTCACTGACTGCCTCAACAGCTCATTTGATAATGTCTTTCCCCCGCCATTCATTTCACTGAGAGATGAAAGCCTGCTGAAGATTTCATCTGCTCAGTCAGGCAGGGAAGAGAATCTGATATTAACTGGAAATAAAATGAGGAGGGTGGGAGGAGGGAATGGGCAAAGTAACTACTTCTGATTAATTAACGGTTTCTTAGCCCTAACACAGACAAGTAAATGTCCAACCTCTTTCAGTGCATCTTCAATTAGTCATGCATCATAACTCAAGGACATGTCAATGGAGCTGTTCTGCCTCGTGGAGTTATGCTAGGGAAAAGGGGATAGATTAATCACAATAATTAATAGTGTGCGGAGTGGGAACATTGTTTTCTGTCTGGGTATGTAATGCAATACATACTTCACAAGGTGTTTCCAATGACTGCCCTACGAACGCTTGCTACGGAAGTAGGTTTAGATTTAGCTGGAGAGGTCAGGGTCAGAGCCAGATGTAAGGGCTGTCGAGGGAACTAGAGGTCCCTAAACACAGGCCTCGCTTTCTCAAGAGCCACTCGTATTTGAATAATGTCATGTTAAAAAACGTGCTGGCAATGCCGTAGGATTAATTAGATTCCAGCCCATCTGAATCTCACCATTTATTTGTTTAATGCCAAAACCAACACCAATCACATGGTTCAAAGACTGTTCTTCCTTCTTTTAACCTGGAGCAAGATGTAAAACTAATTGTACAGATCTACTGGAAACAGTGTGAATAGTCACAACGGAATTACATTACACTGCAGGTCGGAAATGAGTGCCTGACATATTTATATACACCAGCTACTGCTGAAATCTTATATTTATTGCAAAAGATAGAAGAGTGCTCCAAAGAGTTAGCGGTGCCCGATCAATTGAGGAGAATTAAAACATGCCCAGTGATTTATGGATAGCAACAATCATTCTGAAAGGAGTTCATAGATTGTAATCACTTATGGCTCTATTGTTCAATTGCTTCTCTTTTTCTAACGGTTACAGATACAAACAAGAATTAGATATTGAAATGTCCCGACCCAAAACATCACTTATCCATGTTCTCCTGAGATGCTGCCTGACCCGCTGAGTTACTCCAGCACATTGGGTTGTTTTAAGTTTAGTTTAGTTCATTGTCACGTGTATCAAAAGGTATAGTTGGCCATAAGTTACAAAAGCTTTTTTGTTGCGTGCTATCCAGTCGGCGGAAAGACTATACACGATTACAATCAAAACCGCCCACAGTGTACAGAGACAGGATACAGGGAATAATGTTTGGTTCAAAATCAAATACAGAAAAGTCTGATAAGAAATAGTCCGAGGTAAATTAGCATCTGCAGTTCCTCGTGACTCTCATCCCCTCTGGCCTGGTTTAACATTCAATTACATTGCTGTCAAGAGTCAAGAGTGTTTTATTGTCATATGTCCCAGATAGAACAATAAAATTCTTACTTGCAGCAGCATAAACGAATATATATACATGGACACGAAAAGCTGGAGTAACTCAGCGGGACAGGCGGCATCTCTGGAGAGAAGGAACGGGTGACGTTTCAGGTTGAATCTGAAGAAGAGTCTTGACCGTTTATATATATATATATATAAACACACACACACACACACACACACACACACACACACACACACACACACACACACACACACACACACACACACACACACACACACACACACACACACACACACACACACACACACACATAAGAACAAACAATAGTAGTGCAAAAGGACAACACCAGTGCCCCCAAGTCTATGTAGTTCAGAACTTATTTGGAAGGTGTAGTATTTAATAGCCTGATGGCTATAGCTGCTTTTGCTAATTTACCAGTCCTCATTCCATGTGCCTTGGTATCTTCACAAAAGATCTATTGATTTGACAATTTCAGGGACGCTCAATTGACCCACTGTGTACAGTTATTTTGGGGGAATGCAAGCCCTAAATTTCCACTACCCATTGTATGAAAACATGCTTCCTGATTTAGCCTAATTCTAATTTTAAGAATACGTCCTCTTGTTCTGGATTCCACCCCCCCCCCCCACCCCCCCCCCCCCCCCCCCCCCCCCCGTCAATGGAGAAGCTGTTTCTATATTTAACGTGAAATCTTTAACAGACTTCGGTAAATTGCCGTAACAGAAATCCTCTCAATCACACTGAGGCTAGGAGTACTTCACACTATTTGCATGGGTCAGAACCTGGGACAAGTGCCAGGCTTAAAGGCAATATCAGATGCAAGCTAAGATCGCTTATTTATCTCAGTCTAGTGGTCTTCTCTTGAGAATCGTATTTCCAAAAACCAAAAATGGACTGTGTTGGACAGCTGGCGGAGGTATTCACGAGAATCTTCAATCTCTCTCTATCTCTGGCAACGGTCCCCAAGTGCCTGAAAACAGCCACCATAGTGCCGGTGCCGAAAAAGTCCAAAATCACCAACCTCAACGACTACCGGCCGGTTGCCCTGACTCCAATCCCCATGAAGTGCTTCGAAAGGCTGGTCCTCTCCCATATTAAATCCAGCATCCCTGCCTCACTGGACTCCCATCAATTTGCATACAGGGCAAATAGATCGACAGAGGATGCCATCTCTCTGGCCCTTCACACTGTCCTGACTCACCTGGACAGACAGGGCACGTATGTGAGGATGCTCTTCATTGACTATAGCTCTGCATTCAATACGGTCATCCCCACCAAGCTCACCACCAAACTCCACCAGCTAGGCCTCAGCTCACCGATATGCGCTTGGATCCTGAACTTTCTCACGGAGCGACCGCAGGCAGTGAGACTGGGCCCGCACCTGTCCTCCACCATCACCCTGAGCACCGGCACACCACAGGGTTGTGTACTAAGCCCCATGCTCTACTCCCTCTTCACTCACGACTGTGTTCCTGCATTCGACACCAACACCATCGTGAAGTTTGCAGACGACACAACAGTGATTGGGCTGATCACCAACGGTGATGAAACAAAATACAGAGCGGAGGTGCAGAACCTGGCGGACTGGTGCGCCAATAACAACTTGGCACTAAACACCTCCAAGACCAAGGAGCTGATTATTGACTTCAGGAGGTCCCATTCTGGAGAATACGCCCCAATCTCCATTTATGGGGAAAGTGTGGAGAGAGTGTCCAGCTTTAAGTTTCTGGGCACTCACATTTCAGAAGACCTCACATGGTCCACAAACACCGCCGCGCTGGTCAAGAAGGCACAGCAACGACTGTTCTTCCTGAGGACATTAAAAAAGACTGGTCTGCCCCAACAGCTGCTGACAACGTTCTACCGCTGCACCACAGAGAGCATACTAACGTATGGCATCTCTGTGTGGTATCTCAGCTGCACGGAGGCGGAGAGGAGAGCTCTTCAGCGCGTCGTCAACAGAGCGCAGAGGATCATCGGGACAGAGCTACCAGCCTTGGAGGGCAACTACCACACGCGGTGCCTCAGGAAGGCCCTCAGCATCCATAAGGACTCATCACACCCCTGCCACGGTCTGTTTCAACTACTTCCCTCCGGCAGACGTTACAAGGCCTTCTACGCCCGAACCTCCAGACTCAGGAACAGTTTCATCCCAAGAGCTATAGCGGCTCTGAACCGGCCCTAATGAGTGCCCCCCCACCCACCCCCTTTGAACAGTCTCCCTCAGATGGTCACGTCAATCAATTCAGCTTGTTTATTTATGTATTGTATTTATTTACCTTTCTTGTACATCAGTGGAGCTGCACACTAAATCTCGTTGCACTGACGTGCAATGACAATAAAAGATATATTATTATTATTATTATTATTATTAAATTAAAAAGGTTCTTGGAAGAATAAAACAGAGATAAGCTAGGTTTAGGTTTATTATTGTCACGTGTGTTGAGGTACAGTGCTTTGTTTTGCATGCTACCCAATCAGGTCAGTTAACACCATACCTAAATACAATCAAGCCAAATTCCAGTACAATAGGTCGAGCAAAGGGGAAGATACAGAGTGCAGAATGTAGTACTCAGCATTGCAGTGCACCAGTTCCAGAGACAAAGTCCAATGTCCACAATGGGGTAGAGGTGAATCAGACAGTTCCCCAGCTTATGGAAGGATCGTTCAGAAGCTTGATAACAGAGGGGAAGAAGCTGTTCCTGATTCTAGGGGTGCACACTTTCAGGCTTTTGTAACTTCTGCATGACAGGAACGTGGAGAAGAGGAATGACCAGGGTGGGACAAGTCTTTGATTATGTTGGCTGCTTTTCCAAGGTACCGTGAAGTGTAGATGGCCAATGGTGTGATCTGTGTGATGGACTGGGCTACATCCACACATCTTCACTGGCAATTTTAATAACCTTGCCGAGCTTTAACACAAAAAAATAGCTGGGCTGTCTTCATTGGGGCCAAATACATAGACACAACAGTCCAGTCACTTTGTGACACGGTAGTTCTCAGCTATCCCACTTTCTCAACCATTTTATAGAATTTACAGAAGCCAATTAAACAACAAACCCACACTTTTTTGGGATGTGGGAGGAAACCAGGGCACCCGGAGGAAACCCACATGGTCACAGGGAGAACGTGCAAACCCCTCACAGACAGCACCCGAGGTGGATTTAACCTGGGTCACTGTCGGTATGAGGCAGTAGCTCTACCCGCTGCACCACTATGTCCAAACTACAGGTCCTGTCTCTACAGAGTTTGTATGTTCTCCCCGTGACCTGCATGGGTTTTCTCCGAGATCTTCCGTTTCCTCTCACATTCCAAAGAAGTACAGGTTTGTAGGTTAATTGGCTTGGTAAATGTTTAAAAAAAATGTCCCAAGCGTGTGTAGGAGAGTGTTAATGTGCGGGGATCGCTGGTCAGCGCAAACCCGATGGGCCGAAGGGCCTGTTTCCGCGCTGTATCTCTAAACTAAACTAAAATTGTTTCCAGAATCTAAGCATACCCCTTGACTGGATGCGGCTTAAATCTGTCGGGCGCTGGTCTGATGCCAGTTGGCTACAGTACAGTCGGCAAGATCAACGATGGTGTGTCTTGGGCTCCAGTGAGATGCAAATCAGTGCACGTTTTCCACTTCTCATGCGTTCTGCCCTAAAGACGGCAGGATGAGCATGCCTTGGACAGCTTCTTTTTTCCTCTCTCTCTCTCGGTAACAAAAGAGAAGAATGGAAAAATAAAAACACGCAGTTTGATAACTGATATTTTGACAACAAAATAAAACGGTGAATTTTGCCTTACCGAGTAAAGTGTGAACCAGCTGCACTGGTTACCTCTGGTATTCTGAATCAATATTTATACGTTTAATTATTTTTACATTGGGCATGCATACACTCGCAGTGCTAATGCAGTCATTCAAATTATTACCCAGCGATTAGCATGGCTCTTGATTCAGCAAAAAAGTGGTAATCGAATAAAAATGTAGCCAGCCACAGACCCACGACAAAGATTAACATATTGCAGCAGTTCTATAATCACTTTAATACTGATTTAACTATATTCACATATTTTCATTAATTATTACCTTTCGAGTCTATTAAAGAGACTCATTCATTCTGTGAATCACATGACCTGAAGCTCATTGTACTCAAGATCATTTTGCCTTTCATAGAAGATAGACACAAAAAGCTGGAGTAACTCAGCATCACTGGCGAAAAGGAATAGTTGACATTTCAGGTCGAGACCCTTCTTCAGACTGAGAGTCAGGAGAGATGGAAACGAGAGATATGAAAAGGTATATAGAACAAATGAATGAAAGATATACTGAAAGCAGCGATGATCAAAGCAAGGTGGAGCCCACAATAGTCCATTGTTGTCTGTGGGGAAGGTGATAACGAGTGATACAAACAGTGAAACTCAACAGTACAACAACTAGGGCGTGAGAGGGGCAGAGGGAATGTAAGGGTTACGAAGTTAGAGAAATCAAGGATCATACCACTGGGTTGAAAGCTGCCCAAGCAAAATATGGAAATCAGCATCTGCAGTTAATTCCAACACATTTTGTTTGCTTTTCATAGAATTGGTTGCTGATGATGTTACTTACTTTGTAGAGCCATGCTCATGCTATTAGGGGAATAAATGTTTCCCAAATGTATCAGTCAATACCTTCTTTCAGCTTTCCCTCTCTCTCCATCCCTCCCCATCCTAGTTCTCTGACCTGTCTGACTGTCCTCCTGATTAAATTTTATCTTTATATGCCTCGTTGTTAACTTCCCCTCAGCTAACAATGATCTATTCCATATTTTCCTTTGTTGCCTTTGATCTCTCATTTTCACGCCTTACCCATCCATATCTCTGTGTCTCCCTCTCCCATGACTCTCAGTCAGAAGAAGGTTCTCAACCCGAAACGTCACCGATTCCTTCTATCCAGTGATGATGCCTGTCCTGCTGAGTTACTCCAGTATTTTGTGTCCGCCATCAATACTGGGTCAAGTTTCTTAATTATAAACCTGGTTGCCCAAGTTGCATCTGGGGGCAAGTTCTTAAAAACTTTTACCAACAACTGTCCATAAATTAATATTTCTCCCAACAATCCAAAAGCTTTTGCAACCCAAGTTTGGTTGCAACTAATCTGAGCTCCATTATGTGTTTCATCTTCTTCTGGTAGCATTGGCAGTGTTATGCCTAACAAATCATACATTTTTTGTCTGAAGAAGGGTCTCGACCCGAAACGTCATCTATTTCTTTTCTCCACAGATGCTGTCTGACCTGCAGAGTCACTCCAGCTTGTTGTGTCTATATATATATATATATTTATATTTTTTATGTAAAAACAAGGAACTACAGATGCAGGTTTACAACAAAAAAAAAATATTTGCTTTAAGGGCTTGTCCCACTTGGGCAGCCTAATCCGTGAGTTCTGGCGAGTTTGCCCTCGACTCATATGCAGCATGGTCGACATGAGGTCGTAGGAGGTCTTCGTAACTTTCCTTCATCCTCGAGAGTGGTCTCCGCGTACTCAAGGCCTCAGCTAGGTCGCGCCGTTTTTTTCAATATGTTAAAAAATGCCCGCGAGTAAAAAAAGGTTGCCATGGAAAAAATCGATACTTTTTCTACTCGTAGGTTTAGTCGTAGTAGGTCGTAGTAGGTCGGCATGTTAGTCATAGGTAGTCGAAGGTAGTCATAGATAGTCTTCAACATAGTCGAAGGGAGGTCGAAGGAGATCAAAGGTGGTCGTCTTCACTCTCCACTATTCGGTGTCCAATTTTCCCGAAGTTATTCGTAGCTAGTTGAAGCTAGTCTTCAACATAGTTGAAGGAGGTCGAAGGAGGTCTTCTACATAGTCAAAGGAGATCTTCAACATGTCATTTTTTCAAACTCTTCTAAACTCGCCAACTACGTCACCCAAGTGGGACAGCCCCTTTACAGTTTGCACTGTACAACTTAGTATTCCATTTGGATAGAGAGAGATGAAGGCACAAGGAACTGCAGATATGGTTTACTAAAAGAGGCCCAAAGCATTGGAGTAACTCAGCAGGTCAGGCAGCATCTCTGGAGAACATGGATGGATAGGTAACGTTTCGGGTCGGGACCCTTCTTCAGACTGATTGTAGGCCACAGTGGTGCAGCGATAGAGTTGCTGCGTTACAGCACTTGCAGCACCGGAGACCCGGGTTCGATCCCGACTATGGGTGCTGTCTGTATGGAGTTTGTACATTCTCCCCGTGACCACATGGGTTTTCTCTGAGATCTTTGGTTTCCTCCCACACTCCAAAGACATACAGGTTTGTAGGTTAATTGGCTTGGTGTATGTGTAAATTGTCCCTAGTGTGTGTAGGATAGTGTTGGTGTGCGGGGATCGCTGGTCGGTGTGGACTCAGTGGGCCGAAGGGCCTATTTCCGCGCTGTGCCTCTAAACTAAGTGGAGAGAAAGCAGGAAAAGAGGTGGGGCCGGGACAAAGTGATAGGTGGATACAGGTGAAGGAGGCTTAATTGGCAGATGGGTGGACAAAGGCTGGAGATGAAAAGGAGAAAAAAGGGTGTCAGAAAAAAAGAGGAGTTTAATGCGATGGTTATATAACGTCAGAGTTTGAGGGAAGACTTAATAGATGTTGTATAAAATGATGAGAGGCATAGATAGGGTAGACAGTCAGAACCTTTGTACGAGGGGGTAAATGTCCAACACTGAGGGGCACAGCTGTAAGGTGAGTTGGAAAACGTTTAATGGACATGTGCGGGGTAGGGGGGTTTTGACATAGAGGGTGGTTGGGGCCAGGGATGGTGACAGGCAGATACAATAGGCTTTTAAATAGACACATGGAAGTACAGGAAATATATATAGGGGGATATAGATCATGAGATAGATACAAAATGCTGGAGTAACTCAGTGATGCAGGCAGCATCTCTGGAGAGAAGGAATGGGTGACATTTCGGGTCGAGACCATTCTCCAGACTATGTACATGTACATGTGCAGATCATGTACAGGCAGATGAGATTAGTTGAACTAGGCATCATGTTCATCACAGACATTGTGGGCCAGAGGGCCCGTCCCTGTGCTGTACTGTTCTTTGGTAAAGAATCCTACAATTTGGTAAAAAGGTAAAATAAGGAAGGATTGCATTGTGTGCTTGCTTCTGCCTCCATATCCTTCCAGTACTGGGTCCACTGGAACTGCACTCCATATTCCAAATGCAGCCTAACCAAAGTCCTATAAGGCAGATTATTCTGGTGTTTTGTTGTAGAATAAGAGACAAGAGTTGATCTTGGACCTGGGAGATCCAAATTACATTGGGAAGGGTTCAAATATTCATTGCACAATAACTGGCATCATCAAGTATGGGATATCTTCACTAACAGGGAACGCCAACACAACAGCTCGGCCTTGGCTGGCAGAAGATTACTAAGATGTTTGACACCAAGTCACAGTCATTTTAGCTCATCCAGGATTGGAAACAAAAACATTAAGCAGTTCAATGGCTAAACAGAAGTCAGCACATTGCTGTTATGAATAATGTAGTTTAGTTCAGAGATACAGCGCGGAAACAGGCCCTTCGGCCCACTGAGTCCGCACCGACCAGCGATCCCCGCACACTAACTGGTGGCCGACTAGGAAAAGGGGAGATGCAGCGAGACCTGGGTGTCATGGTACACCAGTCATTGAAAGTGGGCATGCAGGTGCAGCAGGCAGTGAAGAAAGCGAATGGTATGTTAGCTTTCATAGCAAAAGGATTTGAGTATAGGAGCAGGGAGGTTCTACTGCAGTTGTACAGGGTCTTGGTGAGACCACACCTGGAGTATTGCGTACAGTTTTGGTCTCCAAATCTGAGGAAGGACATTATTGCCATAGAGGGAGTGCAGAGGAGGTTCACCAGACTGATTCCTGGGATGTCAGGACTGTCTTATGAAGAAAGACTGGATAGACTTGGTTTATACTCTCTAGAATTTAGGAGATTGAGAGGGGATCTTATAGAAACTTACAAAATTCTTAAGGGGTTGGACAGGCTAGATGCAGGAAGATTGCTCCCGATGTTGGGGAAGTCCAGGACAAGGGGTCACAGCTTAAGGATAAGGGGGAAATCCTTTAAAACCGAGATGAGAAGAACTTTTTTCACACAGAGAGTGGTGAATCTCTGGAACTCCCTGCCACAGAGGGTAGTCGAGGCCAGTTCATTGGCTATATTTAAGAGGGAGTTAGATGTGGCCCTTGTGGCTAAGGGGATCAGAGGGTATGGAGAGAAGGCAGGTACGGGATACTGAGTTGGATGATCAGCCATGATCATATTGAATGGCGGTGCAGGCTCGAAGGGCCGAATGGCCTACTCCTGCACCTAATTTCTATGTTTCTATGTTTCTAACACTATCCTACACACATTAGGGACAATTCACATTTATACCAAGCCAAGTAACCTACAAATCTGTATGTCTTTGGAGTGTGGGAGGAAACCGAAGATCTCAGAAAAAACCCACGCAGTCACGGGGAGAACGTACAAACTCCATACAGACAGCACCCGTAGTCAGAATGTAGTGAAAGATTATCTAATATTGTGGGATGAAAATATGCCATAGTTGAGGATCAAGGATACTTTGCGCAGGAGCAAGGTGAAAGGGAGACTTATGTAAACCGATCAGTAGTGGTTAGTGGTGACCCAGTCTGAGTAACGTCTTCTATCCATGTCCTCCAGAAATGCTGCCGACCCACTGAGTTACTCCAGCACTTTAGTACTTTTAGTTTGTAAACCAGCATCTGCAGTTGCGTTAGCTTCTCCAGTGGTTAGCTGATGGAAAGCTTGGACTTTCAATATGTTTAGGTTGCAGGAAGGATGACAAAGTTGGAATAATATCTTGTATTTGTGTGGAGGATATCAGCTAATGCTGACTTGTTGTGACAGTTTGTCACTGCGAGGTCTTCATTTGGATGGAGTTTTTCTCCAGTTTTGGTGTCATAAATCAAAATAATTGGCAGACCTTTAAAAGTCTGACAGTGCAACTATTTTCAGTGGCAGCTCTCTGTTCATTCAACAGCCAATTAAAACTATTATGAACATCATAATGGCACTGGATCATCTTACCAATGTGTGTTCATTAGTTATAGGTACAGAATAAGGCCATTCAGCCTATCATGTCTACTCCGCCATTAAAGCATGGCTGATCTATCTTTCCTTCTCAACCCCATTCTCCTGCTTTCACTCCTTAACCCCTGACACCTGTACTAATCTAAAATCTCCCAATCTCCGCCTTAAAAATATCCATTGACTTGGCCTCCACAGCCGTCTCTGGCAATTATTTCGACAGATTCATCACTCTCTGACAAAATAAATTCCTTCTTATCTCCTTTCAAAAGGTACGTCCTAGGTTGAGAAGCAGTTTCTTCCCAGAGGCCATTAGTAAACTGTTTAAGAAGGAACTGCAGATGCTGGAAAATCGAAGGTACACAAAAATGCTGGAGAAACTCAGCGGGTGCAGCAGCATCTATGGAGCGAAGGAAATAGGCAACGTTTCGGGCCGAAACCCTTCTTCAGACTCCTATCTCACCAGGGACTAACTTTACTGTGCCACTCTACTGCTTTTTTTTTAAATTGCTGTTTTTTTCCCTTTTTCCTTCCGCCCACAATATTTAATATGTAAAATAATATGTGATTCTGTTCCATTCTGTTTGTAGTTTGTTTGGTTGTTTGTTTGGTTGTCTTTTTGCACAAAGTCCGTGAGCATTGCCACTTTTCATTTCACTGCACATCTTGTATGTATTTGTGACGAATAAACTTGACTTGACTTGACTTGACTTTTATTCTTGTCCTAGACTAATGGTAACATCCTCTTCCAGGGTCGGATTTACGTATAAGCTTCACAAGCTTAAGCTTAGGGCCTTGAGATCTAGGGGGGCCTCGGCAGGGCCGGATTTACCTATAGGCTTCATAGGCTCAAGCCTCGGGCCTCAAAATCTAGGGGGCCTCCGGCCAAGGTGTTTTTTTCCCAGAGTAAACAAAATCCAGAGAAAAATTTTGGGGAAAAAAATTGCGGCCAATTGGGGGAAGCCGGTGACGCAGCTGCGAAGCAAAATGACGTTGTCACTCCGCGCGTGCGCAGTGGACCCGGGCGGGTTCAGATCTCCATTTGCACTCCACACAATCACCTGGATGCCTCGTGTCTACCAAAGATCCCAGGTGTCTACTCCAGGTAAGTAATGGAATATTGCATTGCGGGAGTGCCCGTTTCTCCGGGCCGGGGGGGGGGGGGGGGGGCTGTGGTGTCTGCAGCGCAGAGTCGGAGCCTCGCTGCATGGGAGGGAGAGAGAGGGGGAGGGAGAGAGAGAGGGGGGATGTGAGAGGGAGAAAGGGGGGGTTGAGACAGAGGGGGGAGAGAGAGGGAGGGGAGGGGGAGAGAGAGGGGGAGAGAGGGGGGGAGGGGGGAGAGAGTGATGGGGAGGGTGAGAGAGGTGGAGGGAGAGGGACGGGGAAAGAGGAGGGGGGAGAGGGAAAGGGGGATTATCTTTAATGAGATTGCAAAATTAAGGTAGGTTTTAGAGCAATTATATTTTCTCCTCCATATGAATAATATCAAACAATTGGAACTGCTTTCTTTTCCTTGCTAACAATACTGAAAAATATGTATTCCATAGTTTGCGCCTTCATTTTGCATCATATTTTTAATGTGCACACACTAACACAGTCGAACAGTAACAGGCAATCAAATCAACACACAAAACATTTTCTAAAAAAAGGTTTTATTTACTGCAAAAACTGACAGTATTTTATTTGCAGTGTTTGCATGCTCCTTTATAACATTTTATATAACATTTTACAGCTTCAATTCTTGATTTAAAAAAATGTATACAACAATGAACCCAATCATCCCATTCCAACCACTTATTACTCTTGACTCAACCAAAATTATTTCTGAAATATTGGTCATACATTTGGTGCAAAAATGCTCAAAAATAAGGCTCAGAATGCACCAGAGAGCATCTAAAACCCCAGAGCTTCCCAGGCCCTGGACCCCGGCCGCAAGGGTCTTTGAGCTTCACGCTTGTGATATGCGCTGCGTGCACTTATTTCACATAAACATTTTGTAATCCTGCCATGCCACCCTCTTTTTGAAAAGCTTCGTACGGGCTTGGTGTATAATATTTTGGACTGTCATAGGCCTTTCTTACATATGCTGTCACAACGCACCGTAGTCTCTAAACAACACTTCAGTAATTTTCCTTGCCCTCCATTTCAGAATAATAGTGTTTTAAGCCGATAACTCGACACTAGCACTGGCAATAAATAAATAGCGCAGCTTTCCAGCCCTTATCTCATTGGTCACGCTCGGCTGCACATCGGTGTCAATCTGGTGGACTCTTCCATCTTCCTCTCGTCGTGGGGGTGGGGGATTGCGAGGGGCCTCACAAGTGGAATAGCCTAGGGCCTCTCTTCATTTAAATCCGACCTTGTCCTCTTCACATTCACAAAATGGTGGTTTAAATTAAAGATGTTGGTTTAAACCAAAGATACTGAAAGCTGGAGTTACTCAGCGGGTCAAACCACATCTCTGGAGAAAATATCACCTATCCCTTTTCTCCAGAGATGCTGTCTGACCCACTGAGTTACTCCAGCTTTCTGTGTCTCTCTCCACATTCACTCTACCCAGGCCTTTCATGGCCGTAGTGTATAAAACAAATTCTATTCCAGTTTCTGTTCATCACAGACAGTGGATTAACGCAAAAATTGGAAAAGACTCCAGGAATGTGATGAGATCTGCCAAGAACTGCTCATTCTAATATTCCTCTCTGGGGAATGTGGAGTCATACTGGCTAGAGATTCAATTGGCATTAGTCTCTATAAATCTCAAAATATCATACGGTGTTATAATTTGTTATACTCCAAAAATATCCATGTCTGAGCCTTGACTGTGAGTGTCAAAGATGATTCCATTCAGGAAGACAAGATTGGTGCAACCCAATCTGTTCATGTAATCCCAGCATCCAGATCCCAGCTGGCTTCACTAATTATTAATCGTTAGCCAGTGGGCTGGTTTCCCTCTTATCAAGAGCCAAGAGTGTTTAATTGTCATATTAAACAGAACAATGACGTTCTTACTTGTTTACAGTGGCGCAACAGGTCCGTAAACATAATAGTCGAAGATAACATAATAAACAAAAAAAAATCAATAAATTAAAATATATATATAATACAATATTGGTACAAAAAGAAGCCCAACGCCTCTAGTTTGCAACCAAGAGAGATCATAGTTTGGAGCTTTGTTTGTGTTTGTACTGTTCAATAGTTGTTATTCATGGTTGTTGGGAAGAAACTGTTCCTGAACCTGGAGGTCATGGTTTTCAGGCTCCTGTACCTACTTGGCAGGGGTGAAATGAGTGTGTGACCAGGGTGGTGTGCACCTCCGATGATGCGGGCTGCCTTTTTGAGGCGTCTTTAGTTCCCTTTGATGGTGGGGAGTTCAGTACCCTTGATGTATGGGGCAGTGTGTGGTGGGGAGGTCAGTACACGTGATGGACTGGGCAGTGACCAGCACTTTGCAATTTCCTTCTTTCCTGGGCATTGTAGTTGTAAGCAGTGAGAACAATTATAACACACTTTGTATTGCGGCAACTACCATAAACTCAAAATGTTATCTATTAAGACTTTCTGAATTGACACCATTTATCAACAGGATTGTCCCAGGTAGTTGTTATTGTTTAGCAGGCGTTCATTAATTCAAAAGTGATAGGAGCAGCATTAGACCATTGGCCCATCATCTACTCCGCCATTCAATCATGGCTGGTCTATGTTGTTATTTAAATAACTAGTTGTCCTCGGGTAAAAACATAAAGTTCCCTTTTATTGCAGCAAAACCTATTGATGGCCATTTGCCCAGCAATGGGAACAATCCACCTTCAGTCCATCTAAGCAAGGATCACATTGAACTGCATTGATCACAGCTAATTTATGCTGCGGTAGACTTAATGAGGTCCTGATTTAGATCTTGATTAGTGAGAAGCATGCGTATGATGTTAGTCATCATCAGCCTGCACTGAAAGGTCCAAGGGTGGCTATACATGCTCTGCCTTCAGATGTTTCAATGTGCAGCATAGATTACCAGTAGAACATGATCAGTTCCATTAGTAATTGCATCAAACATAGAACACTGCAACGCAGGAACATGCCCTTCAGCCCACTATGTCCATTTGAAACATGATGCCAAGATAAGCTTATCTGCCTGCATGTGGTCCATATCGCTCCATTCCCTACATATCCACCTGGCTAAAGAAAAAGCCTCTTAACGCCACTATTGTATCTGCCCCCACCACCACCCCTGGCAGTGCATTCCATGCACCCACTACCCTTTGCCCCACACATCTCTTTTAAACCTTGCCCCTTTCTTCATAAAACGATGCCCTCTAGTATTTGATATTGCCACCCTGGGATAAAGGTTCCAACTGCCTATGTAGACTGTGGACAGTCCACATCCTTCCTGTAATGGGGCAACCAGAACTGCATGCAATACTCCAAATGTGGCCTGACCAAAGTCCTATAAAGCTGCAACATGATGTGCTAACCTTTACACTCAATGCCCTGACCCAGGAAGGCAAGCCTACCATACGCCTTCAGGCAAATATTGAAAATGCTTTCCACTAAAATGAAGGCAGGGAAATTTCTTCATCCCTAGCCTCAACCATAGACATTTGTTTATGTTTAATTCAGGACTAAAATCACTGCTTACATGTTTTGTTGACAATTTCTGAAATAAAATTTGCTAAAAATGTTATTAATTTAGTATAGGGAAAAAAATCCGCATTCATGTAAATAAATAATGCATAATGTACATGCTTCAAAACGCAATCTAAGTGATTTAGTATATTTTCAATGATAATATGACAAGAGAATGAATCATGGAGAGAGTTAGTGCATCTATATTTACAACATCCAGCTTTCAGTTTGTGTTTTTACATTCATTGCAATTATTCTAATGCTGTAATACTCTCACACATGCACAACAGCTAGAAGATGAGTTGGCAGACAAGGTATACAGGAGAGTATGTCACTGAGTATTCAGATTATGGACAGCTATGGACCACAAACACTTGGTGTCAACATGGACCACTGTGATCACCTCTCGTGTCAACGTCATAAGGTCATAAGTGATAGGAGCAGAATTCGGCCCATCAAGTCTTCTCCGCCATTCAATCATGGCTGATCTACCTCTCCCTCCCAACACCATTCTTCTGCCTTCTCCCCATAACCCCTGACACCCATACAAATCAAGAATCTATCTGTCTCTGCCTTAAAAATATCAATTGACTTGGCCTCCACAGCCTTCTGTGGCAAAGAATTCCACCCTCTGACTAAATAAATTCTTCCTTGTCTCCTTCCTAAAGGAATGTCTGATTCTGAGGCTGTGCCCTCTGGTCCTAGACTCTCCCACTAGTGGAAACATCCTCTCCACATCCACTCTATCCAAGCCATTCACCATTCGCTAAGTTTCAATGAGGTCCACCCGAATCCTAGGTGAACCTTGCAGTGGATGCGATTGAGATAAATGTTTTCCTACACAGGCATGTCCTTGCTCAAAGCTGCTTTGGATTGTGGCTTGCATGTCCTCAAAAAGCGAACACAGGATGGAGATGAAATTTTAGAGGCAGACAAATTTGAGAGTAGAAACTGCAGAACTGCCGGTGGAACTCAGTGAGTTAAACAGCATCTGTGGAGGGAATGGACAGATAGCGAATGGTAGGAGAGGAGAGGGAACCGGGGTCTGGCCCACCACGCCCTCGTGGTCGCCCGCGAGAGGCACCCCCGGGGTACAAAGGTGGACGGGTGAGGAGAAGGCCGTGGTGTCCAAGGAAGGAGATGCTGGAGGCCCACAACAAGCCGGGACTTGCCTGGAAGGGCACTGCTCATACCAACTGGAGTGTGGACTGTGGAAATCAAGTACCAAGGGTATGGCAATACTCTACTGGACTGATTGTAAGGTAAAGAATTTCACTTGTGTTATATCCCTGTCCCACTTAGGCGATATTTTAGGTGACTAGGTTGTCACCACATGATCTCTGGGGTGTTGCCTGTATGGTCTCCTCAGTCGCCCAAAGAGTCATGCCTGTGTTCTGGTCGCGGTTGGATTTTGAAAGGTTCAAAACTTTTCAACGACAGTCGGCGCTCGTGTGCTTGACGTCAACGATCGTAGCCGGACATAGGTGCTGTTGCCAGGATGACGTAAGTTGTTGCCAGGATGGCGTAGGTTGTCGCCAGTGCTGACTTCGGTGAATTCCATTGGCGACTACCTACATCAACCTACATCAACAGGCGACAGGTACCGGCGACTGAAATGTCATACCTTGTCGTAGCTTGTGGTCGTAGGTGGACGTAGGTTGTCATAGATGTGGTCGTAGGTGGACGTCCTAATGGGTCGCTGGTTGTCGGTAGCTTGCCGTAGCTTGATGTCAACTCGGTGGTAGGCTGTTGTAGCTTGTTGTAGACATTGTCGTAGGGGGGACTATGACAGTCGCCGGTTTGTCGGCGACCTGCTCCGACTATGACAGTCGCCGGCAGTCGCCAAAAAAATTGTCTAATTGGGACAGGCCCATTAGCTCGTCACACACGTGAAAATAAAGGCATCATTAAACCAATGAGGTGCCATTTCAGCTATGGACCCTTCTTCAGATAAATTTGAGAAGTCGTTCCCGTCTCTCATGGCTGAGTGAATCGAAGGTTTTGGCCGTTCAGAGGATGAAGTTTCTCACTGCACTTTCCTTGGAGTTTCTTGATCTACAAAAATCCTAACTGCCCTGACTCAACCCACCCCTTAATCACTTGAATCTAAAACGTGTAAGCAACTTACAGATGTCATGTAATGTTATTGCAGAATTTGTGTAAAAACAAGTTTGTTACTGCCACGGACATATCGCTGCACATTAATTAGGAAAATTGATTTTAAAACATGAAAGTAAGGTAGCAAAAAGCTTTTTATTTGCACCTTGGTTTTAATGCGATTAATTTTCATTGGATTTGTATCTTAACGAGTAAGTGATGTTAGGAAACACAGGGGCCAGCAATCTCTCACCATCAGCTCACCCTTTCTCAGTCAATTTTAAAATTTCTCACTGGCTGAAGAAGAAAATAAAGCAATGAAGGATCGTCAACGTGTTAAAAATGCACCCTAAATTATTGCAATTACACAATTAAGAAGCCGCTTCTCATCACAGTTGCTGCTCATTCCGTAAGAACTCATCTGCCTCAGCCCATCTTACCCAAACGAACTGTGAACTTAGACGGAAAGTAGATTACTTAGCGGAGTAATTGACTCAGACACTGAATATGTATACAATGAAAGTGTTGTAATTTTTCCTGTCATAGCACAATGAATGCTCCGTGTTATTCTGTTTGTTGACTATGTGTAGGAAGCGACTTACATGGAGATATTAATGCATCTGTCATGTTACATCGGAAAGCACTGATGCATAACTGGTTGGAGAAAGAGCTTGCAGGGCTGATGCCTGTGGCAGGCACGATTTAGGCACGTGGAAGTTCTGAACATGTTTAAGTCATTTCCTTATTACAAGACAGCCATAGTTGCACAAACAGGGGCTGAATGGAAATGAAAAATCAAAACAGAATAATGCGGATTAATAACGGCACTTGTATCATATGCAGCTCGTGGAGGTTAAAATGCTGATCCGCATTTGGAAGATGCAAAGGAGATATTATACAGAGCTAAAAATAACCTCAGGCAGCGAGATCCAAATGGCTTTTCTTATTTATTTTTTATTCAATCTCTCTGTCTCAATGAATAATGCACATGACAAATGGTGACAATGCCTTTGTTCACAGTTTGCGGAGTAGAGATCACATTTTTTTGATTGTACTCCGTTTTATTCTGTTGGTAGAACAGAATGTTATTCAAGCGAAATTTAAAAGTGGAACCTTTCACAACTTGCTCCGTCCTTGGAGATTCATCGCCAGCTGCTTGCTTGTGCACAGGCCTGCACAATCCCCAAGACATCAACTTGCAGAGCCATTGTCAATTATATTGTGTGAAATATTTAGGAAACAACTTTTGACCGAGAAACCACTACCAGAGAGCAGCGCTGAACTACTATCTACCTCATCGCTGACCCTCGGCCTATCCTTGATCGGACTTTGCTGACTTTACCTTGCACTAAACGTTATTCCTTTATCAGTCTGAAGAAGGGTTTCGGCCCGAAACGTTGCCTATTTCCTTCACTCCATAGATGCTGCTGCACCCGCTGAGTTTCTCCAGCACTTTTGTCTACCTTCGATTTTCCAGCATCTGCAGTTCCTTCTTAAACAAATTCCTTTATCCTATATCTGTACACTGTGGACGGCTCGATTGTAATCATGTATTGTCTTTCTGTTGACTGGTTAGCACGCAACAAAAGCTTTTCCATGTACCTCGGTACACGTGACAATAAACAAAACTGAACTGACTTTTTTTAAGATTACAAACAATAATTCTGTGAAGTTAAATCCCCAATCTGTTTAATTTTATCTTGATTAATATTTCAATGTTTCAATGGTTCTTTATTGTCATGTGTGCTGGGTCTCCACTCCCCGAAATCAGTTTGAAGAAGGGTCCCTACCCAAAACATCACCTGACCTGCTGAGTTACTCCAGCACTCTGTGCCTTTTTAAGTCACAGGTGAGGAAGGTTTCTGGGTGGGCAGAGGTGCGAATTGTGAAGCCAGAGGAAGGAATGTAGACAGAAGGGGAGGGAGTAGGGGAGAAATGTATTAGCTTAACCGGAGGACACTGAATTGCCTAGGTTCACTCAGCCTGTGGGCTCACAAGGCTTGGTTTAGTTTAGTATATAGATACTACACGGAATCAGGCCCTTCGGCTGACGGAGTCCATGTCAACCACAACCAGGGGCCATAATTTAAGAATTAGGGGTAGGCCATTTACAACGGAGATGAGGAAAAACTTTTGCACTCAGAGAGTTGTGAATCTGTGGAATTCTCTGCTTCAGAAGGCAGTGGAGGCCAATTCTCCGGATGCTTTCAAGAGAGAGTTAGATAGAGCACTATAATAGCGGAGTCACGGGATATGGCGAGAAGGCAGGAACGGGGTACTGATTGTGGATGATCAGCCATGGTCATATTGAATGGCTCGAAGGGCTGAATGGCCTCCTCCTGTATCTATTGTCTATTGATCACTTGTACACGTCATGCCCTACACACGGGGCAATTTACAGACTCCAATGAACCTACACTCCTATACAGCTTTGGAGTGGGGGAGGAAAATAGAGGAAAGCCACACAGTCACAGGGAGAAGGTACAAACTCTGTGCGGACAGCACCAGTAGTCAGGATCGAACCTGGGTCTCTGGCGCTGTATGGTTGCTGCTGTCGGCACGGTGGCGCAGCGGTACTTGCATTGAAACAGACAATTCGGAGGGATTCGTCACCGGTCTGATTGCAGATTGCACTCATGAGGAAGTACCTACATCTAACATGGATGTTGTTATTGTCGAGCTGTAAGATGCTCTGTTGGGCTGCGGATTGGCTTAATGCTACATAGCACCACTCCCATTAGATCCTTAAGTGGGATGGGTGTGGGGTGAAGCCGGTGACAATGAGCCATTGTGGACTTCCACCTCCAGTGGCAAGAAAACATGGTCCAAAGAGTGCAAGTGGAGACCCAGTGAACCCATGTGATGAACATAGGCCACTCGCTGGTAGAAAATACATTTCATATATATCACCCTTTTAACCTTGCTTCCCCCACTGAGTGCAGTGAATGGAATAAGAGTTTATTGCCGACAGTGCTGAGCTTTTAAAAAAAATCAATATTGAGCATCATCCCTCAAAGTACAGGCAAAACACGGCTTGGTTCTTCACTTTACAAATAAAAGAGTTTAATATTTTGTTCTGAATTGGGGGTATTATATAAAAGCAATGACAGAAACTTGAGTCAAACACAAAGTGATGGATGAACTCAACGGGTCAGGCAGCATCCGTGGAGGGTGAGAACAGATGAAATTTCAGGTCGGGATTGTGTAGGGAGGAGCTGCAGATGCTAGTCTAAGCCGAAGATGGGACCAAAATGCCGGCGTGCTCAGCGGGTCAGGCAGTTACTCTGGAGAAGGGCGGTCATGGTGGCGCAGCGGAAGAGTTGCTGCCTGACAGCGAATGCAGCGCCGCAGACCCGGGTTCGATCTCGGCTGCGGCTGCTGTCTGTACGGAGTTTGTACGTTCTCCCCGTGACCTGCGTGGGTTTTCTCCGAGATCTTCGGTTTCCTCCCACACTCCAAAGGCGTACAGGTTTGTAGGTTAATTGGCTTGTAAAAATTGTCCTTAGTTGGTGTCGGATAGTGTTAATATGCGGGGATCGCTGGTCGGCACGGACCCAGTGGGCCGAAGGGCCTGTTACCGCATTGTATCTCTAAACTAAGCTAAACTAAAGAAATAGAATAGGGAACGTTTCTGAAGAAGGGTTCTGACCCGAAAGGTCATCTATTCTTTTTCTCCAGAGATGCTGCCTGACCCGCTGAATAACTCCAGCGTTTTGTGACCCTCTTCAGATGGATGGAGTGGGGGGCAGAAAGCTGGAAGAGCGATGGGGGTAGGACAAAGCATGGGAAGCAATAAACAAAAAACAAAAACACAAAATCAGCGGGTCAGGCAGCATCTCTGGAGGACATGGATAGGGGATGTTTCAGGTCCGAACACATCTTCAGGCTCAAGTGATAGGTGGATACAAGTGATCGGATTTGAATTGGCAGATGGATGGAGTAAGTAAGGCTGGAGGTGAAAAGGAGACAAAATAATGAATGCAATGTAAATCAGCGGGTAGAACTTCTGCCTCACAGCACCAGAAACCCAAGTTTGATCCGGACCTTGGGTGCTGTCATTGTGGAGTTTGCACGTTCTTCTTCCAGGTGCTCTGGTATCCTCCCACATCCCAAAGACATGCAGGTTTGCAGGTTAATTTCCTCTGTAAAACGTGCCGTAATGTGTGGGGAGTGAAATGTTTCAACTTTAACACTTAAGTGATGCTATGGTTCTTAAAGTTGAGCTGGCATTTAACAAAAAAATAAGACATTTACAAATGAATAACACCTACTTGAAAGGATTGAAGATATCAACTTACAACTGCATATCCCACCCACTGATAGTATATAATGCATGGTTTCAAAATACTACCATATTCATTATCGGCATAATAAAAAAAAAGAAATGTAATATATATATAAATTAAAGAAATGATCACAATGAATGGCGGTCCTGGCTCGAAGGGCCGAATGGCCTCCTCCTACACCTATTTTCTATGTTTCTATGTATTGCGAAGTAAAATGACATCAAGGCATCCTGGATCAGATCGTGTAGACACAAGTAACTGTGAATGTTGGTTTACCAAATAGACACAAAGTGCTGGAGTAACTCAGCAGGTCAGGCAGCATCTCTGGAGAACATCATGTCCCGTCACCTATCCATGTTCTCCAGAGATGCTGCCTGGCCCGGTCAGTTTGCATCGTTGAGGGTGTGGGCCTGGTGCTGGGACTCAGGTGAGGCAACGGCTCTGGCCCGCTGGTGGGCGGTGGAGACGCCAGGGTCGGTATCCTTATCTCCGTATCTCCCTCTCCCCTGATTCATTCTGAAGAAGGGTCTTGACCCGAAACTTCGCCCATTCCTTCCACCCGGAGATGCCTCCTGTCCCGCTAAGTTACTCCAGCATTCTGTGTCTGTCTTCGACGTAAACCAGCATCTGCAGGTCCTTCGTACTCCAGCACTTTGTGTTGTCTTTGGATCAGATCATTCTGATCATGGCCCACTGCTCAGAGTTGCTGTAGATGGTGCCCATCTATCGGGACGTGCCGCATTCACAAGCTGAGAGCCCTTCATAGGAGAGGTCTCCCACCAGGCAGAGCTGAATCAGGATAGTGACCTAGTACCCACTAGGTCTTCTCCTCAAAGGGTCTCAGCTCTGATGCTGGTCTCAACATCTGACCACAGCCTCATCTCAGAGTTCTGTTGGACTGAACTTGTTTGGCAAACAACCCAATGTGGCCCAGTGGCTTCAAGTTGAAGATTTAAGTGTTTAGATTAGTTTAGAGATACAGCATGGTAACAGGCCCTTTGGTCCACCGAGTCCTGGCCGACCGTTGATCACCTCTTCACTTTGACCTTGCACTATTATTGTTTATTTATTTGTCTGTTACATTTTACAGACTAATATATTTATATATTTGCTATGGTGCTGCAAGTAAGAATGTCATTGTTCTGTTTCGGGGCATATGATAATACAACACTCTTGGCGCTAGTCCTATGATATCCCAATATCTCACCCACTCCCTACACACTTGGGGCAATTTGTAGAGACCAATTAACCTCCAAAATATTGCAATTTGGGAAGAAACCGAAGCACCCGGAGGAAACGCACGCGGTCACAGGGAGAACATGCAAACTCCAGGCAGCACCCGAGGTCAGGATTGAACCCGTGTCTCTGGCGCCATGATACAGCGGCTCTACCATTTGCGCAGAGGGCCAGTGACAGGAGTTCATTCCTGACGACGTGTGCGGTCTGTACAGAGTTTGCACGCTCTCCCTGTGACCATGTGGGTTTTCTCCGGGTGCTCCAGTTCCCTCCCACACTCCAACGTCGTGCAGGTTTGTAGGTTCAAAATGCTGGAGTAATACCCCTGTCCCACTTAGGAAACCTGAACGGAAACCTCTGGAGACTTTGCGCCCCACCCACGGTTTCCGTGCGGTTCCCAGAGGTTGCAGGTGGTTGCCGGAGGTTGCAGGTAGTGGAAGCAGGTAGGGAGACTGACAAAAACCTCCGGGAACCTCCGGGAACTGCATGGAAACCTTGGGTGGGGCGCAAAGTCCAGAGGTTTCCTTTCAGGTTTCCTAAGTGGGACAGGGGCATAACTCAGCGGGACAGGCAGCATCTCTGGAGAGAAGGAAGAGGTAACGTTTCAGGTCGAGACCCTTCTTCAGACTTAAACTAATCCTTCAATTTAAACCAGCATCTGCAGTTCTTTCCTACACAGGTTAGTAGGTTAAATGGCTTCAGTAAAAATTGTAAATTGCCCTTGTGTGGTGTATAGGGTGATCGCAATTCAGCACGGACTCAGTGGGCTGAAGAGACTATCTTTAAAGTCTAAAATCTAAAGTCTAAGCATTGGACTTAAGTTTAAGGTGAGAGGGGGAAAGATTTAATAGGAAGCTGAGGGGCAAGTTTTTCACTCAGAGGGTGGAGGGTACATGGAGTGAGCTGCCGGAGGAGGTAGTTGAGGCAGATCTTATAACAACATTTTTAAGGCACTTTGAAAGGTTTGGAAGGACATGGGCTAAATGTGGGCAAACAGGACCAGCATGGCATCTTGGCCAGCATGGACAAGTTGGGCAGAAGGGCCTGTTTCTATGCTGGATTCTGTGATTATGTTATTTAAGAGATAGCAGAGATGCATATTATTTTTTTTCAGTGAGCTGGATAATCTGTAACAGCGATTTGAGTAACATCTTCACTTCAAAACTAAAGATGGTTCCAGCCTTATGAACAGATGAAATAACTAATCATCAACAGCAGCTGATGTAGAAGGATAAAAGATCATATTTTCTTAATTGCTTAATTAAAATATTTCAGTAAATATCAATCATAAATCCTTCATGGTCTTCATGTTGCCACTTAATTAAAAGAAAATCAAATTGAAAAAGCGGACCACACTGGGGGGGGGGGGGGCCTTGGAGGTCAAGTAGTGAAATCTAAAGAACATGCATCATTGTATGTTTTTCATATATAAATAAAACCAGGTTTTATTTATCAGATTGCTTGCTGGTATGTACAGGAATTGAGCTTGCAAAGATTTCCTGCATAGATGTGGAAGGCACTGCAGAATGCCTCCCTCTCCCCCTCTCTCACCCCCCCCCCCCTCTCCTTCTCTCCTCTCTCCCTTTCTCCCCCTCTCCCTCTCCCCTTCTCTCTCCCTCTCCCTCTCTCTCTCCCTCTCTCTCTTGTGTGGTGTATAGTCTATTATCCCTCTCTCTCTCTCCCTCTCTCCTTCTCTCCCCTCTCCCCCTCTCTCCCCCGTCTCCTTCTCTCCCCTCCCCCTTTCTCTCCCCCTCTCTCTCCCTCTCCTTCTCCCCCACCCTCTCTCCCCTTCTCCCCCCTCTCCCCCTCTCTCTCCCTTTCTCCCCTTCTCTCCCTCTCCCCATCTCTCTCCCTCTATCCCCCTCTCCCCATCTCTTCCCCTCTCCCCCTCTCTCTCCCTTTCTCCCCTTCTCTCCCCTCTCCCCCTCTCTCTCCCTTTCTCCCCTTCTCTCCCTCTCCCCATCTCTCTCCCTCTATCCCCCTCTCCCCATCTCTTCCCCTCTCTCTCCCTTTCTCCCCTTCTCTCCCTCTCCCCCTCTCTCTCCCTCTCCCGCTCTCTCTCCCTCTATCCCCCTCTCCCCATCTCTTCCCCTCTCCCTCTCTCTCCTCTCCCCTCTCCCTCTCTCTCCACCTCTCTCTGCTCCCCCCCCTCTTTCTCCCTCCCTCTCTCTCCCTCCCTCCCTCCCCCTCTCTGCCTCTGCCTCTCTCCCTCTCCCTCTCTCACGCTCCCTTTCTCCCTCTTTCTCCCTATGCCACCCTCTCTCCCTCCCTCCCCCTCTCTCCCTCCCTCTCCCTCTCCCTCTCTCCCTCCCTCCCTCCCTCTCTCTCCCCCACCCCTCTCCCGCGGCAACTATCTCCGAGACCATTTGAAAGCACTTGAATGACAAGAAATGACCAGAGGGCATCAAAGCTAATGAGAGGTGACAGCTTTAAAGCAGCCTGGGTAACGCTTACAATAGAGCTCACAGAAGAAGCAAAGAGAGATCATGTGTATTTGTCTGCGAGCATAATTCTAGTTAGAGTCAGCTGCAGGTACAACCTCACCAAATTATGGCCTAGGGGTATGTTTTCTGGGATCTTGTTCTATGCTGTTTGATGCTGACTGACTGGAATTTAAAGAACTCCCAGTCTCATTGGGTGGTTTTGTTTTACTTTTAACTCTTGTAATATTAAGTTTACACGATATAACCTCCCCTGACAGATGATACTTTAACCATATACTTGGAATAGGTTAAAATGTTCTTTTGTTTAAAAATGCATTCATCGCAATAATTTGAATGAAGAAATTATTAGAATAGCATTTAATGTTTGACAAATTATATTCCACTGCACATCAACAATTCTGCTCAGCGAGCTTACAGGGAAATTCAAAGTCGCAGAGAATTGAAGAAATAAATATAATTTGCAGCAATATTTTAGATCCATCAAACACACTACAGGTCTCTCTCTCTCTCTCTCTCTCTCTCTCTGGTGATGTTGAACCATCTATAGCTTATGGCGGTCCCTGCAGAATTAGCTCTTTCCACTAACAAAATGCAAAATACAAAATTAATAAAAACACACTTTGAAACTGACAAATCTGCCTTGGGCAAAATATCTGCTCGTCAGATGCTTAAAAATTAATCAGTATTTTTTGTACTGCTGCTCTGGTGTTTGCGAACACGATTGCTTAATAATGACTGGTGTTGTCTGAAGGTGGAGCCAGCCTCACCAGCCACACTACTGCTTCCAGCCTAGGTGCAAGACAATTTATTACGGACAATCGATCGACAAGAAGAAAGAAGTAACAGGTGAAAATGTGGAATTTAAAAACGGCAATATAAGCATCAAAGATAAATGATTTAAATTGATTCTCAGCAGTGCCTAAACGAGGCAAAGTTTATTTGTGTAAGAGATGGTTTGTCAGTTCTGCTGAATAGGGGAGACTTTTCGGGGAAATCTCGCTGCCTGCATTTTACAGAGGTCGACCATTAGTGGGACAAACAAGCCAACTGGCCCTTTGTTCTTTTCAAGTACCAGGCTGAAGAGAGAGGGAGAGGAGGTCGGGATTCTCCTCTGAGCCCGGGATTGTCGATGGGGGTGATGGAGAATTACAGAGTTACTGGCCTGACCCCCTCTCCTGACCTGAAATGTCACCCATTCTTTTTCTCCAGGGATGGTGCCTGACCCGCTGAGTTGCTCCAGCACTTTGTGTCTATCTATATCTCCACTCTCTAGTTATGATGAGGATGCTGTTGGTTGCTACCTGCCCATGTACTCATAGATGTACGTCAAAGTATGAGACATAGAAGTGGTAGACAGTCAGAACATTCTTCCAACGGTGGAAATAGCAACGACTAGAGGGCATACATTTAAGGTGGGAGGAGCAGCAGAAGCAGGAAGAGCCGCTGAGAGCGGCACCAGAGACCCGGGTTTGATCCTGACCTCTGGTGCTGCCTGCATGGAGTTTGCATGTTCTCTCTGTGACCGCTTGGATTTCCTCCAGGTGCTTTGCTTTCTGCTCAGAGATATTTGTAGGTTAATTGGCCTCTGTAAATTGCCTCTAGTGTGTTGGGAGTGGATGTGAGTGCAGGAAAACAGAACTAGTGTGAACGGGAAAATCGATGGTCGGCATGGACTCAGTGGGCCGAAGGACCTTTTTCCCAGCTATATCTCTACACTAAATAAACTAAATGAGATATGCAGGGCAAGTTGTTTTACACAGAGGGTGGCAGGTGCCTGAACGTGCTGCCAGAGGTGATGGTGGAGGCAGATATGATAGTGGCATTTAAGAGGCTTTTAGATCGGCACATGGATATGCAAGAAAGGAAGGGATATGGATCACATGCAGGTAGATTAGTTTAATTTGGCATCATGTCCGGCACAGACCTTGTGGGCCGAAGGGCACTTTCAATCTCATGATTGAGCCTGGCTCTCTGAAACATGCCACTGATCATCATTGCCTCATGGTCATCTTGATAGATAGTGAAAGCAGCAATCATTAAATGTGATGATACAAGAGTCAAGAGTGTTTAATTGTCGTATGTATAGACAGTGAAATAGGGTGGCATTCTCCCTTGTACGGTCCTCCAGTTTCCTTCCACTTTCCAAAGACGTACAGGTTTGTAAGTTAATTGCCTTCTATAAATTGTCCCTAGTGTGTAGGATAGTGCTGGTGTACGGGGTGATTGCTGGTCAGCGTGGACTCACTGGGCCTAGGCCTTTTTTCCACACTGTATCTCTAAAATCTGTCTGAATTTTTACTTGCAGCAGCTTAGCAGGCTGGCAAACATAATACATACTGATAATATTTAACAAATAAACATTAATTAATTAATAACCCCACTACTAATGCAACACACCCAAAGGCCTTAGTGCAACAAGGACAGTTCACTACAGTATCTAGTTGGTGGGGAGGTCAGTACCTTTGGAGATGCACCTTAGGCCCACTATTCACACAAGTTCGATGTTATCCCACTTTCTCATCCACTCCCTACACACTAGGTGCAATTTACAGAGGACAATTAACTTACAAACTCGCATGTCTTTGGAATGTGGGAGGAAACCGGAGCACCCAGAAGAAACCCACACAGTTATAAGGAAAGTATACAAACTCCTCACAGACAGCACCTGAGGTCAGGATCGAACCTGTGCCTCTGGAGCTGTGAGGCAGCGGCTCTACCAAGTGCGCCACTATGCCACCCATGGGTTGGTGATGGACCGGGTAGGGTCCACAGAACCAGGCGGTGATGCAAACAGCCAGTCTACTCTCTGCTGTAAACCTGACAACACTGTGACCCAGTCACCTCACAAAGCCGCATGGTGGCGCAGCGGTAGAGTTGCTGCCTTACAGCATCAGAGACCAGCGTTCGATCCTGACTACGGGTGCTGTCTGTAGGGAGTTTGTACGTTCTCGCCGTGACCTGCCTGGGTTTTCACCGGGAGCTCCAGTTTCCTCCCACATCCCAAAGACGTACAGGTTTGTAGGTTAATTGGCTTGGTAAAATTGTAAATAGTTCCTAATGTGTGTAGGATAGTGCTAGTGTGCGGGGATCGCTGGTTGGCGCGGATTCGGTGGGACGGAGGGCCCGTTTCCGCGCCTCATCTGTAAACTAATCTCAAATTCATCCACAATCCTGACTGCCCTACCCACATTCTCCTGATCTATTTGATCGGAGTAACTAATCTTCACCAAACAATTTAGCAAAAAGTCCCACCATGTATAGCAACACTTCACAATAGGCAATGAAGACAACAGACATTTTGCTGGGTGATTAGTTTACAAGCAACCTCCTACTGTTACCCCACATCACCCCAGCAGTTTTCACTTTTATTAAAAGCACACAATAAATCAAATCCACATAAGCAAGCAATTAAGTATATTGTGCCACTTGTTTTCGAAGAGCTTTTACTCCAGAAAGAAAGATCTGTCGATGCTACTTCAAAGTTTCCAGGCTTTCCATTGATATCTTGAATGTTAAAGCTTTTAGTGGCTGGGTAACCAGGGAAAAGAATCATTTCAAGTTCACAGGTTATTAATATTAATTTAGGATATATTATGCACAACATTATTTAAATAACTTGTAAAATGCCTTTCTTGGGTGAATGATCTTAATTATACATATGCTTCTTTAGCAATATTCATTAAAACATGTATTCCCTCTAATTGACAGCCAGAACAGCATCCATTTTGTGAATGAAATTACTGGCAGGCCTCTAAGCTCCACGGTGACATTTGTGATTCTTCATCTTACATGTGAAGAGAGCGACAAGTCCTGCTCCAAACGCACGCTTTCGTGCATTAAAATATACTCTTGATTTAATCTGACATCAACACAATTTACACAAACAGGTATTCAGACACCTGGAGGTTTTTATTTCAAAGAATGTACTGGAGAGAGTCAGAGAGTTATAGAGTGATACAGTGTGGAAACCTTCGGCCCAATGGCCCACCTACCCTCGTTTGGTCCACATCCCTCCCAACCTATCCTACCCATGTTCCTGTCCGATTGTTTCTTAAATGGTGGGATAGTCCCAGCCTCAACTACCTCCACTGGCAGCCTGTTCAATACACCCACCACCCTTTGTGTGAAAAAGTTACCCCTAAGATTCTAATTAAATCTTACTCCCTTCTCCTTAACCCTATGTCCTCTAGTCCTCGATTCCTCTACTCTGGGTAAGAGATCTGTGCGTCTACCCGATCTATTCCTCCTATGATTTTATACACCTCTATAAGACTGCTCCTCATCCTCCTGCCCTCCAAGGAATAGATCCCAGTCTACTCAACCTCTCCCTATAGTTCACACCCTCTAGCCCTGGCTACATCCTTGTAAATCATCTCTGTACCCTTTCCAGCTTAACAACATCAGCGGTGTAGATTTGGCATATACGTTGAAGGTACCAAATTCTCAACAAAACCAGAGCTATTTCTAGCAAAGAAAGCACAGGAGGAACAGGACGACACAGTGGTGCAGCGGGTAGTTGACCACAAGAGTTGGCAATGGTACAGTTGCTGCCTCACAGCACCGGAGACCCAGGTTCGATCCTGACTACTGGTGCTGTCTGTATGGAGTTTGTACGTTCTCCCCGTGACCCTGTGGGTTGCCTCCGGGTGCTCCGGTTTCCTCCCACACTCCAAAGACGCGCCACCTGGTAAGTTAATTGGCTTCGGTAAGTTGTCCCCAGTGTGTAGGATAGAACGAGTGTCCAGGTGATCATTGGTCAGCATTTACACAGTGGAGCCAAGGGCCTGTTTCCGCATGTGTCTCTAAAACTAATGTAAAGGAACTCGGCAGGTCAGGCAGCATCTGTGGAGGGAATGGACAGAGCTGTTTTGGGTCAAGACCCTTCTCCATTTGTCCATTCCCTCTTTGGATGCGGCCTATCCATTGATTTCCTCCAGATTTTTGCTCAACATTCAGGCGTCTGCAGTTTCCTGTGCCTATAGACTATAGAGCTACATCTAGTTTCAATTAATTTGTTTGTGAAAAGAGTAGAATTAGGCCATTTTGCCATTCTGATGTATCTTACCCCCCTAACCCCATTCTCCTGCCCTCTCCCCATAACCCCTGACACCCGTACTAATCAAGAATCTATCTATCTCTGCCTTCAAAATACCAAATGACTTGGTCTCCACAGCCTTCTGTGGCATTGAAGTCCACAGATTCATCACCTTTTAAGAAATTCCTGCTCATCTCCTTCCTAAAGGAACATCCTTTAATCCTGAGGCTGGGCCCTCTGGTCCTAGACTCCCACTAGTGGAAACATCCTCTCTGCATCCTCTCTATACAAGCCTTTCGCTATTCGGTAAGATTCAATGAGGTGCCCCCTCATTCTTCTAAACTCCAGCAAGCACAGGTCCAGTGCCGTCAAATGCTCATCATATGTTAACCCACTCATTCCTGCGATCATTCTCTTAAACCTCCTCTGGATCCTCTCCAGTGCCAGCACATCCTTCCTCAGATATGGGGCCCAAATGGTATTTATTTTATTTGCAAAGCTTCTTGCTAGAAAGCTATCCTGTCTTCAGACAGGATTGATCAGGATCAATGGCAAATAACAATTGGGTATGCCCCTGTCCCACTTAGGAAACCTGAACGGAAACCGTGTGGTTCCCGGAGGTTGCAGGTGGTTGCCGGAGGTTGCAGGTAGTGGAAGCAGGTAGGGAGTCTGACAAAAACCTCCGGGAACCTCCGGGAACCACACGGAAAACTTGGGTGGGGCGCAAAGTCTCCAGGGGTTTCCGTTCAGCTTTCCTAAGTGGGACAGGGGCATAACTCTCGAAGTACAACTAACTGGTTAGTTAGGTTAGATTCATTATTGTCACATCCACCAAGTTACAGTGAAAAGCTTTGTTTTGCATGCTATCCAAACAGATCAGATAATACTATCTATCAATATGTCAATCGTCAATCTCAAATACAATAGCTGGAACAAAGGGGAAGATACAGAGTGCAGAATATAGTTCTCAGCATTGTAGCGCATCAGTTCCAGAGACAAAGTCCAATGTCCGCAATGGGGTAGAGGTGAATCAGACACCCTCGGATATGGAAGGGAAATTGCTTAGAAGGAATTAATATCACTCACAGACTTATTGCAAGGGGAGAGAATTCTAAAACTAGAGGGCACAGGCTTAAGGTGAGAGGGGAGAGATTTAAGAGGAACCTTTTTACTCAGATGGTAGACAGTAACTGGAATGAACTGCCAGAGGAAGCTACGGAATCAGATTCAATTATGACTTTTAAAGGACATTTGGACATATCAGATTAAGAAGGGTTTAGTGGCCAATGGGCCAAATGCAGACAAAATGGACACATACCCCATATCCTGTATAAAAATACAAAACTTCTGGACGGAAATATTCAATATTATTTCTAAAACACTTAAAACTCAATTGGAGCCAGATCCAAAACTAATAATATTAGGAATGTCAGAGGGCTGCCCTAAATTAACGATATTCCAAAGGCGCTTCCTTGACTACGGTTTAATAACTGCGAAAAAACTTATACTTAAATTCTGGAAAAAGTTAACAGTCCCCACAGTGAAGATGTGGATCACAGAAATTACCAAGACACTACATCTAGAAAAAATAAGGCTTGTCTTGACTGACAAACCAGATCAATTTTCAAAAATATGGTCTCCTTTTATTGAATTTCTTCATCAACATAATGGTTGAACACAAACTCAAAACCGATGGCAGGGTCGGGTGAGCGGGCGTATGAAAGGGTAGTTGGATATATCTCTGCTTCTTTTACACCTTCATTAGTTCTGGGTTTTTTTCTTTTTTCTTTTTTTTGTTTTACTTGAATTTTTTTCTTTATCTTTTCTTCTTTCTTTCCCTTTTTTCCTTTTTCTTTCTTTCCGATCTAGTTATTAGTTCATAAAATGTTAAAACTGAAGCAGTACGAAAATTGTATAACTGTTATGTTGATTATTTTCTCTTTGTACAATTGCTTCTAACAAAAATTAAATTAAATTAACAAAAAAGGGGGCACATACCCAATATATGAACTTGATCATTATGTACAAACCCATCTCACTCCCCTCCACCCATCAGGCAAATACACACGTATCTTTTTCCATCTTTGCGGGAGAATAACAAAATCAAGACATACAGTTGGTTTTTCGACAATCCCTCAAATAAAACCTACAATATGGGGTCATTCTGGAAAATCAAGGCTAGTTTAGTGTTGTTTTAAAGATACAGCACGGACACAGCCGATTGAGCCCACACTGGCCATCGTTCACCCGTTCCGTGCTATCCCACTTTCTCATCCACTCCTTACACACTGGGGGCGATTTACAGAGGACCAATTAAACTCCAAACCCGCACATCTTTGAGATGTGGGAGGAAACCTGAGCACCCAGAGGAAACCCATACAGTCACAGGGAGTACGTGCAAACTCTACACACAGACACTCATGCCCGAGGTCAGGATCGAACCTGGCTGTGAGGCAGCAGCTCTACCCGCTCCGTCACTGAAACAGGACATCTCTCCTGCAGCAGAATGCCGAGCGTGCAGGCAGGTGTATGTAATGGACTGTGCATGTCATTGGCTATCTTGGAGACATCTTCATCCATGGAGCATCAAATATACAGCAATCTCAAAAGTGGCAGCCTTGACCAAGGACTTGCATGTACTGACCGCTGCCTTGCATCATTCCACGCCACACTGAGACACACAAAGAGGACATTTACCCCCACACACTATCCCACTGCTCAATCAGCCGAAGGCTGGTCTGTGAATCACTTCCTATGACCACAGTGGCACAGCGGGTATAGCCGCTGCCTCTCAGCGCCAGAGACCAGGGTTCAATCCTGACCTCGGGTGCTGTCTGTGTGTGTGTGGAGTTTTCACGTCCTCCCTGTGACCACGTGGGTTTCCTTTGGATGCTCCGGTTTTCTTCCCACATCCCAAGTATATGCGGGTTTGTAGGCTAATTGGCCCTCTGTAAATTGCCCCTAGTGTGTGGGGAGTGGATACGAAAGTGAGATCACATAGAACTGGTATGAACGGATGATTGATGGTCAGTGTGGACTCAGTGGGCTGAAGGGCCTGTTTCCATAGTGTATCTTTCAATCAATTGAGATCAAATGCCCATATCTCTTAATGACTGATTGACAAAAATCTTTTCATCTTGAATTAAAATAGTTAACCTTGCATCATTTGTAGAGGAGATTTCAAAAATCCTATGCTTTATGCATTACTTAATTAACTGTGGTGAAGACTAGCTCTAATTCTGAAGCTATGCAGCATGATCGCAGTCTTCAAAGATTAGTTTAGTTTAGTTTATTGTCACGTGTACCGAGGTACAGTGAAAAGCTTTTGTTGTGTGCCATCTAGTCAGCGGTAAGACAATACATGATTACCATCGAGCCTTTACAGTATATTGATATTTGATTAAGGGAATAACGTTTATAACATTTAGTCCAAGATAAAGCCAGTAAAGTCTGAACAAAGATAATTCGAGGGTCTCCAGTGAGGTAGACAGAACTTCAGAACTGTTCTCTAGTTGTGGTGGGATGTTTCAGTTGCCTGATAACAGGGAAGAAACAGTCCCTGTGTGTGGTGAGGAGGTCAGTACGCGCGATGGGCGGACAGTGTTCACCACTCCTTTGTTCCTGGGTGTTCGAGTCGCAGAACCAGGCCGTGATGCAACCAGTCAATATGCTTTCTACTGCACACCAAAAGAAGTTGAAGAGAATATTCCCTTGATGTGCTGTGGTCCAACAAAACCTTTGGAGCTTAAGACCTCACAGCTTTCTGCTGGGTTTCTCTATAGCACCAGGCAGCTTGATAAACACTGCCCGGTCCATCACGAATACAAACCTCCCCACCATCGAAGGGGTCTACAGGAATTGTCAAAAAGTCAAAAAGTCAGCCAGTATCATCAGAAATTCACACCACCCTGGCCACGCTCTCGTTTCATTCACCCCTGCCATCTGGAAGAAGGTACAGGAGCCTGAAAACTGTAATGTCCAGGTTCAGGAGCAGCTTCATCCCTACAACCAACAGGTTACTATACACCACAATCTCCAAATAGGCTATGTAGAAATGAGCATTATTTTTCACTTTGCACTACTATTGTCTATTGATTTATCTGTTTTTTACATATATATGCAGAACTTTGTTGTTGTTGTATGTTACGGGTTTTACAGAGTAATATGTTTACATGTCTGTTGTGTCACTGCAAGTAAGGATTTCTTTGTTCCGTTTCCTGACATATGATAATAAAACACTCTGGACACTTGCCTCCCTGAAAGTGACAACGCAAGCCGAAAGAATGGCAAAGAATGGTGTGCAGTATGCACAAGGCATCGAGTATAAAAGTGAGGAAGTCACGGTGCAGCTTTAACGGGTTTGGTCAGTCTGCATTTGGAGTATTGCATACAGTTCTGGTCACCCCATGACAGGAAGGATGTGGAGGCTTTGTAGAGGGTGCACACCAAAGATCCTATAGCGAGCAAGATAGTCCACTCGATGAAAAAGACGTAGTACGGTCATGGGCAGATTCATGGGTCATTTCCGTAACCGGCTTCCGTCTCCGCACCAAAGATCCCATAGGATAATAGTGCGGAGACGGAAGCCGGTAACCGAAACATCCTCGTAAAAATAAAAGTTATTTGGTAAAAATCTTCTCCTCATTTTCAGAATTTTAATTTGTCAACACAAACTGGTCCCCCACAACGTTGATTACACTGCGAGTCGGGTCGGGTCCGGTTACGGAAATGGATGAAGAAAAGGCCCACGTTCCGCTCCGTTGCATACTACACGTCAGCCCATTGCATTTAGAAAGAGTGGTCTATCTTGCTATAGGATTTTTGGTGCAGACAAGGTTTACCAGGATACTGCCTGGATCAAAGGATATAATAGTTCTATGGACAGGTTAGATTGTTTTCTCTGGAGTGTTAGAGTCTGAGGGGAGAACTGAGAGAAGTGTATAACATTAAGAGGATAGATAGGATAGACAGTCAGAACCTTTTCCCCAGGGTGGAAATGTCAAAGATTGGAGGACACAGCTTTAAGATGAGAGGCTGGGGGTAGTAGTGGAGGAAGATACGATAGTGGCATTTAAGAAACCTTTGGACAGGCACTAGGATATGCAGGGAATGGAGGAATATTGATTATGTGCAGGCAGATACGAGTTGGTCTTGGCACAGACAATGTGGGCCAAAGAGACTGTTCCTGTGCTGTATTATGCTCTGCTCCAAATGCTCATTACTTGAAATGTAATGGGACCCTGATTTTAAGATGAAACGTAGTATTACTAGAGATCTAGGGAAAGTTATTTATTGGGAAATGTGGTTTGCATTGGATAGCATCCATAAAATATTTAACGTTAGCTTTTTCTAATCCCCCAAAAAATGATGAAAGAAAATAGTCTCTTTATTTTATCAATTACTGTATTATAATCAATTTTCTTTAATGTTGCGACTGTTCTTTTCCCCTCCCTCTTTTGTGGGAGTACATGCAAGGGCAAAGGTAGAAATCACCAAATGAATTCAGCCTGTGGGTTGAGTACACACACACACACAAAGTGCTGGAGTAACTCAACGTGTTGGGCAGGAATTCTTTGAAGAAGCAAATAGCAGGACAGACAAAGGGGAGTCAGTAGATGCTGTTTGCTTAAGCCCCTGTCCCACTTGGCGAATTTTTTCGGCAACAGCTGAAAAATAGGCTGTCGCCTTGTGGTCGCGGTGTGACGTGGCGTGACGCGGGCTGACGCCTGTGTTGTCGTGAGCTGTCTCCGCAATTGTCATTTTTTTCTTGTTGCCGCTGGATTTTGAAATGTTCAAAACCTTGCAGCGACAGTGGGCTTGAGGTTGCCTGTCGTCTCCTGTCGTAGGTGCTGTCATAGGTTGTCGCCAGGATGATACCAGGTGACGTACGATGTCGCAAGGTCATGACCTCGGCGAATTCCTTTTGCGACAACCTGCGTCATCATACGTCAACCGGCGACAATGCCTGCGTCAAGATACGGATCAAAGTTACGTTACTTGTCTTCCGTTGCCTTCAAATGTCGCAGGCAGTGTCGTAGCTTGTCGTATCTTGCTGTATCGTGTCGCGAGTGGACATATGTTGGCCTCGGTTGTTGTTGTTTGACGTCTGTGTGGTCGCATGATGTCGTACATTGCCGCTGTCGTGGTCGTCCCAGGTCTCAAAAATTTGTGATGCCGGATGATGTAAATTGTCGTAGCTTGTCTTCAACTGTGTCGTAGCTAATCTAACAACTAGATGCTTTTTCAGCGACCTGGTACGTCAGTCAATGACGCCAGCAGTCGGCAAAAAGAATCGCAAAGTGGGACAGGCCTTTAGATTTTCAGAAAGCGTTTGAGGTGCCACACGTGAGGCTGTTCAGGAAGATGAGAGCCTTATGCCCCTGTCCCACTTAGGAAACCTGAATGGAAACCTCTGGAGACTTTGCGCCCCACCCAAGGTTTCCGTGCGGTTCCCGGAGGTTTTTGTCAGTCTCCCTACCTGCTTCCACTGCCTGCAACCTCCGGCAACCACCTGCAACCTTCGGGAACCGCACGGAAACCTTGGGTGGGGCGCAAAGTCTCCAGAGGTTTCCGTTCAAGTTTCCTATGTGGGACAGGGGGATTAGTTATCAAAGGGCAGATACTAGCATGGATAGTAGGTTGGCTGGATGGCAGAAGGTAAAGAGTGGCAATAAAGGGGACTTTTTCTTGTGACTGTCAGTGGATATTTTTAAAGCAGAGATAGATAGATTCATGATTAGTATGGGTGTCAGGGGTTGTGGGGAGAAGGGAGGAGAATGAGGTTGGGAAGGAGAGATAGATCAGCCATGATTGAATGGTGGAGTAGACTTGATGGGCCAAATGGCCTAATTCTGCTCCTATCACATGACCTTATGGCAGCACCTCTGGAGAACATGGATGGGTGATGTTTCGGATCGGGACCCTTCTTAATAAGAAAGGAGAGGGTCCCAACCTGGAACAATCGACGATCCTTTTCCACCAGAGATGCTGCCTGACCCACTGAGTTACTCCAGCACTTTGTGTCTATCTTTGCTATAAACCAGCATCTGCAGTTCCTTGTTTCTACTGGTCAGGATTTGCATCTGGCTGCACCTACATTAAGAAATGCCACATAAAACCAACAGCAAAAAGCTGACAGTCCAAGCTGTTAAGAAGTGGAAAGTTGATTTTCGTCAGAATTCATGCAGCAAAATGAATGATGGGGAAAGCTGTCAGCCAATGCCAATTGTAATTACAAAATAAATCAAAATAGAAGAAAAACTAGGCTCATAACTAAAGATGCACGCAAGATTGTCCATTGGAAGGGGAAATATTAGTCTAAATATTTTTTTTAATTGATTTTGATACATGTTATTGACCAAATAAAAATAATATTTTGTTCTTTACTGGTTATTTAGGGGAATTTGAAAGAAGCCAAGATCAAATAATTTACAATTATCTACATTCTCTGAAAATGAACTTTTTCTCCAGATCTTTGCTAACACGAAATCTATCTTAAAATCACAGTCCCATTACATTTCAAATAATGAGCATTTAATTATTGACAGCAAATTAATATTTTAGCACTGGCAGATTTTTTTCTCTTTGAAGTGTATTAGCATTAGTAAATCAAAAAAAAAAAAAGAAGCAAGCTGCAATTCTCAAGTGTGGTGGAAGTGTAAATCTCCGCTAGTGAGAGCCAGACACTGGCCTGTATCGCAGGTATCCCATACACCTACCTGCGGTGATTATTGATGTGGGGATGTGGGGTAGGTGTGTGACACGGTGTGTGCGATGGGACTCTTGTCTTGACTGCACCAGGTTGACAAATCCCTACCTAGAAGTGCCCATACATAGTTTTATCCATAATCATGCACTTAAGTTAAATAATGCATTGTATGTCACAACTAGGAGGACTTTCATGATAAAATGTGATTTAACCCCTCTTTACTCTGCAGGATCATACTTACTATTATCTTGGGACGATTGGTCATTTATAATTTCTAACCTTGCGAAGCATAATGGACTTGCAATGAGACTTAGATGTTATGCAAAGTGAAGCCGAGGTATAGGGTATCAGCAGACCTTACATTACCAGACAAAAAAAAGGTCTTGTTTCTACCCTCGAGCCGCACAATCCTTCGATTATCATGCCAGCTTGTAACTACAAAACCTTCCCGACAAGACGCCTGTTTGCTTTAAACTGAACGGGATGAGTGCATTCTTTATGTGGTCTCATTTCATAGCGTGTTGCACCTTTTACTTCTGTAGGGCGCATGTATCTCTTCATTAGGAAACGTGTATGGTTCATTTAATTCTGTCAACTTAATCCAACCATTTTAATTCCTTCCACAACGTGTGAGAATCAAATTGGGCTGAAATGCCGAAGGCTGCAATAGAAAGCAAGCACAAAGTTATCCAAAATCAGCACATTTGATTCACTCCCGTTCAATGACTTATTGTGCAATTTTGTTGCTTTTCAGCACAAATTTCAAACAAAGGGCAGCAGAGTGGTGCAGCGGGCAGAGCCGCTACTTCAGAGGGCCAAGGACCCAAGTTTGATCCTGACCTCGGGTGCTGTCTGTGTGGAATTTGCACGTTCTCCCTAGGTTTGCTCCGATCTTATTGAAACGTATACAATTATTAAGGGTTTGGACACGCTAGAGGCAGGAAACATGTTCCTGATGTTGGGGGAGTCCAGAACCAGGGGCCACAGTTAAGAATAAGGGATAAGCCGTTTAGAATGGAGACGAGGAAACACTTTTTCACACAGAGAGTGGTGAGTCTGTGGAATTCACTGTGGTGGCCGATTCTCTGGAAGCTTTCAAGATAGAGCTAGACAGAGCTCTTAAAGGTAGTGGAGTCAAGGGATATGTGGAGAAGGCAGGAACGGGGTACTGATTGTGGATGATCAGCCATGATCACATTGAATGGCGGTGCTGGCTCGAGGGGCCGAATGGCCTACTCCTGCACCTATTGTCTATTGTCACATCCCAAAGACGTGGAGGCTTGTAGATTAATTGGCCCTCTGTAAATTGCCCCTCGTTTGTAGGGAATGGATGGGAAAGTGGGATAACATAAAACTAATGTGAATGGGTGATCGATGGTTGAGGTGGACCTGTTGGGCTGAAGGGTCTGTTTCCATGCTAAAACGAAACGAAACAAAACTTTTTTTTCCCTTCGTTTATTATATTGTTTACGGAGTACTATGTTTACATATTATTTTGTGCTGTTGTAAGTAAGAATATCATTGTTCTAGCTGGGACACATGACAATAAAACACTCTTGACTTGACTATAAACTAAACTAAACTAAACTAAATCTAAACTAAACATGTGGCCTAAACTATTGGAGAAAAACACACTAGGAAAGGGCCTGATAATATCCATCGCCACTATCTTCCAAGACTGCCAGGGCCTGCTCGATCTCCTGGTCTCCAACTATTTTAATTTCCCACCTATTCCCACACTGACATTTCTGTCCTGGGCCTCCTCCATTGCCAGAGTGAGGCCACATGAAAACTGGAGGAACAGCACCTCATATTCCACATGCGGTATAAACATTAAATTCTCCACTTTCAAGTAATAACCCCTCGCCCGCCCCACATTCCACTCTTTCATTCAGCAAACTTTAATTTAATGGAGAGGTGATCATCACCAGCAGCTTCTTGAACTAACCTTGCGAAGAAAACATCAGTAACATTAACAGCCAAATTAACAATAATGTGAATCTCCTCTTCCATTCAGTGAGATCATGGCAGAAACGGGACCCATAGTGCTGGAGTAACACAGCGTGTCAGGTAACTTGCCCACACAGACCAACATGCTCCACCTACACTAGTCCCACCTGCCTGCATTTGGCCCATATTCCTCTGATCCATGGACCTGTCAAACTGTCTCTTTAACGTTGTGATAGTACCTGCCTCAGCTATAACTTTTTCCCTTTGTGAGAAAAAGTTTCCCCTCAGGTTTCTATTAAATCTTTCTCCCCTCACCTAAACCTATGTCATCTGGTTCTCAATTCCCCTACTCTGGGCAATTTTCAGTGATGTTGATCCCACCGTAAACCAAATCTGATATCCATTCATTTCCCATTGCCTCCTTATTTCCCTTGTCTTTGCTCCCAATGCATACACCTAAATATTTTCGTTTCAGCACAAACCTTTGACATTTTACTCAATATTTTCTTCTACATTGCAATGCTAAACCTTGGGTGAGCACATTTTCACATATCTCACGCTTACGTTCCCCTATCTCATGTTTCAACTCATGCAGACTTTAAACTTCAGCCCCTGGTCGCCACAAGCACCACAGATTGTGATCCAGCTGCCTCCTGTGTCAGTGGAGGACCTCAGCAGGTCTCAGTTACACTTCTCTAATGTCAAGTACCTTCTGCATTCCCTCCCCTCCACTCTCTCCCCCCTCCCTGATCCGCATCGCCCTATATCCTTCTTATTAGCACATTGTCCCCAGCCAACAATGGGCCATTGTGGGCTCCACCCTATCTGAACTCATCTGCTGCCGGCCCTATTTTTGCCTCCAGTTTATCCCCCCCCCCCCCACCCTCCCCCACCCACATCTAGTTTCAGTCTGATGAAGGGGTTCGACCCGAAATATCAACTATTCTTTTACTCCAGAGATGCTGCCTGACCCGCTGAGTTACTCCAGCACTTTGTGTCTATTCTCAGTTACATTTCTTCTCTCTGAACTTAGAATACTACAGGAACAGGCCCTTCGGCCCACAATGTCCATGCCGACCATGATGCCAAGATAAACTAATCTCCTGTGCCTGCACGTGATCCATGCTCCTCCCTTCTCTGTATATCCATGTGCCTATCTGAAAGCCTCTTAACTATCACTATCGCATCCGCACCCCCCCCCCCCCCTCCCCCACCACCCCTGGCAGCGCATTCCAGACACCCACCACCCACTGTGGAAAATAACTTTAGTTTGGTTTAGTTTAGAGATCCAGTGTGGAAACAGGCCCTTCGGCCCACCGAGTCCGTACCGACAAGCAATCCCCGCACATTTACCTACACACACATGGGACAATTTACACTTATACCAAGTGTACAAACCCAAGCCAGTTAACCAACAAACCTGTACGTCTTTGGAGTGTGGGAGGAAACCGGAGATCTCGAAGAAAACCCACGCAGGTCACAGGGTGAATGTACAAACTCCATACAGGCAGCATCCGTAGTCAGGATTAAACCTGGGTCTCTGGCTCTGAAAACGCTGTAAGGCAGCAACTCGACCGCTGCACGCCCGTGCCACCCCCAATCATGCTCCGCACATCTCCTTTAAACGGCCCTCTCACCTTAAAGCTATGCCCACTAGTCTTTGACATTTCCACCCTGACCGTCTACCATGGGTGAAATTATCTTGTGACAGTGAGAGAGAGAGATATAAGAGAGACAGAGCGAGGGGCCGTGCGTTCTGTAGACCTGACGCACTGGGAGGTGATTTTTGTTTTCTCTTGTGACATGGTTTATTTTATATGTTCCAGAAGGAACTGCAGATGCTGGAAAATCGAAGGTAGACAAAATTGGTGGAGATACTCAGCGGGTGCGGCAGCATCTATGGAGCGAAGGAAATAGGCAACGTTTCGGGCTGAAACCCTTCTTCGGACTGATGTAGGGTGGGGGGGGGGGGGCGCGGGATGAAGAAAGGAAGAGGAGGAGCCACAGGGCTGAGGGAGAGCTGAGAAGGAGAGGAGACAGCAAACGTTACCGGAAATTGTATTTATATCACATGTTCTCTGAACTTTGACACTTGTGTAAGAGATGTTAGAAAATAAATACTAGATCAGAAAATAATAAGATTGGGCACTGGTGTTTAAATTCGTCAACCCATTCACAAAAAACAGATTCAAATTCTGACCCTAAATGTTGTACTCTAACTCTAAATGTTAATAGACAATAGACAATAGGTGCAGGAGTAGGCCATTTGTCCCTTCGAGCCAGCACCGCCATTCAATGTGATCATGGCTGATCATCCCCAATCAGTACCCCGTTCCTGCCTTTTCCCACTATCCCCTGACTCCGCTATCTTTAAGAGCCCTATCTAGCTCTCTCTTGAAAGTATCCAGAAAACCGGCCTCCACCGCCCTCTGAGGCATAGAATTCCACACTCGCAACTCTCTGTGAGAAAAAGTGTTTCCTCGTCCCCGTTCGAAACTCCATCCTTCTAAACTCCAGAGTATACAAGCCCAGCCGCACCATTCTCTCACCATATGACAGTCCCGCCATCCCGGGAATTGTAAACCTATGCTGTACTCCCTCAACAGAAATAATGTCCTTCCTCAAATTAGGGGACCAAAACTGCACATAATACTCCAAGTGTGGTCTCACAACTGCGGAAGGACCTCTTTGCTCCTATACTCAACTCCTCTTGTTAATAGTCTCCTTAAAATTTGCAAGGAAAATGTTAGGTCTTAAATGCCTTGTTAGATGTTATTTGACAACATATTTTCCTAAATATTTCTCATCTGAGGCCATTTAGCCCATGAGTCAATGCTAGCTCTTATGATCCCATCAACCCCCATCTTGTATTCACCCTGTAATCTGTTCCCCTGCAATTACCCGGTATTTCTATCTGATTCTAACCACCAACCTATATCAGGGGTATCTAACTGAAGCCAATTCATGGACAAACAGGAGGCGGCACAGTAGCGCAGCGGTAGAGTTGCTGCCTTACAGCGCCGGAGGCCCGGGTTCGATCCTGACTTTGGGTGCTGTCTAAACAGAGTTTTTACGTTCTCCCTGTGACCTTGTGGGTTTTATCCGGGTGCTCCGGTTTCCTCCCACACTCCAAAGACGTACAAGTTTGTAGGTTATTGGCTTCTGTAAAATGAGTGTGTAGGGTAGTGTTAGTGTGTGGGGTGATTGCTGGTCGACGAGGAAATGGTGGGCCGAAAAACCTGTACCTCTAAAGACTAAAGTGTACAAACAAGCACAACTTTGGGATAGACAGGAAAGCATCAGGGCCAAGGGGCAAATTTGCCATGTGACTGTGCACTCAACTCTACATCCAGACGAACAAGGCATAAATAAGGAATAGGACTGAAGAACAGTCTCAGTCGGAAACGTCACCTATTCCTCTTCTCCACAGATGCTGCCTGACCCGCTGAGTTACTCCAGCAATTTGAGTCTATCCAAGGCATAAATGAAACTAGAATGTAGAAGTGGAGTAGAATCTTTAGTTTGCTGGCAGGGATCAATATCCAGGGAGTAATATTTAACTTTAAAACATTCTTTAAGATCACTGCTAGAAAGAATGCAGCAGGCAACTTCAGGCAATCGCAAAACACAACGTGCGGGAGGTACTCAGCGGGTCAGGCAGCATCTGTGAAAGGAAAAGACAGGTGGTGTTTCAGGCTGGGACCCTTCTTCAGATAGTAGCAGTTTGTGTTACGTGTTATCCAGCCAACAGTAAGGCAATACATGGATCGGATAGGTTTAGGGGGATATGGGCCAAATGCGGGCAGGTGTGGGTAAGTTGGGCCGATGGGCCTGTTTCCACACTGTATCACTCTATGACTCTATGAAGGGCCTGTTTCCACACTGTATCACTCTGTATGACTCTCTATGACAATACATGATTACAATCGAGCCATTTACGGTGTATAGGTATCAGAGTTAATGTAAGAAATGTTGCAGTAGGAATAGAGATTTAAGCGTGTGGAGCGATTGCAATATGAGTTTGTAGATCTGTTTCTGTGACCAGCACGCAAATAGTCGCTCGGGTTGGGCCACACTTTTTTTTAATGCCGCCTGACCCGCTGAGTTCCTCCAGAACTTTGTGTTTTGCTCACGTTTCCAGCATCTGCAGTTTCTTCTCTGGCTCTCAGGCAGCCCCCAACTGCTGAAGTTAATCAGGACAGATCAGAAACTCGTATATTGCAAGATCCCAGAATTTCATTTTGTAAAGTTATCTTACACTGGTCAATCTGGATTCCAGGTCTCAGACATCTGAGCATCGAGATACAATCTTCTGTGAGCAATTGATACACACCGCATATAGAAGTCTTAAATATGGAACAACATATCTCCTTTGCAATGGCAGGTAAGATGATACAATGTTCTATAATAGCAGGTGGTTTATTGCAGTGTTTAACACTTACCTAAATAGAGCTTTGGAAACTTGCCCTCGAGCTCGTGATTGTGTAAAACAAGTAGTAAATTGAAGAAGAGTAATCCTGCGGCTTAGCTGATTAAATTGCAACAATGAATCCAATGAAACTGTGTACCTAATTTATACTGAGCCAGAGTCTCCCAATAATGCAGAACAATGAGGTTGCCCCGTTAACTTGGTGCAGAGGTCTCGGTCTTCATGTAATAACTAATGAAGATATAAAATAAAATAATTTGCTGGATTTAGAAATATGAAAATATTTCATATTAGTTTAGAGATTCAGCGTGGAAACAGGCCCTTTGGCCCACCGGGTCCGTGCCAACCAGTGATCACCCCTTCACACTAGTTTAGACTTTATTCTTTAGAGATACAGCACGGAAACAGGTCCTTTGGCCTATCAGCTCGGCCCCGACCAGCGATCGCCCCCTGCACCAGCTCTATCAAATACACTGGGGACAATTTTTACCATTTACAGATAACAATTAACCTACAAACTTGTACGTCTCTGGAGTGTGGGAGGAAGCCCGAGCACCCGGAGAAAACCCACACGGTCACAGGGAGAATGTACAAACTCCATACAGACAGCACCTATAGTCAGGATGGAACCCGGGTCTCTGGCGCTGTAAGGCAGCAACTCTACCACTGTACCACTGTGCTGCCTTAAGTTTTATGTTACTACATATTTCTATGTTATTACAGTTCTATGTTCGCATCATTTGTGAATTCTTGGAGACTGCAGATGCTGGAATCTGGAGCAAAAACACAAAGCGCTGGATTAACTCAGCAGGTCAGGCAGCATCTGCGGAGGGAAATGAACAGACGGCATTTCCATCAGGACCCTTTGACAGACTTGTCAGGATAGATGCTGTCTGACCCACTGAGTTCCTCCAGCACTTTGTGTTTTGCTCAAGATCCCAGCGTCTGCAGTTCCCGGCGTCTCTGTTGTCGCTATCATTCGCTGCCAGTAGTAACACACATTTCTGCTGGAAAGAGTGAAAAATTGTCTTTAAATCCGCGTAGGAAACTTCTAATAAAAGTACAGGGTCGAAAGATCAAACCTGTTCATGTGGTTTTTCACTGAGTTGAAATATTCCAAGATGTTGAAAGCACAGAGCACTATAACTCACGTTTGTTATCATTGGCAGGCAAACACTGTTTCCACTGGCAATTGTTGGTGCTTTCCCGGTACTGGCAAGGTCATCATCACAGTCTAAGCCCTGACTCTGTAACCTGCTTCTTAAATATGGATTCTGATAGACAACACACTCATCTCTCAAAGGAAGTTGTTGAAGACTAGTTAGAATGAATTCTCATGAGATACTGTTGAAAGCACAAAATTGCTATAAAATGTAACACTAACATCCAACTCTTCTTGTTTTCTTTTAAAAAAATTGTTGGTTTTATTGACAAAGGCAATTTAACAGTATTTTTGGACTATCATTTTTTAGACACCCACCTTTCAAGCAGTTTCATTCAGTGTGATCAGTAGGTGGAAGGAAGCATTATAATAGAATGAGAGAAACTAAAATAATTTTGTATCATTTTTTAAATTCCTGTGGAAAAATTAATGTTAGAATTCTATTTGTTTATGTTTCAATCATTCCCTGCCCAGCATCTGCAAAATGATTCGGAATACTTGGTAAAACTCAACTCCTTTTGACAGCTGGGGTTGTCATTGGGGAAACAAGGAACTGCAGATGCTGGTTTATACCAAAGATAGACACAAAGTGCTGGAGTAACTCAGCGAGTCAGGCAGCAGCTCTGGAGAATAAGGAATGGTGACATTTATAGGTCAGGACCCCTTCTTCAGACTGGGTCATCATCCCGGTCGAAGCTCTGGCAGGCTGAAGAAGGGTTCCCGACCCAAAACATCACCCTTCCTTTTCCTCCAGAGATGCTGCCTGACCTGCTGAGTTACTCCAGCACTTTGTGTGTTGTCATTGTGCAGGGAGGTGTGACTCAAAGGACTTCTTTAATTTAAACTTTCATTGAAAGATTTACTTGTGCAGGCATTTATGATTATACTCACTGGATGCCATTCCATACTTCAGCCGCTTCCTGGGTTAGATTGATTTGAAGTGCCCAGGGCTGCAGGATTGAGGGAGGAACTGTCTCTGTGGTGACTGTGCCATCTAGTGCCTGTGTTTATTGCTGCAGAGTTAGTCTGCTCAGTGAATGATGGATGGACTTGTGTGCTTACTGGGGTGAAGAATACCAGAGTGCCATTAATACTCTGTCATCGTATACCCAGTGTTCTAATTGCTGCACAACTAGAAGTAGATTGCATGTAATTGCTTGGAAATAAGTTACCACTTTAGGATTGGGTTATGGACTGATTGTCAAGTGTAACAATGCATTTGGAAGGCGACACATTATGAATTGTGCATTTGTATTAAAAGAGCCACCGTTGTAAGGAAGTATAAAATAAATGAAGTTTATAAAAACACTGCCTTGATCTGCATTTCATTAATCGCGAGAAAGGTTCGATCTATCGCGTTGAGTAATGGGGGGAACTGGATTCAGGGGCACATGCTGTGAATTGGAAAGATGTGTGATTTCAAGAAGTGTTCATTACCAACGCAACAAAGCATGATGATCGGTGATGGGATAAGTAAGCATGTGATTCTATGAATGGCACGCCCTGTTGTGAGGTCGGTCAGGTGGAGGTGAAAGCTCAACACTGATGGCAGCGATGATAGCGATGGAAGTCCTGTTCACGGCACAATGCCGACGTACCCAAACAAATGAGTAGCTTCAGGAAGCAAAGACTAAAAAAAATGCCACTGAGGTTTACGGTGGAAACCAGGAACTGCAGACGCCGATTAACACGCAAAAAAGGACACAAAGTGCTGGAGTAACTCAGCAGGTCAGGCAGCAACTCTGCAGAAGTCTGGAGAAGGGTCCAGACCCAAAACGTCGCCTGTTTAGTGGTCTGAGAAACGACTACTGGAGTTTTCAACAAATCTTTATTCACAAGTTTGATTGCCAGTATACAGGTTCTACAGACACGTCTGCCCACAACGGTGGTCAACGCTGAACTAACACGCGCAAGTGAAAAACGGCACAAAACAAGCGGCCCCTCCCGAGTCACGTGACCGCGGCTTCCGCACGCCGGGTTCGATCTCTGCGTACGCCAGCAGGCGCCGCTACACCTGTTCCTTTTCTCCAGCGATGCTGCCTGACCTATAGAGTTACACCAGTGTTTTGTGTCTTTCTCTGGAGAATCTGGATAGATGATGCTCCAGGTCGAAACGTTTCATTTTGTTCATGCTCTCCAGGGATGATGCCTGACCTGTAGCGTTACTCCCGCACTTCGTGTTTTCTGAGTTAGACAATGGCTTTTGATCAATATTAATAAAGCTTGCGATTTCTTACCTGCTGGCAACTAGTCAGCATGAGAAGCTATGTAATAATAATAATAATAATAATACATTTTATTTATTGGCGCCTTTCAAGAGTCTCAAGGACACCTTACAAAAATTTAGCAGGTAGAGGAAAAACATGTAAGGGGAATGAAATAAATAGTAGAGACATGACTAGTACACAAATTAAAGACAGAATTCAATTCAAAACACAATATGAGGCAATTCATGCACAGATGAGGGGGACGTGGGGCTAAGGATAGGTAGAGGTGAAGAGATGGGTCTTGAGGCGGGACTGGAAGATGGTGAGGGACACGGAATTGCAGATCAGTTGGGGGAGGGAGTTCCAGAGCCTGGGAGCTGCCTTGGAGAAGGCTCTGTCCCCAAAACTGCAGAGGTTGGACTTGTGGATGGAGAGGAGATCGGCTGATGTGGATCTGAGGGGCCGTGAGGGTTGGTAAGGGGAGAGGAGGTCAGTGAGATATGGGGGGGCCAGATGGTGGATGGCTTTGTAGGTGAGGATCAGGATTTTGTAGGTGATCCGGTGGGAGATGGGAAGCCAGTGAAGTTGTTTGAGGACTGGAGTGATGTGATGCCAGGATTTGGTGTGGGTGATGAGTCGGGCGGCTGCGTTCTGGACCAGTTGGAGTCGGTTGATGTAGGTGGAGCTGATGCCAAGGAGAAGTGAGTTGCAATAGTCCAGTCGGGAGGAGATGAAGGCATGGATGAGTCTTTCAGCAGCGGGAGGTGTGAGAGAGGGTCTGAGTTTGGCGATGTTGCGGAGATGAAAGAAGGAGGTTTTAATGACATGGCGGATGTGAGGCTCAAGGGAGAGGGTGGAATCAAAGATCACGCCAAGGTTGCGGGCCTGGGGAGATGGGGAGACAGTGGTGCCGTCGATGGTGAGAGTGGGGTTATTGATTTTGCTGAGTGTGGCTTTGGAGCCTATGAGGAGGAATTCTGTCTTATCGCTGTTGAGTTTGAGGAAGTTATGTTGCATCCAGGTTTTTATAGCTGACAAACAGGAGTTGATATGGGAGAGGGGGGGGGTTGTGGGGGGATTTGGTGCCGAGGTAGATCTGGGTGTCATCGGCGTAACATCATATAAACCTTAAATTCATTTGGGAAAATTCTGCTGCTCTTAATAAAAAATAACACACACCTTCATAAGAGACATGAGAAAATTAATTTGCAAAAGATATATTGTCATAAGCATTTAAAATACCAACAAGTACAGTTAAACAAATAATAAATGACGATGTTAATAGTTCCCAAATTAGAAAGAAAGAACTAAATGTATTTTGCGTGCAGAAATGTGAAAGTGATATACAAGAATGTTAATTGTTGTCCTTCACACATCAAGAAATTCCATTGCAACTGTGACTGGGATTAATTTTATGCAATGATTTTTCATGCATTTTTCCTACAGTTGCTGGTGCAATTTTGGCCGAAAGATTAGTTTGCGAAGGCTCTTTTCAGGTAGACTCTGTGGACAAAATGCTGTCACCTAACAGATTCTTGGCGAGAAATTTTAATTTAGCTGCACGAACGAGCTCCATCTAGGCCACAGCAAATGAAAGGTGCAGATTTGACCCTTATTCCGTATGAAAATACGTGGCCACAGTGTGCTGGAGTAACTCAGTGTTCAGGCAGCATCTCTGGAGAACATGGACAGGAGATGCCTCGGTTCGAGACCCTTCTTTAAACTGATAGGGTCCAAAACTGGGATGTCACCTATCCATGTTCTCCAGAGATGCTATCTGACCTACTGAGTTACTCCAGCACTCGGTGTCTTTTCTTAGTCTGAAGAAAGGTCCTGACATGAAACGTCACCTATCCATGTTCTCCAGAGATGCTGCCTGACCCACTGAGTTACTCCAGCATTCTGTGAAACATTACCTATCCATGTTCTCCACAGATGCTGCCTGACCCGCTGAGTTACTCCAGCACTTTGTGTATTATTTTGCCCCTAACGCCACTCGTTCTAATTAAGAATGATTCAGCCAAGGAAGATTGTATATTTGCATTAACAGATACGGCTCACAGACCTGCGGAGAAGCCTGGGTATTACAGCTCCCTTTCAAAGGAATGCTACTCTCGGGAGCAAACGGAAAACAGTGTTGAATAGAGGAAGACATTGTACGGAGGGCCTGCACTAACATTACCTGTGTTCACAAACTCACGAGTTATAGAAGTAGAATTAGGCCATTCGGCCCATCGAGTCCACTCCGCCATTCAATCATGGCTGATCTCTGCCACCTCATCCCATTTTCCTGCCTTCTCCCCATAACCCTCGATACCCATTCTAATCAAGAATATGTCTATCACTGCCTTAAAAATATCCACTGACTCTGTGGCAATGAGTTCCACAGATTAACTACCATCTGACTAAAGAAGTTTCTCCTCACCTCCTTTCTAAAAGAACGCCCTTTAATTCTGAGGCTATAACCTCTGGTCCTAGACTCTCCCACCAGTGTCTTTCATTATTCTGTTTAAGAAGGAACTGCAGATGCTGGAAAATCGAAGGTACACAAAAATGCTGGAGAAACTCAGCGGGTGCTGCAGCATCTATGGAGCGAAGGAAATAGGCAACGTTTCAGGCCGAAGGGTTTCGGCCCGAAATGTTGCCTATTTCCTTCGCTCCATAGATGCTGCTGCACCCGCTGAGTTTCTTTCATTATTCTGTAAGTTTCAATGAGGTTCCCCCTCAACCTTCTAAACTCCAGCGAGTAGAGGCCCAGTGCTGTCAAACGCTCATCATATGCTAACCCACTCATTCCTGGGACCATTCTTGTAAACCTCCTCTGGACCCTCTCCAGAGCCAGCACATCCTTCCTCAGATATGGGGCCCAAAGTTGCTCACAGTACTCCAAATGCAGCCTGACCAACTGATGCTGCTGGAATGCATCATAATCAGTTGCTCAGTGAAGTAGCCATGCACTCTGCCCAACAGTAGACAGTGTGGAAAGTGATCCACGCAAACTACTGAGGCAAAGTCATTACCAATTGTACTGATTGAAATTGATCAACAGTTGCAACACCACATGGCAGCAGGTTTAACAAGGTGTAAAATACTCTGTTCAACATAATCCACCCAAATCATTAACAACTGTAACACTTATTTGTCCATTGAAATTAATCAATAACAGACCTTCCATTGAAGAGAAGACTTTGTAATGTAAAGAATTTATTTAAATGTTAGCACTGTTTATAATAAATGCTCTGATGACCACTCAAACTGGAAAAGCCACGGAATATTACTTTCCTATCATTTCATAATCTAAGCACCGTTGCCAATTTCAGACAAAGATAATATTGCATCTGAACTGATGCAGGAAAACAGCGTGTTGTAACAGGGCAGCGATACACATCAATAGAGTGAGTGCTGTAACATTTGCCTCAGATCAGCCAGTAGACAAAAGAAGGGTGTTATAGAAACATAGAAAATAGGTGCAGGAGTAGGCCATTCGGCCCTTCGAGCCTGCACCGCCATCCAATATGATCATGGCTGAAAAGTTTCGGCCTGAAACGTTGCCTATTTCCATCGCTCCATAGATGCTGCCTCACCCGCTGAGTTTCTCCAGCATTTTTGTCCAGCTAAATGATAATGCTGCCTTCACTTTAACTGTTCTATGTACATCATTGCTTCGTAAAATAATGCATAATCAGGTGTGATTTTCAGCTGGCAGTGATAAAACAGCAAATGTTCAGTCATAAAGACGTGAATATGATCCATATTCTCAACAGGCCAGGCAGCATCAGCGAAGACAGAAACTGTATTCACAGATGTGTGTTTAATTCAGAGATGGAAGGGGCGCAGGGCAAAGTTGGCTGTTGACATCATGTTTACTGTACGGAGAGGGGGGGGAGAGGGAGGGGGGGAGGGGGGGGGGAGGGGGAGAGGGAGAGGGAGAGGGAGAGGGAGAGGGAGAAGGAGAGGGAGAGGAGGAGAGGGAGAGGGAGAAGAGGGAGAGGAGAGGGAGAGGAGAGGGAGAGGGAGAGGGACGAGGGAGAGGGAGAGGGAGAGGGACGAGGGGGAGAGGGACGAGAGGGAGAGGGGGAGGGGGAGGGGGAGAGGGAGGGGGAGAGGGAGAGGGAGAGGGAGAGGGAGAGGGAGAGGGAGAGGGATGAGGGAGAGGGAGAGGGAGAGGGAGAGGGAGAGGGGGAGGGGAGAGGGAGAGGTAGGGCAGACGGGCGAGGAGGGGGAGGAGGGAGAGGGAAGAGCAGGCGGAGAGGGAGGGGGGATGAAGGGCGGTGGAGGAGCCAGGAGGGAAGAGGATGGGAGGAGGGGGAGAGGAGAGGGGAGCGAGCGCGTAGGGGAGCGGGGCGAGAGGGGGAGCCGGGTATGGGGGGGATGGGGGGAGCGAGAGAGAGGGAAAGGGAGGGCAGGGGGGAGGGGGAGGGGGAGAGGGAGATGGGGACGAGGGGAGAGGGGAGAGGGAGAGGGAGAGCGGAGAGGCGAGAGGGAGAGGGAGAGGGAGAGGGAGAGGGAGAGGTGAGAGGAGAGGGGAGATGGGGGGAGTGAGAGGGAGAGAGAGCGAGAGGAGGAGGGAGAGGGAGAGGGATACGAGGAGAGGGAGAGGGAGAGATGGAGAGGGAGAGGGAGAGGGAGAGGGAGAGGGAGGGGGAGAGGGAGGGGAGAGGAGCGGGAGAGGGAGAGGGAGAGGGAGGGGCTAGTATTTTAACCGAGGGAGATGGGTGCCCAGAACATGCTCCTGGGGGTGTTGGTGGAGGCAGGTATGATAGTGGTGTTCAATAGGCTTTTAGAAGAGTTCACAGATATGCAAGGAATGGAGTGATATGGATCACGTTCAGGCTGAAAGGTCATAGGTCATAAGGTCATAAATGATTGAAGTAGAATTAGGCCATTCGGCCCGTCAAGTCTACTCCACCTTTCAATCATGGCTGATCTATCTCTCCCTCCTAACCCCATTCTCCTACCTTCTCCCCATAACCCCTGTCACCTGCACTAATCAAGAATCTATCTATCTTTGCCTTAAAAACATCCACTGACTTGGCCTCCACAGCCTTCTGTGGCAAAGATTCCAAAGGATTAGTTTAATTTGGTATCATGTTCGGCACGGACATTGTGGGCTGAAGGGCCTGTTCCCGTGCTGTGTTAGGTTCTATGTGTGTCCACAAACAAGGATACTGATGCAAAGGAAATAATACATCAGCATTTTAGCCAGTTTTCTTTGTAGAAAAGCAGCAATGGCTGTAGATTAAATTCTGCACCGTCATTCACACAGTGGCTCGGTGTCTAATTTTTCCATGGTACCGTTTATAGATAAGAATGGCAGCCCAACAATTATAGGGTGTTGACCCGAGATCAGCCCCCATTTAGTTGACTGTGATTTCAATCCCCTGCGGACCCTGCTGCTAATTTTTCACAAGGTTGCTGCCAGTTCGAGCACATTTTGATTGAGCTTCCTTCTCTATCTATGAACCGTCTCATGGAAGGCATGGTGGGCTCATCTCCAGATCACTCCAAGCTTGGAGTGTGTTGGAATCCTGCCCAGCGCTAGCTTCCACAGTCAATGATCATACTTTAAAAAGACAGGATGGTGTTGTGTTTCCCCCTGGATGGATACACATGTGTCAATGAGTGATGACTCAGACTGAAGAGAAGCCCAGATGGCAAAGCTGTTATGCGGTGAAGATAGACACAAAAAAGCTGGAGTAACTCAGCGGGTCGGGCAGCATCCCTGGAGAAAAGGAAGAGGTGACTTTTCAGGTCGAGATCCCTCTTCAGACTCAGAGTCTGGGGAAACGAGAGATATAGAAGGAACATTGAACAAATGAATGAAAGATATGCAAAAAGCTATGATGATCATGGAAATGTGGAGCCCACAATGATCCATAGTTGGCTGCGGGGAAGGTGATAACAAGTTGTACAGACAGTGAACTTGTATACAACAAGACAACAATGAAACTGGTACGTTGACTAGGTTGGGGAGAGGAGGAGAGAGGGGGAATGCAAGGGTTATAGAATTCAATATTCATTGAATTGGGGCGTAAGCTGCCCAAGCAAAATATGAGGCACTGTTCCTCCAATTTGCGTTGGGCCTCACTCTGACAGTGGAGGAGGCCCAGGGCAGAAAGGTCAGTGTAGAAATGGGAAGGGAAGTTAAAGTGTTTAACACCCGGGAGATCGCGTGGGCCATTATGTGGTGAATTGTGCGAAGAGTCAAACCAAGTTTGTAATCTTCGACAACTAGAAGTGGGCAGATCAGGCTTACATAACAAGCAAAGCGCAAAGTGCTGGAGGAACTCAGTGGGTCAGGTGGACAGGCAAGGAGAGGGACGTCGGTTTAGATCCACACATTGCAGGGAAGGCGATGGCTGGAGGCCCACAGCAGCCTGGGGCTCGCCTGGATCGAGCACCCCTCATAATACCTAGAGCACCGACCAGACTTTGTAATAGCGTCAAAACATGGTGCCTCGTGCATGTGGGATCAATAGTCTATTTCTGTACACTTGCTAATCGGGGATGTGCTTAGGAAGGAACTGCAGATACTGGTTTAAACTGAAGATAGACACAAAGTGCTGGAGTAACTCAGGCAGCATCCCTGGAGAGAAGGAAAGATGGACGTTTCGGGTCGAGACTCTTCTTCAGATGCTCAGGTATGGCAATACTCGACTGGACTGATTGGAAGAAGACAATTTCACTGTGTATTTGCACTTTGCACATGTGTGAAAAAGGCACCATTGACCCTTCAATCAATCAATCAGTTTTTATTCATCACACACACAATGAAGTGCAGTAAATTAGTAAGATTAAACGAGCTTACCAGTTCGAAATTTGATCTGTATTTTATGAGGAGTTACGATGAGGGATTACGTGAAGAACCCATCCACCATGCATGCGCGACATGCTTCAAAGCAGCGGTGTGGAATCACAGATAGACACAATAATTGAAATAAACATAGTAAAGAAAAGGAGAACTTAAATACCAGTTGATCTCTATAGTTGAGGGTGGGAGCGGAGGGCACGTAAACCCTCATCGTAACTCCTCATAAAATACAGATCAAACTTCGAACTGGTAAGTTCTCGTTTAATCTTACTATTTTACTTCGGAGTCACGTGAGTGACTACGTGAAGATTTTAAAGCTCTGTGATTTCAAACCGTGTAACAGTTCATACTTCACTCACTGCCGAAGTCATTCGAGGGAGGAAGTATGTTATCGTAATCAACCATGAATCTGTTTGTAAAAACAATAATTGTGTTTATTAAACAATGACAAAAACAAAAATGCTCCCCCGGGCTTAAATTATATATTTGCAGATTCTAATACTTTTTCTGCAAATGATACATGTTCTGCCAGCGTTTTCTCCCTAGACCACCCCGCTGTAGCCAGGATGTGGTCCATAGGCACGTCCATCCTCTTAGCCGCCAATGTGGATGCTGCCCTGGTGGAGTGAGATTTATACACGTTAGTATTTACTCCAGCAGCTCCCAGTACCTGCTTGAGCCATCTTGAGATAGTTTGGCTCGTCACCCGACCATGAGGTTTCTTGTGGCTGACCCATAAGGCTTTTTCTCTCCCTCGGGGATTTCTTATTGTGTCGATGTAATTCAATAAGTGAGTCATGACACATAACCGTGGTTCAGGTGGGTATGCCCGGAATTCCATGACTGGACCTGATGTTCCTGGTCTGCTCTGTTTGACCAGCTCCTGAATGGTAAATGTGACACGGTCTGGTGTTATAACCATATTGTCCAATCGTAGTAGATGGAGGAACTGGACTCTTTGTGCTGAGACAAGGCCATCAGCATGACTGTCTTCAGGGTAGGCTGTTCCAGGGTGAGGGACCTGGCTGGTGACCATCCCCTAAGGTACGTCAGGACCACACTGACATCCCAGATTTGGGTGTACCTAGGTCTGGGGGATTAGAGTTGAATATGCCTCTCCTGAGTTTGATCACCAGCGGGTGGGACCCTATGGCCTGTTGTCCTGGTGCCTGAGTTAAGTAGGCTGACAGAGCACTTCTGGCTGTATTAATGGCGCTGTAGCTGAGTCCTTCATTGTGGTGAAGGCCTGCCAGGAACTCCAGTACAGGTTTTGTTGTAGTTGAATATGTAGTTCCTGTATTCGAACAGTATCTTTCCCACTTCCTGATGTTCGACAAGTATTGTTTCCTGGTGGAAATGCGGTGGGATGCTGTCATCGTGTTGATAGTGTTGTCTGACAATCCCAGGCCCAGTAGTGGTGTTTTCAAAATCTGCAACCCAATAGTTTAATTTTATCGTGGCATGGGTGGCAGTTACAAATGTTTCCATTTTGAAATGTATATACTTAATAAACATATTTAGTGAGGCCAAGTCAATGATGATGCGACATCCACCATCTTTTTTGGTTTTAGTGAATATATTTGAGACAAATTCCAAGGCTTCATGTTTGGTTTTCTCAATGATACCCTTTGTAAGTAGCCTCACCAGTTCTGCTTGACCCTCTAGTTTTTCTTTAACTGAGAGGGTAAAGACCCTTTGGGGTGTATGCTGAACTGGTGGCATGTTTTCTTGAACAAATTCTATTTTGTATCCACGAATACTGTTGAGTATATATTTATCATTCGTGATAGACCTCCATGCTTCCACAAACAGGTGTAATCTCCCCCCTGTTAGTATAGATCCCCCACTTTTTATATGCTGGTAGGAACCAGACCCACCTACCTCCATGGTTATGGGTGTTTCTTCTGTTTCTTCGTTTGACGATGTGTTGTCTGAAGTACTGCTGGTTGGGGGTGGCGCATTTTCCATGGGGTCCGCTCTGGGCCCTGGCCTAAAAAAGGCTTTCGGGGATGGTATGCAGACCCCGAGCTTTCACCAGTCCCATGAGGCTGACGTCGACTGGTGGACGCGGTGGGAACTGCCATCTGGGTTTTGTGGGTCTGCTCGTTCCGGGGCCTGCCCTCATGAGGCCAAATGTTTTGGACTCTTCTTCCAGGTCTTTCACTTTTTTAGAAAGGTCCTTACCAAAGAGCAGGATTTGTGGCTCTGAGGCCAGTGTTTTGCACAATCCTGCAAATTTCGGGTTGAGGGCAGGTCTTATTATCTCCTTACGGAGGTTGTTTATCTCGTATTGGGTGTTGCACAGCAGAGCTAATGTATCTTGCTGGTTTGTGGTCATATCCACCCCATCCACGGAACGAGCATAAGAAGTAATGGCTGAAGTCAGGAGCCTGAGAATCCGCTGTAATTTCAATTCTTGGTTGCGGATGTTCTGCCCAACGTATCCCCAGATTTGGCTGTTGACGGCCGGTACGTTGAGCGAAACGCAGTTTTCTGGGGCCGAATACAGCTCTAGTGCCTCATTGACTACCTGCTCTTGTAGGGGTTTGAAGGACAGGTAGTCTATGCTGGCCGCCAGTTTTGGCTCTAATGGCCGTCCTGCTCGTGGTGCAGCCACGTAGCGATTCACCACACCCAGCAGCTCTTCCTGGTCCTGTACCCCAAGCGTACTCCCGACATCTTCGGCCAGTGACCCCTCTTCTTGACCAGCCCTGCCCTGGTCGCCAACGCTGCCCTCGGCTGAGGGAGAAGCGATGGCCAGTGCAATTGGAAGGCACTGTGGCGGAAGTGCCTGAACTCCCTTGGCGAGACTGGTCCAGCTCCAGAAGCAAGTCTCGCTGGAGCATTTGCTCCACGAGCCGTTCCATGCGGCTCAGGCGGCTGCGTCTGCCGCTCTCGGGCGGCGAGACATCCTCGTCGGAGATGTCAGATGTTACCGGCCGGTTTGTCTTCCATGTTGATTTACTTCCAGCCCGCTGCTCAGGCTGCGCTAGCGGTACTGGGCTCGGCTCGGTATCAGAAATAGCGGACCGCAGCGTGTGTGGTCCTGCCGCCTCTCGCCCCCCACTGATGGAATGCTCCTCTGTTGGAGTCGAAGGGGGGGCGGTCTTTTTTGCTTGTCTTGCTTTGCTCATTTTTCCCAGTTGTCTCGACCTGGTGTAGACAAAGCAAAGCAATGTTTTCGAATACGACATCAGAATAAACTTACCTGACGGTCCGTCTTTTTTAAAGCTTGTAGCGGGAGTGCCTGTACTCCCGTTCATCGCTGTTGCACTGCGTGAACGCTCATGTCGCATATGCGTGCTGGACGGGTTCTTCACGTTGTCACTCACGTGACTCCGAAGTAAACTTGCCAGCAGCGGTAAAATCAAAAAAGAACACACAATACACAATAAAATTTAACACAAACATCCACCACAGCATTCTTCACTGTGGTGGAAGGCACAAAGTACAGTCAGTCCTCCTCCATTGTTCCCCCGTGGTCGGGACCATCACCTCCGTAGTCGCCGCTGCGGGCGGCCGGATGTACAGGTCCTCTCGTCGGTACAGTAAGTCCCGGAATGGCGCTTCCCTACTGGAGACCGAGGCTTCAGGATGTTGTAGGCCACAGGCCGGCGGTCGGAGCTTCTCCAGGGATCCACGGCGAGGGATCCCGCTCGGGATGGTAAGTCCACGCCGCGCCCGCGGCTAGAAGCTCCGCAGACCGCGGCTTCAGGATGTTATAAGCCGCGGGCCAGCAATCGGAGCTCTCCCTTCTGGCGACCCCGGTAAGGGCTCACCCACTCCGCAATGAGAAGTCCACGCTACGCCCGCTGCTGAAACTCCGGGCCCGACTCCGGGAAAGGCCGCACCAATCCATGCTGTTAGGCCGCGAGGGAGGTGACATGGGAAAAGTCGCCTCTCCGTGGAGGAGGCGACCGAAAGCGGTTCCCCCCTTACCCCCTCCCCCCTCACCACCCCCCACACACCGAGAGACATTAAAACACACATTTGGACACAATCCCTTCTGGGGAGGGATTGGACTGGTCGGGTCGGGACCCTTCTACTGTTTCTGAATCGGAACCTGAGTTTGAAGAAGCTGCCTGCCCCGTTAAGTTCCTCCAGCATAGCCCTGGAGCCACACAGCATGGACACAGGCCCTTCAGCCTGAAGAAGGGTCTCGAGCCAAAACGTCACCCATTCCTTCTCTCCAGAGATGCTGCCTGTCCCGCTGAATTACTCCACCATTTTGTGTCTATCTTTGATTTAAACCGGCATCTGCAGTTCCTTCCTACACATTCCCTCTAAACCTGTCCTATCCATGTTCCTGTTCAAGTTTATGTTTTGTTGTTTTGATCGAGATTCAGCATTTGCGGTTCCTTGTTCCTCAGGGACATGTATGTTGCATGAGAAACAAGTACTCAAGTTACTGCGGATTAAAGTTACCCCTGACCCACGCCATGCCTACAAATCCACCCCATACTTTTCGCTCTGCCACATTTCTTCCATCGAACGTGTCCAAAGACAGGCAGCTCGATTTGTTACAAATACCTTAGAGAGAGAAGCGAGTGTCACCAAACTTCTGAATTCACTGGGGTGGACCCCTCTCCAAGACAGACCGTTTGACCTGTTTTTACAAAATGTTAAATGGCCAGCTCGGCATAGATTACCAAACCTACACCAAACCCAAACCTATTAGGAGGACACGAGGGCTTTCAATCCAATTTGAGATACCAGCTACCAAGACAGATGTGTACTGAAATTTGTTCTTCCCCCGCACAATTAAAGCTGGAATAGTCTTCACCCTACCATAGTTACTCAACCAGACGCAACTAAATTTAAGGCAGCTCTTCTTCTCCAAGAATCCTTTTTTGCTTAAGTCCACCCTCCGCCACCTCCAGTTTGAATTCCATTTGGAATATTTTGGAGGACCAAGGACCAAGGAGAAGCAACAGCCCAGTGGGTAGATATCCATCCACTTTGGCTGGTGGAATTGCAAGGATAATTCTAACCAAGGTACTGTTTATGCTTTTTTATGTCCTATCCCTTGTTCCAAAAATCCTGGAAAATACAGAAAGAGGCCGTTACGCGGATTATTTTTAAAGACTATCAACAATTTGTGTAGGAAGGAACTGCAGATGTGGGTTTAAACAGAAGACAGACACAAAAAGCTGGAGTAACTCAGCGGGACAGACAGCATCTCTGGAGAAAAGGAATGGGTGATGTTTTGGCTCGAGACCCTTCTTCAAACTTACAATTTGTTTTGTTTCCGCAACATTATCACATCAGTTTGTCCATCCTGACTTTTGGTTACTTTTCTAGGTAATGTAATTGCAATCCAGCAAGTTGATTCTGGGGAAGGACACAAAGTGTTGGAGTAACTCAGTGGTTCAGGCAGTTAATCATGAGTGGAGTACCCCTCGTTCAACACTGACCCAAGTGGCAATGCACAGGTGAACTTTCGTCAAACTATGCAGCTCAAAATAAATCACAAAGTGCTGGAGTAACTCAGTGGGTCAGGCAGCATCTCAGGAGAACATGCGGAACTGACGTTTGGGGGCGGGACCCTTTGGGACAGTCTGAAGAAAGGAAATACAAAGCAAAGACATAGTCCTTCCTGCAAGCAGTATTGCAGAATGTCTGAAGAAGGGTCTCGATCTGAAACGTCATCTATCCCTGTTCTCTGGAGATGCTGTCTGACCCTTTGAGCTACTCCAGCACTTTGTGTCTTTTTTTGTAAACCAGCATCTGCAGTTCCTTGAGCTTCAGCTCAAAGAAACACCATTTTCCAGTCTTTACCCACCTCTGTCAGTTACTGTGCAAATAATTAGTTTTGTCCTTAGTTAACAATGTAAATATTAGAATGGCCAATAGACTGAGCAGCATGGTGTTGCAATCATAAGATAATAAGCGCTAAGAGCAGAATTAGGTCATTCGGACCATCAAGTCTGTAAAGAAGTGAGTCTGACACACTTGTAACTTTACTTTAACGCTTTAATAAACACACAGATTAAACATGATCCAGCACTAACTGTATGCAGTCTGTCACCGTGCTGGAGAGAGCCAGAGATAGGGAGAGAGAGTGTTATTCTACTTGATGACTAAGGCGTAGTTAGTGGTACTGAGGTAGCTATATTATTGGTTGCATGCATAAACCATCTACAAAGTCTACTCCGCCATTCGATCATGGCTGATCTATCTCTCCCTCCTATCTCCATCCTCCTGCCATCTCCCTATAACCCCTGACACCCGTTCTAATCAAGAATCTATCTATCTCTGCCTTAAAAATATCCACTGACTTGGCCTCCACAGCCTTCTGTGGCAAAGAATTCTACAGATTCACTACCCTCTGACTAAAGGTTAGTGTAGTTTATTGTCACGTGTACCAAGGTACAGTGAAAAGCTTTAGTTGCGTGCTATCCAGCCATCTGAAAGACAATGCATGATTACAATCGAGCCATTTACAGAGTATACACTGATAAGGGAATAATGTTTAGTGCAACCCTGTACAGATAGTGGGCAGCCTTCTTCTTGTGTATGGAGTGCACAGCCTCAAGTTGTAGGTCAGCTTGCTCTATTTGATCTATTTGTTTGCGCATGTCGGGTTGATTGCATTAGTCGAAACAGGGTGGACCACGTGAAGGTTACTATCTCCCACCCCAGTGGGCAGTGTCACAGGGAGAGTATCAAGCGGAGACCAAGCTCAAGGGCCCAGAGTAAACCCTGAAGAGTAGCCAGGGGAGGAAGATAGCTCTCAGTGGAGCACTACTCATTATCCACAGCCTCATCTCCCAACTGGGCATAAGACACAGATACTCGCCACACAAGAAGCAAGGGAGTCAGTATTCAAAAGGAGCTAGCAAAATAAACCTCCAATGCACGTCGATCATTAGCCTACAACATCATGCAGCAAATGATCAGTCGGGAAGAGCAGGCGATGCATAAAATCCCCTCTGTGCCCGTCTGCCTGCACCGAATAAATCTCATGAATGAATAAAACGCTGCTGTAATTACTTACACATCTTGTGACAATATCTGCAAATTTCTCCGTGAGTGGAACTACTGCACATCCTGTGAACTTCTCCCTTGTCCAAGTCTAACCGTCGGGTCGAGCCGCTGCCTCACAGCGCCAGAGACACGGGTTCAATCCTGACCTCGGGTACCGTCCGTGTGGAGTTTGCACGTTCTCCCCTGTGACCGCGTGGGTTTCCTCCGGGTGCTCTGGTTTCCTCCCACATTCTGCAAATGTGCGGAGCTGTAGGTTGATCGGCCCTCTGTAAATTGCCCTTAGTGTGTAGGGAGTGGATGAGAAAGTGGGATAACATAGAACTAGTGTGAACGGGTGATCGATGGTCAGCACCGACTCGGTGGGCCAAAGGGCCTGTTCCCATGCTGTATCTCAAAACTAAACTGAACTAAACTAAACTAGTAAAAGCGCTGGAGTAACTCAGCGGGTCAAAAGTGGAGAATTCAATATTCATACCGCTGGGGAGTCAGCTGCCCAAGCAGCATATGAGGTGCTGTTCCTCCAATTTGCGTGTAGCCTCTCTCTGGCAACGGAGGAGGCCCAGGACAGAAAAGTCAGTGAGAGAATGAGAAGTTAAAAAAGTGCAATACACAGTGAAATTCTTCTTCAAGTCACCGATGTAGCACTATTTCATAAGTTCATGTGATAGGAGCAGAATTAGGCCATTCGGCCCATCAAGTTTACTCGCCCATTCAATCATGGCTGATCTAACTCTCCCTCTCAACCCCATTCTCCTGCCTTCTCCCCTTAACACCTGACACCTGTACATAGAAATATAGAAATATATGTGCAGGAGTAGGCCATTCACCCCTTCAACATTCAACATGATCTCTATCTTAAAATTATCCATTGATGTACTCCACAGTCTTTTGTGGCAAAGAATTCCAGAGATTAGGCCATTTCGCCCATCAAGTCTAATACGCCATTCAATGATCTTTCCCTCTTAACCCCATTCTCCTGCTCTCTTCCCTGACACCTTGGAAAGGCTTGGAAGAGTGGATGTGGAGAGGATGTTTCCACTAGTGAGAGAGTCATAACCTCAGAATTGAAGGACCTTCTTTTAGGAAGACGAGGAGGAATTTCTTTAGTCAGAGGGTGGTGAATCTGTGGAATTTGCATCAGAAGGCGCTAGAGGCCAAGTCAGTGGATATATTTAAGGCAGAGATAGATTTTTGATTAGTACAGGTGTCAGAGGTTATGGGGAGAAGGCAGGAGAATGAGGTTGTGGGAGAGATAGATCAGCCATGATTGAATGGTGGAGTAGACTTGATGGGCCAAATGGCCTAATTCTGCTCCTATTACTTATGATCTTACGATCCTATGATCTTTTGGATAGGCACAAGGATATACAGGGAATGGAAGGATATGGCATATGCGCAGGTTGATAATAGTTGGTCTTGGCATCATGTTCGGCACAGACAACGTGGGCCGAAGGGCCTTTGCTGTATTATATTCCGCACGGTGCTGTTCTACGTCCTAATTTGGCTCTTAAAAAAACGATAACAAACTTTCTGTAACCAATTTTGCAGCCAATATCTGAGCAAACTGCAACAAAATGCACTTTTGAAAATATATATATACTGTAGATCAGTGGTGAATTTTTGAAGCAGATGTCTTTTGATGTGAAACAGCATGTGAACGTTTCTTGAATTAAGATTTGATTAAAAGTGTATTTACCAGTTTCAACTTCTTCTGTGGGCTGTTACTTTCAGATGTTTCATGGATTGCTGGACTTACTTTGCCTCTGAACTGTAAACAACTTTATTTTATAGTGATTGGTGCGATGTTTGGTGTACAGCCTTTTCAAATAAATTCAATATGAAAGAGACACTGATTTCTCAATTAGACCTTCAAAAGTAGTAAGGAATTGCACAAATCAGGCTTCTGAGTGGACTATACTCAGGAACAGCTTATCCCCCCATGTTATCAGGCTTCTGAATGGTCCTTCCATAAGCTAGAGTACTGCCCGATTCACCTCTACCCCATTGCGGACATTGGACTTTGTCTCTGGAACTGATGCTCTAAAATGCTGGGCACTATATTCTGCACTCTGTATCTTCCCCTTTGCTCCACCGATTGTACTGGAGTTTGACTTGATTGCGTTTATGTATAGCGTTATTTGATCTGAAGTTTGACACAGAATGCTGGAGTAACTCAGCGGGACAGGCAGCATCTCTGGAGAGAAGAGATGAGTGACTTCTCAGGTCAAGACACTTGTTCAGGCTGGATAGCAGGTAAAACAGAGCTTTTCACTGTTGTTCGGTACATGTGACAATAATGAACAAACCTAAACTCAAAAATCAAGTAACCTGCAAGACGAGGCTTCCAGCAAAACAAGGCGATTAGAAACACTTTTGCCAGAAGCTGTGTCTTTTGTTGTGCCATAAAATGCGTGTCGGACAGAGCACTGCTTAAAAAGGTTGTAAAATAACCAAATATCCTTGAGGAAAACATCACGGGCGTGTGTGGTTTCTGATGGAGTCGGTCTCAGCAAAGAATCAGTATCTGCTCAAATGCATGACAGGTGCCATCTATTTCTCCACAAAACCCACACTTTTTGGACTAGTTGGGCTGAAGGGTCTGTTTCCATGCTGTGCGATGCGAGTACTAATTTACTGCCCACCAATCTGAGAGGAATGAAGAATCTGATTGAATCTGAATGAAGAATCCTCGAGTCTGAAGAAGGCTTTCGGCCCAAAACGTTGCCTATATCCTTCGCTCCATGGATGCTGCTGCACCCGCTGAGTTTCTCCAGCATTTTTGCCTACCTTCGATTTTCTAGCATCTGCAGTTCCTTCTTAAACAATCTGAGAGGAATGTCAGCTCTTGAAGATACTCTCTCCACCATACCAGGCACTAGGTACCATCATGGAGAGCAGAGATGGTTCATGGAAGGGGAAGAGAGTGCCTAGATGTCATGAAGGTGACCTGGAGAATAAATGGTCATGTGGAGACCGATTAGGACCAAAAGAGGAAGAACCTGACTCTGCAAGGTGGTTCAAGAACCTAATGGTTGAAGGGATGAAGCTGTTCCTGAATCACAATCACAATCACAATAATACTTTGTTAGCCAAGTATGTTTTGCAACTTTCGAGGAATTTCATTTGCCAAGTCAGTCATACCGTACCAATAAAAAGCAACGGAACACACAAAATACATTTTAACATAAACATCCACCACAGTGACTCCTCCACATTCATCACTGTGATGGAAGGCGAAAAAAAGTTAAATCTCTTCCCTTTTACTCTCCCGCGATCAAGGGCCTCGAGCTCTCCGTTGATGGGACGATCTTGACTCCCGTAGCCGGCGGAGTTTTGGCCCTCAACACGGGGAGATCAGCTTCTGCATCGGGGGGATGTCAGCTCCCCCGTGCCGGGCGATCGAACCCCGCGTCAGGACTGGTCGAGCCTCTGCGTACGTTGGAACTCCCGACTCCCCCCACCCCCACATAAAACAAACCGGAGAACATTTACATGGACTTATAAAACGCACTAAAAATAATAATAAAAAAGACAAAAAACAGACTGTTGGCGGGGCTGCCAATCGTTTGGCGCCCCTGGTGGTCCGAGGTGTGCCGATCTGGTGATAATGATCTGCCTGTACCTTCTTTGTACTTGGAACAGTGAGGTGAGAGCGTGGAGCGTGGAGCGTGAGGTGGGGGTCTTTGATGATATCGACTGACCTCGAAACAGCATTTTCTGTAGATTCCGTCTACGCCCACAAACATCTGAGGAAGTACCGACATTGACATCAGACCCCCTCTCGTTTTATGATGCTAACTCGTCAGTGAACGTTTGTGTAGAAGAGACCAAGGAACGATTAATGAACTGGATGAACAAGGAACTGCAGATGCTTGCTTACAAAAAACAACACAAATTGCTGGAGAAACTCAGCGAGTCAAACCATCTCTGGATAATATGGATGGGTGACATTTCAGGTTGGGATGCTTCTTAAGACTCAAGAAGGTCCCGACCCAAAACATCACCGATCCATGGCTTCAGAGACGCCACATGACCTGCTGAGTGAATCCAGCACTGTGTCTTTTTAAAGGTTGATGTAGTGTATCTTTAACAATAGGAAGCAATGCACCAAGGGACAGGAAAGGGAAGGTTGCAATGGAATTCACCAAGGAACAAAAGCAGAACTTAAAAGTTTATGTCCTATAAGAATACAAAAACAGAATTACCTTTATGGCACATAATTCTTCCATCCAATCAGTCTGAAGAAGTGTCCCGACCTGAAAAGTCATCTGTCCATTCCCTCCACAGATGCCGCCCAACCCACTGAGTTCCTCCAGCTCTTTGTGTTTTGCTCAGGATTCTAGCATTTGCATTTCCTTGTGACTGCAGGATACAATTTGGATCTGTCCACTAAATAACCCCCTCCTATTACCACATTGACTGTTTTGACCAGCATCTGCAGTTCCTACCCCCACACTGCCCTTTCTGTCCTCGGCCTCCTCCATTGTCAGGGTGAGGCCAAGCGCAAATTGAAGGTACAGCATCTCATATTTCGCGTAGGCAGCTTACAGCCCAGTGGTACGACAATTAATTTCTCTATCTTCAAGTAACCCTTGCATTCCCTCTCTCTCCATCCCTCCCCACCCAAGTCGTACCAGGTTCAAAGTCATCTTGTTGTCTCATTGTCTGTACTTGTTTTCACCGAGGCCATAGCTTACAATGGCCTGTTTCCTTTATCATTGTTATGAATATTGATTTCTGTGACTTCAAGTAACCCCTGAATTCTCTCTCCCTCCATCCCTCCCCCACCCAAGTCACACCAGCTTCTCGTTCTCACCTAGCAAACAGCTAACGATGGTCTGTTTCCTTTATCGTTTTTTTATTTTTCTGCATATCTTTCATTCATTTCTTCTATATCTCTCTACATCATCATCTATATATCTCTCGTTTGCCTTTCTCGTGACTTTACTGTGACTTTCAGTCTGAAGAAGGGTCTCGACCCGAAACGTCATCCTGTCCTTCTCTCCAGAGATGCTGCTTGTCCTGCTGAGTTTTGTGTCTATCATTTTGTGTCTATCTTTGGTTTAAACCAGCAGTTCCTTCGTACATCGGTCATACATTTGTTCTGCATCTCTCTACATCACCGTCTATATCTCTTGTTTCCCTTTCCCCTGACTCTCAGTCTGGATAAGGGTCTCGACCCGAAAAGTCACCTATTCCTTTACTCTGGGGATGCTGGTTGAGTTACTTCAGCTTGTTGTGCTTACCTTCAGTTTATACCAGGATCTGCAGTTCCTTCCAACACCAATCTACTCTTCTACGTTTCATCTTTGTGCAATGCTGCTTGTTCTGTCCTCCTTTTTACCTGATTTTCCTCACATGCTCATGTTTTGATCATGAGCTTGGAAACCAAATACAGACAGGTTCAATAATGAAGGGTTACAAAGGGGCCATTGACAATTATGTTCCCAAGGATGTTTTCATTTAATCATTGAATCCACAAGTTTATTGTGACCATGAACAATCCAAACAACATTAGTTTTCAGAAAAATCTAAAAAGCTAAAATTGTCCTAAGGAATTGTCAAAAGAAGGCTCAAAACTTTAATATAATTTCTATATTTAATCCGTCCTAAATCACTCAACTCACAGGTGCCTTATTTGAACTGATGTTAACACGAGAGAAACAAACAAAGTGATTCAAGTGGTCTGAAGGGGGGCCCTACCCTACACAGAGGCCCGGGACCGTTGGAGACAGCGGAGGAGGGTCAGGGCGGTGAGTACTTAAATCGGGCACGGGGCTTGTTTTCACAGAGGCCCGGTACCGTTGGAGACAGCGGAGGAGGGTCAGGGCGGTGAGTACTTAAATCGGGCACGGGGCTTGTTTTCACAGAGGCCCGGGACCGTTGGAGACAGCGGAGGAGGGTCAGGGCGGTGAGTACTTAAATCGGGCACGGGGCTTGTTTTCACAGAGGCCCGGGACCGTTGGAGACAGCGGAGGAGGGTCAGGGCGGTGAGTACTTAAATCGGGCACGGGGCTTGTTTTCACAGAGGCCCGGGACCGTTGGAGACAGTGGAGGAGGGTCAGGGCGGTGAGTACTTAAATCGGGCACGGGGCTTGTTTTCACAGAGGCCCGGGACCGTTGGAGACAGTGGAGGAGGGTCAGGGCGGTGAGTACTTAAATCGGGCACGGGGCTTGTTTTCACAGAGGCCCGGGACCGTTGGAGACAGCGGAGGAGGGTCAGGGCTTACCAAATCCCGTAACGTTCCACACTCCATAGGGAGGGTTTCTGGGGAAGCCGCTGATTGGTGGAAGCAGACTAGAGGAAGCAGCTGATTGGGTGCGACCTCAGGTTAGCATTTATGCTTTATGGTTAAAGGTTCAGTGCTTTAGTAAAGGTAAAGTGGGCTAAGGGTACAGTGGGCTAAGGGTACAGTGGGCTAAAGGTACAGTGCTTTTTGTTTATATAATAAAGGTGCAGTTTATAGGGCAAGAGGGAGCAGTTGTTGTGAGTCAGATACCTGCTGATTTCTCCCAGCAGTTTCTATTGTATTGTACTGGTATCGGATCCAGGGTAAGGTGAGAGAATGACAGTCAGAGCAGTGTACTGTTCTGGATGTCAGATGTGGGAGGTCATGGTGTCGGATGGCCCTCCAGACGTCCACATCTGCACCAGGTGCAGAGAGATGGGGCTCCTAAGGGACCGTATTAGGTTCCTGGAGCAGCAGCTCGATGACCTCTGTCTTGTCAGGGAGAGTGACGAGGTCATAGAGGGGAGTTATAGGGAGGTGGTCACTCCAAAACCACAGGAGAGAGACATATGGGTCACGCTAAGGAAGGGCAAGGGGCAGAGGCAGGAACGAGGGAGTACTCCAATGTCGGTACACCTTGCAAATAAGTACTCCTGTTTGAGTACGGATGAGGATGACAGCCTGCCCGGGAGTAGCAACAGCGGACGGGCCTCCAGCACAGAGACCGGCCCTGTTGCTCCGAAAGGTAGGGAAAAAAAGAAGAGGGCAATAGTAATTGGGGACTCTATTGTTAGGGGGTCGGATAGGCGTTTCTGTGGACGCAGTCGGGAGACCAGGATGGTGGTCTGCCTCCCTGGTGCCAAGGTCTCGGACGTGTCTCAACGCATCCAAGATATCCTGAAATCAGAGGGAGAGGAGCCAGAGGTCGTGGTACATATTGGTACAAATGACATAGGTAAAAAAAGTGAAGAGGTCTTGAAGGGAGGATTTAGGGTGTTGGGAGGAGAGTTAAGGAAAAGGACCAAAAAGGTAGCAATCTCAGGATTACTGCCTGTACCACGCGACAGTGAGAGTAAGAATGGAGCGAGGTGGAGGATAAATGCGTGGCTGAAAGACTGGTGCAGAGGGCAGAGATTCAAGTTTCTGGATCATTGGGACTTCTTTTGGGGAAGGTGGGACCTGTACAGAGAGGATGGGTTGCACTTGAACCCGAGGGGGACCAACATCCTGGCGGGGAAATTTGCAAAGGTCACTGGGGAGACTTTAAACTAGAATGGTTGGGGCGAGGGACTCAAATAGAGAAAGCTAGTAGACCGAATGGGAGGCAGGAAGCAGAAAAGGGAAGCACTCGGACACAAGAGGAGAAAGAAAAAAAAGGAAATAAACAGAGAAGAAGAGACGGGGGGTTTCTTAAATGTGCATATTTTAATGCTAGGAGCATTGTAAGACAGGTGGATGGGCTTAGAGTCTGGATAGACACATGGAAGTATGATGTTGTGGCGATCAGTGAAACATGGTTGCAGGAGGGCTGTGATTGGAAACTAAATATTCCAGGATTTCGTTGCTTCAGGTGTGATAGAATTGGAGGGGCAAGAGGTGGTGGTGTTGCATTGCTAGTCAGGGAAGATATTACAGCAGTGCTTTGGAAGGATAGATTGGAGGGCTCATCTAGGGAGGCTAGGGAAGCGGAAAATCAAAATGTGACAGGAGGATCCAGAATGTGTGAAGATAAAGCTCTAGATGTAAAAGGGGCAAAAACGGAAAGGAAGGGTAGTAAAAATCATCTGAAAGTGCTTTATCTAAATGCACGGAGTATTCGAAATAAGATAAATGAATTAACGGTGCAATTAAGTATATATGGTTATGATATCGTGGCCATTACGGAGACATGGCTGCAAGGGGATCAGGACTGGGAGTTAAATATAGAGGGGTACTCGACAATTAGAAAAGATAGACAGGAAAGAAAGGGAGGAGGGGTGGCCCTTTTAATAAGGGAGGGAATAACGGCAATAGAGAGGAAGGATATTGCGTTGAAGGATCAGGATAGTGAAACAGCTTGGGTACAGATAGAGAATAACAAGGGGAAAAAAACACTAGTGGGTGTAATTTATAGACCTCCAAATAGCTGTGACGCTGTTAGTCAGAACATAAATCTGCAAATAGTTGACGCATGTAAAAAGGGAACTGCTGTAATCATGGGGGACTTCAATTTTCATATTAATTGGGCAAACCAAACTGGGCAGGGTAGACTAGAGGAAGAGTTTATAGAATGTATTAGAGACGGGTTCCTAGAACAGTATGTCACAGAACCGACAAGGGGGGAGGCAATCTTGGATCTGGTCCTGTGTAATGAAGCAGGATTGATTAAAAATGTCATAGTTAGGGACTCGTTGGGAACAAGTGACCACAATATGGTCGAATTCCATATTCAAATAGAAGGGGAGCAGGTTGAAACTCAGGCTAGGGTGCTTAGTCTAAATAAGGGGGATTATGAAGGTATGAGGACTGAGCTGATCAAAGTTGACTGGGATAGCAGACTCAAGAATAAGACGGTACATGAGCAGTGGTGTACGTTTAAGGATCTACTGTATAACCTTCAAGAAAAATTTATTCCTATGAAGAAAAAAAGGGGTAAGGGTAAGAACAGTCAGCCATGGCTCAGTAAAACTATAAAGGATAGTATTCGGCTGAAGGCAAGGGCATATAAGGTAGCCAGAGATAGTGGGAGGGTAGAGGATTGGGAAGCATTTAAAGGTCAGCAAAGAATAACTAAGAGATTAATTAAGACGGGGAAAATAGACTATGAAAGGAATTTAGCGAACAACATAAAAACTAATAGTAAGAGTTTTTATAGCTATATAAAAAGAAAAAGGGTGGCTAAGGTGAACGTTGGTCCATTGGAGGGTGAGACTGGAGAGTTGTTGGTGGGGAACATGGAAATGGCAAAGGCATTAAACGAGTATTTTGTATCAGTCTTCACCATAGAAGACACAAAAAATATTCCAACGCTGGATAAACAGGGGGCGGTAGGAATGGAGGAGCTAAATACTATTAAGATCACCAAGGAGGTGGTATTAGGGAAATTAATGAGACTGAAGGAGGATAAATCCCCTGGGCCTGATGGATTACATCCAAGGGTCTTGAGGGAGATAGCGGTGGGGATTGTGGATGCATTGGTGATAATTTTCCAAAACTCCCTGGAGGCAGGAACGGTCCCAGTGGATTGGAAAATGGCCAATGTAACACCTATATTTAAAAAAGGAAGTAGACAGAAGGCGGGTAACTATAGACCGGTTAGTCTAACATCGGTGGTGGGTAAAATGTTAGAGACAATTATTAAAGAAACACTAACGGGGCACTTGGATAAACATGACTTCATCGGACAGAACCAGCATGTTTTTGTGAAGGGGAAATCCTGTTTAACGAATCTGCTCGAATTCTTTGAGGAAGTAACAACCCGGGTGGATAAAGGGGAACCGGTGGATGTGGTATACTTGGACTTCCAAAAGGCTTTTGACAAGGTGCCACATAAGAGACTATTGCTAAAAATAAAAAATTATGGGATTGGGGGTAATATATTAGCATGGGTAGAGGATTGGCTGACAAATAGGAAGCAGAGAGTGGGGGTAAATGGTTCATACTCGGGATGGCAACCGGTAACTAGCGGGGTTCCGCAAGGGTCGGTGCTGGGACCCCAGTTGTTCACAATTTATATAAATGATTTGGAGGAGGGAACCAAGTGTAATATATCAAAATTTGCGGACGATACAAAAATGGGAGGAAAAGTTGGGGATGAGGAGGATAGGAAGAGTCTGCAAATGGATATAGATAAGCTAGGTGAGTGGGCAACAACTTGGCAGATGAAATTTAATACTAATAAATGTGAAGTCATTCACTTTGGGAAAAAAAATGATAGGGCAAGTTATTTTCTAAATGAGGAGGAGCTGCGTTGTAATGCAACGCAAAGGGATCTAGGGGTATTAGTACATGAATCACTAAAAGTCAGTATGCAGGTGCAGCAAGCAATCAGGAAGGCCAATGGAGTTTTGGCCTTTATTGCTAGGGGGATTGAGTATAAAAACACGGAGGTCTTGCTGCAGCTGTACACAGTATTAGTGAGACCACATTTGGAATACTGTGTACAGTTCTGGGGTCCATACTTAAGGAAGGATGTACTAGCCCTGGAGGCAGTGCAGCGAAGGTTTACAAGATTAATTCCTGCAATGAGGGGATTGACATATGAGGAAAGGTTAAGTAAGCTGGAGCTCTACTCTTTGGAGTTTAGGAGAATGAGAGGCGATCTCATTGAAACATATAAGATCGTGAGGGGCCTTGATCGGGTGGATGCACCGAGGATGTTCCCAATGATCGGGGAAACTAGAACTAGGGGACATAGTTGCAGAATAAGGGGGGGCTCTTTTAAAACTGAGATGAGGAAGAACTTCTTCACCAAGAGGGTGGTTAATTTATGGAATTCACTGCCCCAGGGAGCAGTGGAAGCAGAAACGTTAACTATATTTAAGTCTAAAATAGATGTTTTTTTAGCTGCCGAGGGGATAAGGGGCTACGGGGAGAGGGCAGGGATATGGACCTAGGTATGGTTAGTATAGTAAGACCTGAGTGATCTCCTGGACAAGTGTCGATCGCCTGGATTGGGGTCGGAGAGGAATTTCCCGGATTTTTTTTCCCGAATTGGACCTGGGTTTTTATCCGGTTTTTTGCCTCCCCCAGGAGATCACGCGGTTCTTGGGGTGGAGAGGGGTGATAGCGGTATAAAGGGGAGGGTAGTGTCTTGTGTTCTGTGTCTTGTGTCTACTGTTTGTGGGTAAGTGTGTCTGTTTAGTGTTCAGCCATGAGCGAATGGCGGTGCGGGCTCGACGGACCTGGTGGTCTACTCTCGCACCTACTTTCTATGTTTCTATGTTTCTATGTTACCCGAAACAATGCCTATCCATGTTCTCCAGAGCTGCTGCCTGACCCGCTGAGGCACTTCAGCTCATTGTATCTTTTTTTTTATGTACACCTGCATGGTTTTCACTGATTCAAGTGGTACTTGGAACTGTTCTATCTTTCCATTACTACTTCATTACAGAACCACCTCCAACAAAATCACAGCTAAAATCTCAGCTACCAAATATCTTGACCAATCCTTCCATTATCCTTCTTGAAAAGCATGAGGCAACTCCCATGGAATAAAATAACTAAAAGCATTTTTTTAATAAATAACCTTCATCATTTGATTTCTTTTTTTTTGAGTGGAGCCTGCTTCTTTGGAGGGACTAAGGGAACATAATTATGTTTTCTTTGCTCAGGAGATGATCATCAAAATAATGCCTGGACCGTGGTATCTCCACCCGGTTCCATTTTAAAGCACAAAAAAGGCACATTTAGATACTGTGGTCATCACAATTCAATGTGTGTTCTTAACTGCAAAACCTGTTTTCAACTCGAGCTATTCTGTGATGTTAATTGAGGACCCGTGAATGTGCTTTTAAGTACTGGAGTACTGCAAAGAATGAGCTGTTTTGAGCTAACATCAAGCTGATAATGATTTTAATGAGAGTGGCTTCTGGATTCATATTTTTTTCATAGACTACATCACACTAAAACAAAAATCAATGAGCAACATTAATTAGGGCTTTTTAAGATGCCTTCTATGGTTTTGTTTTGCTTAAACTGCAGCAGATGAAGAACGCTGTGTTTTATTTAAACGACACTATTTGACATTTAGATGAGAGAAAAGAAAAGGAAAATACTAACAAACGCAGGAACAGTTTTTGACAGCTCTTTGTCATGCCAGAGAGAAGAAAGAGGGCCAACTGTGAGATCATACTTTGAAGCCCTGGAAATTTGTAATGAAAAATTTAAGATACAAGAGAGAAAAAGGACGAGCTATTCATTTGCAGCAGCATACATTAGCACTTGTAATTCAAAGGTTTGCTGTGTGTTTTTTATAAATTCTACTCTAATAAATATCTTAGAGAATTGCTTTGATATTTCAAGATTGTCTGTGTAGCCTACATCTACTACCTATAAAACAGAAACATATTCATCAGCCTCCAAGCCTAATGAGAAGGTCACTGCTCCCTAATTACCACAGACAGTTCAGCTGGGTAATTTCAAAGGCATTGCCAAACACAGGCAGAGATCGACAATGTACCATGAAGAGTTGTCTTTGCTTCTCTTGCAGTTTCTATCAATGAGACTCTCCAGTCCCAGTTTCCACATCTATTCGCCACTAATTCTTCCACTTTCCACTTCCAAGGCTTATTAATTTCTGGTGGGTGATATGGGTCTAGGTTTATTATTGTTTATTAAAGCTTTCTTTTGTGTCGAGGTACAGTGAAAATCTTTGTTTTGCATACTTTCCAATCAGAGCAGATAATGCTATACATAAATACGACCAAGTTAAACTCAAGTACGTTAGGAAGAGCAAAGGGGAGGATACAGAGTGCAGAATATAGTTTCGGCTTAAGTTTATTATTGTCATGTGCGTATCGAGGTACAGTGAAAAGCTTTGTTTGGCATGCGATACCTATCAGATAATAGGGCGCAGTGGTAGAGGTGTTGCCTTACAGCGCTTTCAGTGCTAGAGACCCGGGATGAAACTAAATTAATCTAAACTAAAAATCATGTTTGGCACAGATATTGTGGGCCAAATGGCCTATTCTGTGCCGTACTGTTCTATGTTACTATGCTTTAAGACTAATCTGATTAAGTAATCACAATGTTTTATGACAAAGGCAACAGGACAGTTTTGCAAACATATCTTTACATTTATAGAAATGTTGTAATGTTATAGAATTGTTGATCAGAAATTGTTAGAAACTGAGAATTTGAACTACATTGCTTGCTCATTCAAATATAAACATATCTCGAGTGCTTATAAATCAAACCAGGCTTTGAAGGCAAGACTTTGAGTATTCAGTGAATAAAAAGCAAAAAAAAACTGCAGCTACTGCAAATCCGAAACCGTAAATGCTGAGTGAAAAAAGCAGCAGGTCAAGCAGACTAGGCAAGGAGAGAATCAGAGGTAACGTTTCTGCTTGTCACTTTAGTTTTGTTTTGTTTTGTTTTGTTTCCTTTAGTTTTGTGCCGTTCATTATTGTCACATGTACTGAGGTACATTGAAAAACTCCCTTCCCCACACATCTCCTTTAAACGTTGCCCCCCCCCCCCCCACCTTAACGCTGTCCCTTCCACTCTTTAATATTTCAACCCTGGAATAAAGGTTCTAACTCTCTATGCTTCTCATGGTTTTACATACTTCTAACAATTTGCCCCTCAGCCTCCAAAATCAATAGAAAGTAACCCAAGTCTGTCCTATCACTCTTTTTGCGAATGCTCTCCAATCCAGGTGACAGGCCTTGGTCAACCTGCACCCTATTCTAAATCTTCTCATCCTTCTGTAATGGGGGCAACAGAACTGACGGAAGAAAGACAGAAGTGATAATGATGGTGAGGGGAGAAGTATGAGGCGCCTGGCTTTAGTGGGATGGCAGAAAAAAACCCTTATAGGAATAAGAATAAGCGGGAGGCCATTTAGGACGGAGATGAGGACAAACATTTTCACCCAAGGAGTTGTGGAGCAGTAGAATTCTCCGCCTCAGAAGGCAGTGGAGGCCAATTCTCTGGATGCTTTCAAGAGAAAGTAAGATAGAGCTCTCAAAGATAGCGGAGTCAGGGAACATGGTGAGAAGGCAGGAACGGGGTACTGATTGTGGATGATCAATTGTGATCACAGTGAATGGCAGTGCTGGCTCGAAGGGCTGAATGGCCAACACCTGCACAAATTGTCTATTGTCTGTTGTCTATTGGATGGGTTTAGAGGGATATGGGCCAAATGTGGGCAGGTGGGACTAGTACATGTAGATGGGGCATATTGGTTGGCATAAGATTACCCCTCATCCTCCTGCACTCCAAGGAATAGAGTCCCAGCCTGCTCAACCTCTCCCTATAGCTCAGAACATTGAGTCCTGGAAACATCTTCTCTGCACCCTTTCCAGCTTGACAACATCTTTCCTAGAACATGGTGTCCAAAACTGGACACAATACCCCACATGCAGCCTCACTAAAGTCTTATACAACTGCAACATGACCTCCATACTTCTATATCAATGTAGGCCAATGTGCCAAAAGCCTTTTTGACTACCTTATCTACCTGCAATACCACTTTCAAGGAACCATGCATCTGTACGCCTAGATCCCTCTGCT